>NW_006205449.1:852225-856510 GCF_000334495.1 Tupaia belangeri chinensis
GCAGGAATCGAGATGTGCAGGGTCTGGGCCAAGCCCGGAGCCAGGTGCATGCAGACGTGCAGAACCTGCACGGAGCACCACGGGGCACAGCTGCAGCTGCACTGGCCCCTCCAGGGATTCTACCTCAGCATGTCCTGCAAGAAGCTGCCCGCTCAGCGAGGGCAGCGCCCGACACCAGCCTGCCCAGGCCTGGCCTGGCCTCACGCCAGAGCCAAGGGGGTGCCGCAAACCTCTGCCCGGATGGCAGACCCACTCTCTCTCTAGGCCACTGTACCTCACCTGTCCATGCCAGTAAGTAGGCCTCTGAGGTCACCGAAGGTGTGACTGGGAGCAAAGAGTCGTTCTAAAAACAACTGAGGGATTATGCCAGGTCAGTTCTGCTACCACGAAAGTAATATCCAGTACTGAAGTTTGAATCCCATTACTGACTCTCTGAATGATCCGGTTACTGCTGAACAACATTTTATTGTCTGTGTGTTTGTTCCATAAAATAAATATATATTTTCTCTAACCTGAACTGCACCCAACCGTTATAATTTGTGAGAGGTGTTGAAGTGCTTTTCTCGCCGTTATTTTTAATGTGCTTTGCTAGATAATGAACTCGGGCTCAGAACCACAGAAACTAAAGATTGAACAGAGCTCCGGGTCAGCCCGGGCGACCGGCTGCCAGACGCGGCCGCGAGCGCTCTGCTGGCCTGACAATCCTGGGGAAGCAGGACGGAGGGGGAAGGCAGGAGGAGGTTTTAATTGGCCATTTCTGTTTCGATAGCTTCAAGTCAAGGGGGTGGGGCATCTCCTAAAGAATTCTTCATTTTTGAAACCCCTCCCCAACGTGAGGCTCCCGCTGCCCTGCCAGGACAGCGTCTTCTTCTTCCTCGCGGTTGAAGGACACCAGTAATAAAATGCTATGGCTCTAGTCCAGTCACCCGCGCACAGTAGCGCACTGCAAATTACAGAAAACAGGCGTCCCTCGCCCTGAACTCAGAGCCCTGCTCCAAAAGCCATTTTGGGGAGGAGAGAGACTTTCATTTCATTCCTTAATTAAAGACATTTTTAAAATACCAAACGAAATCTGAAATAGATATAAATGGTAGGTAACGTATTTTCTTAGAAGCTCTTGAGAAAAGAAGATTGGCCCAGAGGAGGATAAAGTAGCCCCGACAGGGAAGCAGCAGTTAGCATAATGGCTATGTCGCTGGACTCCCATGTAGTTGACCGTGGTTCACGTCCCGGACCCGGTGGCTTACAACGCACGCCGGGCACGTGTGCGTGTGTGCCCAAGATCCTGAGAGGAGAATGGAAGAGAAGGGATTGCGGCGTGACCACCCCCCCTGGGGGTGATTTCTCCCTTTCTGTCTCTCTGTCTCTCTCTGTCTGTCTGGCGAGCGCACGCACCCTATAGAAAAAACATCTCAAAAAAAAAAAAAAAAAAGAAACCCCAACAGTAACAGAAAAGAAGATTGGCCCAGAGGAGGATAAAGTAGCCCCGACAGGGAAGCAGCAGTTAGCATAATGGCTATGTCGCTGGACTCCCATGTAGTTGACCGTGGTTCACGTCCCGGACCCGGTGGCTTACAACGCACGCCGGGCACGTGTGCGTGTGTGCCCAAGATCCTGAGAGGAGAATGGAAGAGAAGGGATTGCGGCGTGACCACCCCCCCTGGGGGTGATTTCTCCCTTTCTGTCTCTCTGTCTCTCTCTGTCTGTCTGGCGAGCGCACGCACCCTATAGAAAAAACATCTCAAAAAAAAAAAAAAAAAGTAGCCCCAACAGTAACACTGGGATCCCACGTCACCTACCCACAGCCAGGTGCAGCAAGGCACCCTGGGCAAATGCACCGCACGCCTGACACGCCTGACACGCCAGCACGTACATCCAGTGAAGGCCAGCACCTACTGACATCCTGCATGGCTGAAACAGGGAGAGGCACACGTGACTACATGCACACATGAGAACACATGCACACGTACACACATGTGCTTGTGTACATGACACATGTGTGTGACACACTCATGAACGCATACGAGAATGTGCACATGTGCTTGTGCACATGGCACATGTATACAACACACTCATACACACATACAAGAACACACACATACATGTGCACATGGCACATGTATACAACACACACATGCACACATGCATGCAATATATAGGCACATACAGACAAGCACAAAGAAGTGCTCCATGTAGATAACATGGATATATACAAGTACACAATATGCTCACATGTGTGTGTATCACATACAGGAGTACGTGTGCTCATGCACACACATGTACACAACATGCTTGTGCACATGCGTGCACACACACAGAGACTACATTTATGCTACAGAGCTTCTGCTTTGACTTAACCCTCCTTGCCTGGGAGTCACACATCCAAGGAGGACCCAGGCATCAGGGAGCACTACTGACCTGAGATGAGAAGAGGCCCCGGAAACAGCGCGTCCTGAACAAGGAAAGGGACGGACATGTCCTCGGAGGCCACTAGCGTCTAAGGCAATGGGTGAGAGGAGAATTCAGGAGAGCTTGGTCACTGTCCCTCAACTGCAGTCTCTCCAGTATCCACGGAGCAACGGCCCTCTGCCAGAGCCTCCGCCATGCTTGGATTCAGCAGGTCAAGGTCGGACGAGGGCACTGCGTACCACAGCCAAGAGGAAGGGCAGCGTCCACCCTGGCAGCTGACCCTATACCCCCTCTCACGTAACACATCACAAGGTCGTCCCGGGGGGTCATACTGGCCCCCAGGCCCTGAAACCACACTTCATCCACTACATTCTCAAGGACATGAGCTGGATAAACATCCATTCTCACACCTCCTCTCCGTGGACTCACGGGAGCCCAGTGCGCCCTGTTCCAAGGGCCCTGGGGGTCTGCCCGCCGTGAAGAGCCCAGAGCATGTGCAAACCCTGGGAGAGGAACATCCCCCAGGGTGCAAACAAAGTTCCTTCCATGCCACACTTAAGGGCTGGGTAACCGGGCGAAGAGGGCCGGCACACTAGGCCAGCACCACCACCCTGGTGAGCACTGGCGGGCCACATCTGTGCCCTGCCTCCATGGACGTGCCCACGGCCGGCCTGACCACTGATGGAGATGCTGAGATGCCAACCCTGGGAAGTACAAGGAGGCCTGGCCTCCACAGCCAGACATGCTAAGTCTGGCCCAGTCACAGAGGGTCAGCCTCTATGTGTCTCAAGGTCACCCACCAAAAAACAAGACAGTAAAGCTCTCCCCAGTTGCTGGGAGAAGCAAAAGTAATGGCATCTGCGAAACACCCACGTGTCGTTTCAACCTCTCGTCAGCTCAACTGGCAGCACGGCCCAAGCATCCTCAGTGCGAAGACCGCGGGCGACAGAGAAGTGCAGTCTGACCACACTGAAAACTCAGAGTCTGGGTAGAGCATGTCGTTACGCATAATCTCAGCACTCCCATTCTTGGCGGACTCAGAATCACGCCTGCCCTCCACCCTGTCCACCCGGGGCCAGGCACCACACATGCAGGAAGCTGTCAAGTGTGACAGGTGGGGCCCGCACCCTCGGAGACTCAGGACACCGCGCGGCTCCTCCCTCAGATTTTCCTTCTTTGCCTTTTTATTCTTTCTTTTCTTTACGTCACAAGCGTGGTACTTGTCAGGTGCTAGGTGGAGAATGATGACACTGTATAAAAGAAATAGCCTGCTGACCTGGTCCTTGCTGGAGATGTGGATGGGTGCTTTTGAATTACAGAAAAACCCTCTGCTTTGTGAACTACTGAGTTAAAAAGGGAAAAAGAACAGCAACCCAGTGCTTTACCATTTCCCACGCGCTCTCTGGGTAAGGAGCAGAGTGTGGTGTGTGAGGACGGGCTCAGTATAAATCTTTTCTTGTTTTGTGTTTCAGAAGGGATGCAATAGAAAACCCATTCTAACAATAAATGCTAGTCACCTGAGGTCTGCAGCTTGTTTCGTAGCTAAGAAAATAAAGCCTCGGCTCACCCTTGGCCAACGGAGTTACATTTTATGCTATTATTAATGCATTGCGAGGGCTTTTTTCATATCAATTTGAAATTATACATCTGGGAAGTCCCAGTACAACAGCGGCCAATGCTTTGTTTCTCCGTGTGGCCCTCTGCAATTACCAGAATGTGCAAGTACAATTTAGCTCAGGTAAAATCCAATCAGTCACCCAGCAAAGGAAACCTCCATCCCCCAGGAAAAAGGAGGAGAAAGGGGAGGGGGGGAGAAGAAGAGGAAGAAAGAGAGGGAGCAGAAAAGGAGCCAGAAAGGAAAACATGGAAGAGGGCT
>NW_006205449.1:856573-859225 GCF_000334495.1 Tupaia belangeri chinensis
CATGCCCAGGGTGCCCCGGAGGCTCTAAGCACACCCTCCGGAGCGTCACTCCAGGCCGCGGTGGGAATTCAGCTGCAGAGGGCAAGGCTGCGGGAAACTAACCTGAAGCAGAAACAGGTTTTACAGCCTTCCTGGATTGCTTATAAAAGAACAGTTTCTTTGTATTAAAAAGGAAAGGTTCGAGGGAAGGTGAGAAGGGTGATTGGTCGGGGTGCTGCACTCACAAGACACGAGAAGGTGAGTGGTACCGGAGTCACGGCACTGCAGAGCCAGCCACGGCGATGGCGGGCTCAGGGTGGCCTCCGGGCTTAGGATCGCCCTCCTTCGCAGGATGCTACCCGTCTAGGGCACGCTCTGTCCTTACTTCGCAGCCTTTACACATTGCTTGGGAAGGGCTGTCTGTGAGTGTGAGTGAGTGTGAGTGTGAGTGGAATAGCACTTCCAGACTTGTGTGTTCCACCTCATTTCCCAGCAGGCACTTGGCGGAGCGCGCCCAACGTTTCCCTCCTCATGGACAGGCGGGTGCCTCGCCTTTACTCTTCTTCTTTTAAAGGCAATCATCTGACTCACTATCCTCTCAAACTGTCCTCGCGTCCTGTCACTGGCATTGTAAATTCACACTGTGATCTGTTCATTCTGCTCCAAACCCAGCAAGATAGACAAAATAACTTAAACTCGATGTTTTTCTTTTGAGCTCATTATAGATGAGCCTGCAGCTCTAAGAGAACATGTGTACTTCACCTAGTTCCCCCGTGGTGGCACCTTGCCAGGGTGGAATAGGACGTCCGGCCTGTGGGGCACTGCCCACAGCAGACAGGGCACTGCCACACCGCGAGTTCCCTGCTGTCATCCCACCAGACCCACTTCAAGCCACTGATGGCTCCCCATTTCTGTAACTGTCCTTTCAACCACATTAGGTAAATGGAATCCCCAGAATGTAGCCTTTTGGAATGCCTCTTCCACAGAGCACGGAGCACAGAGCTCGGAGATCCAGCCGGGCCCTGCGCCCAGGGACAACGCATTCGTTTTCACTGCTGAGTAGTCCACGGCAAGGCTGTGCAGGTTTGCCCAATCATTTGCTGTTGAAGGACATCTGGGTTGTGTCTAGTTTGGAGCTATTACCAATGAAACTGCTATAAACATTCGTATATAGGTTTTTATGTGAACATAAATTTTTATTTGTCTGGTATAAATGCCCAGGAGTGAAACTGTTGGGTCATATGGCAGTTGTAGGGTTAGATTTTTTAAAAACTTGTCAAACAGTTTTCTCAAAGTGGCCATATCATTTTACGTTTCCACCAGCAGAGTTTGAGCTATCCTGCTCTTCCCATCCTCACCAGCATTTGGTGTTGTCATTATTTTTTATTTGGTTATTCTGACAGACGTATAATATCTCTTTATACTTTTAATTTGCATTTCCCTAATGGCTAATGATGTTGAACGTATTTTCATGTGCTTATTTGCCAACTGTGTCTCCTCTTACAGGAAATGTCACTTTATGTCTTTTGTCCATTTTCTAGTTGGATTGTTAATTCTTCTACTGTTGAGTTTTGAAAATTCTTTATATATTTTAGATACTAATTCTTTCCAGGCATGTGGTTTGCAAACATAGTCTCAAACTCCATAAATTGTCTTTTCATCTTCTTGGTAGTATTTATTAAAGAGCAGAAGTTTCTTACTTTTATGAAGTCCAATTTATCAGTTTTATCCTTTGGTGAGTCATGCTTTTGGTCTAGAACGTAAGAACTCTTTGAATAGCACTAGGTTGCAAAATATTTTCTTCTATATTTTTGGAAAATTTTTGTAGTTTTGATTCTTTTTATATAAGATGTGAGGTTTAAGCCAAGATTTATTTTTGCCATATCAATGGCAAATTGTTCTAGCACCATTCGTTGAAAAGCCGTCTTTTCAACATCGAATTGTTTCTACACCGCTTTCAAAACTCAGTTTTTTGTGTGTACTCTTTTTCTGGATTATTCTACCCATGTCGGCCACTCTGCCAATATCATCCAATCTTGATCACTGTACTTACATATTGCATTGAAATTGGCTAGACTGATTCCTCCCGTGTTTTTCTTCTTTTTAATAATTATTTAGCTATTCTAGTTTCTTTACATTTCAGTACTAATTTTAGAATACTTTTATATCAATCTCTGGGAAATCTTGCTGAGATTGTGAAAGGCATTTTACTAAACCTTTATCTCTATTTAGAGATAAATGTCATGTTCAGATTGCTGAATCATCAGTTTACAAACTCAATATGTCTCTATTTATTTAGTTATTCTTAAATCTTTCACCAGTTTGCATACATATAATTAAGATTTATACTTAATTATTTAATTTTGGGTGGTCTCTATATATTTTAATGTCAGCCTTAATATGTTCATTGCCCATATACAGAAATATAATTGATTTTTGTATGTTTGGCTTATATCTTGCAACCTTGCTTAACTCATTTATTGTTCTAGGAGGTTTTTGATAAATTCCTTAAGATTGTGTACAAAAGCAATCATGTTATTTGCAACTATGGAGAACTGCATTGTTGTAATTGGGGTTTGTTTTGTTTTGTTTCTGACCTATATACCTTTTATGTCCTTTTCTTGACTTATTACACTGGCTCAAACTTCCAGCAAAAAAAAAAAAAAAAAAAAA
>NW_006205449.1:859341-866114 GCF_000334495.1 Tupaia belangeri chinensis
ACTGGCACAAAATACCAAAAAAAAAAAAAAAAAAAAAAAAAACACAAAAAAAGAACAGGAATGATAAGAACAGACATCCTTGCCTTGTTCCAATCTTAGAGGACAAGTATTCAGCCTCTCACTATTAAATATATTAGCTATAGGCTATATTTTGTGGATTCTATTTCTCAAGTTGAGGAAGTTGCCATTTATTCTTATTTTTCTGAGATTAGAAAAAAATCATGAATGAGTATTAAATTTTTTCAAATTTTATTTCTGCATTGTGAGTTCTTTAGTTAACCTGTTAATATAGTGGGTTATATTGATTAATTTTTGAATATTGAACCAGTCTCATACCCTGAAATATAATAAACTGTAATTGGTCATGACCAATAATTCTTCATACATTGCTGGATTCCATATGTAATATTTTGGTTAGAATTTATTAGACATACTGGTTTGTAATTTTCTTTTTTAGTAGCATCTAGTTTGGGCATTAGGATGATATCAGCTCCATAAAATATTATGAAGTGTTCCACTCCTCTTCAGTTTTCTGGAATGGCTAATGTAGGTGTGGTGTTAATTCTTCTGTAAACATTTGGTAAAAATCCCCAGTGTGGTCATCTGGCCCAAATGATTTTATTTATGAAAATTATGAAGTATGAATTAAATTTTTAAAATAGTTATAGGGTTGTTTAATATATTCATTTTATATTGGATGTGGCACTCTGTGTTTTTCAAAAAAAATTGGCCCATTTTATCTAAGTTGCCAAATTTATTTGTGTAGTGGTGTTCATAGAATTTCTTTATTATCTTTTTCATGCCTATAAGGTTTGTAGGTCCCTGTTTTAATTATTTTTTTAAGAATTATTTTATTTAACTTTATTTATTTATTTGACCAGAGAGGGACAGAGTGAGAGAGAGCAAGGGTGGAGGGAGTGAGAAAGCAAGCCACCAGGTCCAGAACTTGAACTGCAGTTGGCCATGTGGGA
Organism: Tupaia belangeri chinensis; assembly: GCF_000334495.1. Classification (NCBI taxonomy): domain Eukaryota; kingdom Metazoa; phylum Chordata; class Mammalia; order Scandentia; family Tupaiidae; genus Tupaia; species Tupaia belangeri. Next base: position 860,313 of record NW_006205449.1, read on the forward strand.
ATCCAGCATCCTCCACCACCATGCTACCTGCTGGCCCCCATTTTTAGTCTTTTTCTCTTTTTTTTTTTTTTTTTTTTTTTTTTTTTTTTTTTTTTTGAGAGGATTTTGCTATAGGGCGCGTACGTTCGCCAGAAAGAGAGAGAAAGAAAGCGAGAAATCACCCCCCAGGGGGGATGGCCACGCCACAATCCCTTCTCCTTCATTCTCCTCTCGGGATCTTGGCCACTCACGCACACACACCCGGTGTGAGTTTAAGCTGCTAGGTCCAGGACTCAAACCACGGTCGACTACATGGGACTCCAGTGTCATAGACATTATGCTAACTGTTGGTCCCCTGTTTTTATTCTTTATTTCAGTAATTTTTGTTTTCTTTTGTTTCCTTTATCAGCTTTGCTAGATGTTTGTTAATTTGATCTATTTAGAAAAACAACTTTTTGACTTTATTTTTTTTTCTCCTTCTGTTTTTGATTTTATTGATTTCTGCTCTTAGAATTATTATTTCCTCCTTCCTTTTGCTCAATTTAAATTTATTTTACTTTTTTACTAGGTTCATAAGGTAGGAGCTTGCATTAATACTTTTCTGCCTTTTTAACGTATACCCTTGTTACAAATTTCTCTGTCAGCATTCTTTAACTGAATCCCACAAATTTGGGTATATTGTTTTTCATTTCATTTAATTCAATGTATTTTTAATTCCTTGAGCTAAATTTCCCACTTAAATGTGTACTATTTTGTCTCCAAGTGCTTGAGTATTTTCTTATGTTTCTGTTACTGATTTTTAGTTTGATACTATTGTGGTCAGAGGATACATATTAAGAGTTCAGCTCTTTTAAATTTATTGAAGTTTGTGTAAAGAATATGATTTATTTTTGTGTATGTTGCATGGGCACTTAAAAAGTGCACATTTTCAGGACCAGCAGATGGCGTAATGGCTATGTCGCTGGACTCTCATGTTGTCGATAACAGTTCGAGTCCCAGACCTGGTGACTTAAACTCATGCTGGGTGCGTGTGCATGCGTGCTCAAGATACCAAGAGGAGAATGGAGAAGGGATTGCAGCATGGCCATCCCCTCTGGGGTGGGTGATTTCTCACTCTCTGTCTCTCTGTCTTTGTCTTTCTGGCAAGTGCACACGCCCTATAGCAAAATCCTCTCAAAAAAAAGAGCACATTTTCTAGTGTCATTGAGTGAAATAGTTTATAAATTTTTATTAGATTTTGTTCTCTGCTTTTTTGTGTTTTGCTGTTGAGTTCTAGAATATGCTCTCTGCTTTGGTTTCCAGTTTTTCTATGAATTATTGACATAGTAATATTAAACTCTCCAACTATAATTGTAAGTTTATTTCTCCATTCAGTTTCTATCAGTTTTGCATTACATATATTGCTGCTTAGTCATTTCATACATATATACTTAGTATTGCAATGCGCTCTTTGGTGGATTGACCTTTTATTATTACATAATGCCCTTATATATCTGTGGTAGTTTTCTTAACTCTGAAGTCTATTTTATGTGATAATAATATAGCCAGACTGTTTGTCTTTGATTAATGTTTGCATAATCCATATTTTTCCTTCCTTTAAACTGACTTTTGTTATATTTAAAATAAATGTTTGAAGACAGATTTTGTTATATTTAAAATAAATGCCTTGAAGACAGCTTATAGCTATGTCATGACTGTTTTTGTTTGTTTGTTTGTTTGTTTGTTTTTGCTTTTAGGTTTTTCTCATAGGGCATGTGCATTCTCTATAGAAAGGGAAAGTGAGAAATCACACCTCAGAGGGAATGGCCATGCTGAAATCCCTTCTCCTCCTTTCTTCTTTCAAGATTTTGGGCATGCATGCATGCATGCCTGACATGAGTTTCAAGCCCCCTAGTCTGATACTCAAACCATGGTTAGCCATGTGGGAGTCCAGGCACCTTAACCGCCATACCACCTGCTGGCCCTACTATGTGATTATTTTTAATATACTCTGCCAATCTCTGCCTTTTAATTGATGTAGTTAGACAATTTACGTTTAGTGTAATCATTGATATGTTAGAATTTGAAACTTGTTTTTTGCTCTTTCTTCATTATTTTTTGTTTGTTCTCTCTGGTTTTTTATTTCTCTCTTTTCTTTTTCATGTCTTCCTGTGAGTTATGTGAACATTTTTAAAACTTGATTTTAATTTATCTATAATGCTTTTTATTATATCACTGTTTATTATGTCATCATTTTACCAATCCAAATAACGTTTAGAAATCTTATCTTTTGTTTTATCTTGTCATGAAGCACATATGCTCACTGGAGAGAGAGACAGACAGAAGGAAATTGAAAAATCACCCCCCAAAAGGGATGGCCATGCTATAATTCCTTTTTATCCATTCTCCACCTGGGATCTGGGGCAGGCATGCACAAGTACCTGGTATAATTTTCAAGCCTCCAGGTCTGAGATTCAAACCACAGTTGGCCATATGTGAATGCAGTGCCTTAAATATTATACCACCTGCTGGGCCCCACTTTTTAACATCTTTTACTTTTTTATGCTTATAAAGTTATCTTAAATATTTCCTTTTCATATATTTAGAATCATACCAGACAGTGTTTTAATTTTTGCTTCAACTGTCAAATGTAATTTTGAAAAATCAAGAAAAGAAATATAATCTACAATATTTATTCATATTTTTTCTTACTTTGTTTTTTCTTCCTTTATAATGATCCAATTTTTACTTTTATCATTTTTCTTTCTGTCTAGATAAATTTTGGTCATTGTTATAGTGTGGATCTGCTGTAGACAAAGAAGATTCTTAGTTTTCCTTCATCTAAGATTTTTTCTTTCTTTCTTTCTTTTTTTGGAGAGGTTTTTTGCTATAGGGCACGTGTGCTTTCCAGAAAGACAGAGAGAGACAGAGAGACAGAAAGCAAGAAATCATTCCCTAGTGGGGGATGGCCACACCGCAATCCCTTCTCCTCCATTCTCCTCTCAGGGTCTTGGGCACACATGCACACGCACCTGTCATGAGTTTAAGCCACCAGGTCCGAGACTCCTACTGCAGTCAACTAGATGGGAGTCCCGCAATGTAGCCATTATACCAACTGCTGGTCCCATCTAAAATGATCTTAACAGGACCAGTAGATGATTTGATAGTTACATCACTGGACTCCCACATAGTTGACTGTGATTTGAATCCTGGACCTGGCAGCTTAAAACTCATACCAGGCATGTGTGCATGCATGCCTAAAATCCTGAGAGGAGAATGGAAGAGAAGGGATTGCAATTAAGCCATGCCCCTGGTGGGTGATTTCTCACTTTCTGTTTCTCTGTCTCTCTCTGTCTCTCCAAGTGCACATGTCCAATAGCAAAATCTCTTTTAAAAAAGACTATCTAGATATCACTTTCATATTAGAGGAATATTTTACTGGATATAGGCTTTTGGATTGATAGTTCTTTTTTTCAGCACTTGAAAAATATGCCATGGATTTTCATGAAAAATTCAAGATTACCAAAATTAATTTTTTCATCTAAGTAAGGTGCCACTTCTTTATTGCTATTATTTAAGAGAGATTTTTGCTATAGAGCACATGTGCTCACTGGAGAGGCAGAAAGAGACAAAGAGACAGCAAGTGAGAAATCCTCCCCACCCCATGGGGAATGACCATGCCACAATTCCATCTCCTCCATTCTTCTCTTGAGATCCAGGGCACACACACAGGCATGCCCAGCATGAGTTTTAAGTCACGAGGTCTGGAACTCAAACTACAATCAACTATGTGGGAGTCCAGTGATATAACCATTACAGGATCTGCTCCCCTTTATTGTTATTTTTAAGATTATTTCTTTGTCTTCAGTTTTTAGAAATTTAATGATGCTGTGTCTCAGTGGAGATTTATTTAGGTTTATTCCCTTTGATATTTGCTGCCTCTTGAATCTGTGGGTTTATACCACTTACGTTTTTTCTATCATCTTTTGTTAGACAAGAGTAGCTATTCTAAAAGTTTTCTGCATTTCTTTAGCCAAACCAAGTCACAATGTAAATTCAGATTGAAGAAATAGAAAAATAGACTCTGTTTTTTTTTTCTTTTCCCCCTTAATTTCCCACCCTTCTCCAAAACATTTAAGGGACAAAAAAATGAAAAATTATCTTCTGACGATAACGTGTATAGTAGTAACTTTGACTAGACTAGTATGTAGTGTATTCATGCTGGAAAAGCTCATTTTGTATGTTGTAGTGATAGCAGTGATTAAACATAAAATAATAATAAAAGTAAAGAAAGATAAACTGTCTCTTTAGAGAGAGAGAACACAAGTATAGCAAAAGGAGATGCTTCAGGAAAGGATAAAGAATTAAGACCATAAATACACTCAATTTGCCATAAAGAACAAGAACTTACAATGTAAAAATTGGTAAGCACACCAACAAGAAAAAGAGATAAATGAGAACATCAGGAAACAAAAAAATATTCCAAAAGACAAGAAAAACTCTATACTGACACAGATAAAGAGGACATTAGTGAATAGGAAGTTAATAGTGAGGGATTTATCAAGATACAGCAGAAATTGACACAATAATAAGAAATACGAAAGACAAATCAGACATGAAAAATAGATTGAGAGGCCCAAACTCTTAAAAAAGAAGAAGGAGGAGAAGAAGGAAGAGGAAGAGGAGGAGGAGGAGGAAGAGGAGAAGGAGGAGACACAGTGGCAGAAAAGCCAATTTCAAGAGAGAATAAGTGGAAATTTTTCAGAATTGAAGAGTTACCATGAGTCCTCAGGTAGAAAGCTGACAGTGGATGCTGTTAATGACAATCAGAGACAATCAAATGCCTAACCACACAGTAGTCAAAATTAATTACAAGAAGAAAGAGAAAATCTTAAAAGTTACTTGACAAAAAACTCAGACTATTTGTAATTAAACTAATAGCAGATTTCAGATCAGATAGAACAGATGCCAATGCACAGGAGTAACTGCACTGTAGTGTAGTACAATGCTCTGCAATATCGTATCTACAGGAGATCTTTGGTTCATGTCCAAGGCCTCTCTATATACCTTAGGAAGGGCACACGTGCATGTGCCTATGATCCAGACTGGCAGAGGCTAGGGGAGTGAATTTTAGCATTAAGACTCTTTTGGGAGGGGCAGCCATTTGGTGTCATGGTGGTTAAGGCAACTCGAGCCTATATGGCCAACTGAGCATTTGAATCTGAGACCCGGCAGCTTGAAAATCACGTTGGGCACGTGTGTATGTGTGCCCAAAATCCTGAGGAGAGAATGGAGGAGAAGGGATTGTGGCATGGCCATTCCCCCAGGAGTTGATTCCCCACTTTCTTTCTCTCTCTTCTCTTTCTCTGTCTCTCTTTGGTGAGCACACAAGCACTATAGCAAAACTGGGAAATTAAAAATAAAAGACTGTTGGGATAGTGTTCTATCTCTTTTTTTTTCTTTTTTTTTTTTTTTTGAGAGATTTTCTCTATAGGGCACATGCGCTCGCCAGACAGACAGAGAGAGACAGAGAGACAGAAAGCGAGAAATCACCCCCCAGGGAGGATGGCCACGCCACAATCCCTTCTCCTCCATTCTCCTCTCAGGATCTTGGACACACACGCACACGCACCCGGCATGAGTTTTAAGCCACCGGGTCCGGGATGCAAACTGCGGTCGACTACATGGGAGTCCAGCGACATACCCATTAGCTAACTACTGGTTCCCATGTTCTCTTTTTATCTCCCTTTCTCATGGGAGAAATAAACAAACTTTAAAAGAAAGAGAGTAAGACCAAAAGAGGTGTTGGTTGTCTTTAGAAAAAAAAAAAAAAAAAACCAAGGG
>NW_006205449.1:866643-879531 GCF_000334495.1 Tupaia belangeri chinensis
AAAGCCAGTGGATAATGAAGTGATACCACCTCAATGTTGAGGGAAAATTTTATCAGCTACAAGACATTTTTCAGACTTATAAAAAGTAAGAATTTACTAATGACAGAACTGTCCTTGGAGAAGAGAGAAAAACTACCACAGAATGTACTTTAGCAAAATGTAAAGTAAAAGTAAACTGAGAAGGAAGGAGAATTTAAGAAATAACAGAAAATTGAGAAATTAGAAAAAAATTCTTAAAAAGTTGATAAATCTAGCTACTGGCTAATTTTTTAATTACAAAGAAACTAAAAAATTTACTACATTATGTGAATTTTTTAAACAATGAAGTACAAATTCTAGATCACTGCTATTCCCAATCTGACTGGGAATTTTTAAAAATGCAATCGATGCTTTTCTTGGGAGAGTTTGGGAAGAGCTACTTCCCACAAACACTGCAGGTGTGAGGCTGAGGTAGCGGGTTCACCACAAAGTCAAAGTGTGTGAAATCCTTGTCTTTCTCTGAAAGAAGTTAGAGATAAAGAATAAATTTAGATTTAATTAGAAATTTGTCCATCTGCTTAGAGGTATTAGACGAGTGTTTGCCAGGTTTTTTAAACCATTTAGGGCTGTTTCAACAATTAGCATTACCAACAAAATAAACTCAGGCCCAACAGAAGATAGTATATTTTGCCATTAAAAGTCATCAAAGTAAGTTTCTCGAATCCTGAATGTCTTGCAATTACGTTCTAATGTATTTTGCATATTCTTAGACAGAAATAACTTCCCATTTACAAAGCGAATAGCTCTGGGAAAAGTCTGCTGATGTTTCTTACAGATTTGAATACTGATCAGAATTGGGAGGTCAATTAAACTAGCACACTTCATTAAAAAAAAAAAGGCCTTTTTTATGAACAGAAATGTCTTCTTTTCCTTCATCAAAATTTATTTCTAATGTGGTTTGGCTACCTAGGTATTATAAACTTTGCATTGAACTTCTGGTTTAATACACTGTAATATATGAGTGTGCCTTATTTACCTTTCCTTAACGAAGTTGGAGAAAAAATGGATTTTATATAACCTATCACTTTATTACTTCATTAACAATAAGCAAACACCAGGGAAGCTATGCTCTAAACTCCATCTTCTAGACTCCAGACAAAGTGGGGTGACCTCTGTCTTCTCTCTATCTCTGTCTGTCTGTCTCAGGCTATTTCTTTAAAAAAAATTTTTATTTATTTTTAAATTTTTAAACCACTTTTCCTCACCTTGGGTCTTTTCTTTCTCTTGCTAACTTCAGAAACCATTTAAATCTGAAGTATGTCCTGGCATGTTCAGGGAAGCTATACTCTAATATACTCTAAACTCTATCTTTTAGACCCCTGAAATACTCAGACAAGGTAGGGTGACCTCTGTCCTCTCTCTGTCTGTCTCACACTCTCTCTTTAAAATTTTTATTTTATTTGTTAAATTTTTAAACCACTTTTCCTCACCTTGGGCCTTTTCTTTCTCTTGTTAATTTCAGAAACCATTTTAAATCTGAGGTGTGTCCTTGTGTTTTGGTGCAGTGTGCTAGCACACCTTGTGGTTTTCATTTTTTACCTTTAAAAAAATTTTTTTGTTCTCTTTTTTTGGTCGTTTTTGTTTAGTTTTTTTTTTTTTCCTTTTTCTCTTTTCCTTTTGATTTTATTTTTAACCTTACTTCCCCACTCTGCTCTTCACTCTCCATACACTGAGTTCTAGATAGGTCTAGGTGCACAGTAGCCAAGCATCTGAATACTTTTAAAGTCATTGAAATCTTCAATGATTACTGACCCTCCTGCTTTAAGAAAGAAACTTCTTTTTATAAATCTGAACTCATAATCTCTTTCTGTTGATATCACGTTGCAAAGCACAACAGAGGAGATATTTTTTTCACAAAATGACCAGAAACCACCACAGAGGCACAAGAAATATGAGAAACCAAGAAAATATATCTCCCCTAAGGGAGAAGAACCATCTTTCATCATCCACAGACAGTACAGTAGAACTCATGGAAATATCCGATAGAGATTTCAGAATATTCATAGACAACTCAACAAGATGCAAGAGTTGAGAGACAATGAACTCCAGAAGTTGTAGGAGAAAAGAAAGAACGAATTCCAGGAGGTGAAGAAGTTCTTGCATGGGAACCAGCAGTTAGCATAATGGCTATGTCACTGGACTCCCACGTAGTTGACCGCGGTTCACATCCCAGATCCAGTGGCTTAAAACTCATGCCAGGCACGTGTGTGTGTGTGCCCAAGATCCTGAGAGGAGAATGGAGGAGAAGGGATTGCGGCGTGACCATCTCCCCAGGGGGTGATTTCTTGCTTTCTGACTCTATGTCTCTCTCTGTCTGTCTGGCAAGTGCACACGCCCTATAGCGAAAAAAAACTCTCAAAAAAAAAAAAAAAAGAAGAAGAAGAAGTGTCCCCGGCTCTGCAGGACACCATGTTAAGAAGTTCTTGCATGATCTGAAAGAGGAGATACACACTATAAAAAAGAATCAAATGGAGCTGTTAGAGATGAAGGCTGCAGTACAGGAAACCAAAACCTCCCTTGAAAGTATTAAAAGCAGATTAGTCCATGCAGAAGATCGAATCTCAGATATTGAAGGCAAAACCTTTGACCTAGAAAACAAACAAACAAACAAAAAACTGAGGAAATAACCCTAAAAATGAGAACACTATACAAAATATACTAGATACCATTAAGCACCCAAACATCTGGATAATCGGTATCCCAGAAGGTGAAGAAACTAATAAGGGCATTGATAATCTTCCATGAAATCCTGGAATAAAACTTTTCAAATCTAGAGAGGCATTCAAGTATTCACATCCAAGAAAAACAAAGGACCCTGCTGGAAGCCATGCTCCAGTCGGGGTGGGTACACAGGAAGGTGACATGGGTGAACAAAATCAAGCCAAGACCTCAATGCCCCTTAGCATGTTCTCAGCTGGCTAGAGCCAGAGTAAACTCAAGACTGCAGCCCTGATGGCCAGTAGTCATGCGTATTTATTATAGAAGAAGTTTTACAGGAGTAGGATGGGTGAGGGGAAGTAAGTGAAGGATTTTACTCCAAAAGGTAAAGCATTCAAAGTATAGGAACAATAATCATAAAACATGACGTCTGTTTTGTTTAGGTATAAACAGTCATAATTCTTAGAACGAGGAAGTCCATTTTTCGGGTGCATTCTCTTCTTAGATCTTGATTACCGGAGAGGGTCTTTGGATGAGAGGGCTCCCAGGAATCTTAATAACCTCAGTCCTAGGCCGGCTTAATAACTTCAGTCCCAGATTGGCTTGAGAACTTGAGCCCAGGTCAGCTTTGAGAACTTCAGCCTTAGGCTAGGGTGGCAGCAACTTGCTGGTTATATGGACCTAGAAATAAATCCTGTCTGGTTTAGTAAAGACAAAGTTAGTATATATTAAAGTGGAATACCTATGTTATCTCTGGGGTAATCCACACCTAAGAAGGTGAGTCTATTGTCTACATGGGAAAGGAATGTGGTCTTGTGAGCAGCTTAATGACTGACCTAAAGGTTACTGTGTACTTGGGACCCTCTATATGCTACTCTATACAATGACTGTGGCTTGGGGAATGGCAATTTTTCCTTGTCCTGAGAGTAAGGGCGGCTTATGGTTTTTGGGGTAACAGCACCTCGTGGATGAGTCCCTGAGCCCCTCTCAGCTACTGAGATTGTTTTGCCAGTTAGTAGCTTTAACCTAAACATTTCTAATGTTTATCTATGTAATCCCTAGTAGGAGAAGTGAATGTAGAAGACATTTCCAGGAGGGTGGGGTGAATCTAATGGGAGTAATTCCCGTTCACAGCCACCTTACACAGCCACCGCCTTAGTGAATCCGCATTCCTTCAAGACTATTATAAAAGTTATAGTGAGGCAGGGAGTGCCTTTATGGGGTACCAGGGTATGGCAATAAGGCCCATGGCAGAGAATTGAGTGCAGGCCAGTACAGCAACACAATGGAGGATCAGAACTTGTAAAACTGTTGACCTTGCAAACAGTTCTCCTCAACCGAGCCCTTGCTCTTAGGCATGAAGGGCAGTTCTCTCATACTCAGCTTGTGTTAACTGCATGGTCCCAGCATCCCCCACATAGAATCAACCCAAGAAGATTTTCTCCAAGGCACATCATAGCCATATTGGCAAAATCCACTGACAAAGACACTAAAATTGGCAAAAGAGAAATGTCAAGTTATTTATAAAGGTTTTCCTATCAGGCTAACCTCAGACTTCTCATCAAATACAATGAGAGCAAGGAAAGAATGGGAAAATATATTCAAACTGTTAAGTGAGAAACAGTGTCAACCAAGAATACTATACCCAGCAAGATTATCCTTCATATGGAAAGAAAGGATAAAAATATTCTCAGATAAACAAGACCTGAAAGTATTTGCCAATACCAGACCCATTCTTCAAGAAGTTTTGAAATGAGTGCTCTACCAGGCAAGCTAAAGACACACATACGGAAATAAGGGAACAAAAAGCAACCAAGAAAATGACCAACTTAATGCTAGGGACAAGAAATATCAATAACATTGATTGTTAACTTCCAGCATTTAAGTGGAAAGATCGGACCACAGTAACACTGCAAATTCATCAGAAGAGAGGCTGAACATAAGACTGAACTGGTGAATTATAATTTCATGACTTTTGTGTATAACATTACTGATTTTTTTAACTATGCTTTGTTTTTCCAATTTAAGGATTTTGCTTTCTTTTGAGCTGTTGATAGGTTCAGCAATTGTTAAAATATATTTTCTTCTTGTTTGTTTCTTTAAATGGAAACAAACTTTTCTTCCTTCCTGACTCCTCTTGAATTGGAAAATATTTGGGAGTATTCTTATTTTGTGGCAGAAGGGTTATTTGCATAAGTTCAATAATACCTGTTGCATTGAATCAGAAATTGGAAATACCCATCATTGGACAGGGCTTTCATGGGAATATCAGATCTGAAGATTAACCAGAAAACTATATAACTAAGGTAGATCTCAAGTAAGCCAATAAAAGCTCTTGGAAAGATGGTCTGGTGCCATAAATAGTTCTGCCTGGCAGAGAGGACTAGAGAAGCCATATGAAATAATTCATACCATGAAATAACCTGGACTTTTCCAGTCCAGCATTGTAACCAGGAGAGACTGCCAAAGAGTAGCCACAACCAGAGGATTATCTTGAGGAAGTCTTTGAAGGAAGAAAGAGACTGATATTCGCTAGCAGATGGTATATCACAGAATACTTGGTAGGCAGGGTTGAATTGAGGTTTATGTGTGACTTGTGTGTTGGGCGTTTGCTTTTCAACAGTTTGAGTAGTTGACATGTAAATATTTTCTCAAAGATACTTAAAACCATACTGCCTCTATTCTTATATAGTCACAAACAAAATTATAACAAATATTTTGAGAATTATCTTTTAAATTCAGTTTTCCAAAATTTTGAAAGTTGTTTTATTAATTGTCAAAAAACATGGAATATGGGACCAGCAGTTAGCGTAATGGCTATGTCTCTGGACTCCTACGTAGTCGACCGCAGTTTGAGACCTGGACCTGGTGGCTTGAACTCATGCCAGGCACGTGTGCATGCGTGCCCAAGATCCCGAGAGGAGAATGGAAGAGAAGGGATTGCGGTGTGTCTATCCCCTCTGGGGGGGTTATTTCTTGCTTTCTATCTCTCTGTCTCTCTCTGTCTGGCGAGTGCACGTGCCCTATAGCAAAAACGTTTCCAAAAAAATGGAATATGAGCAAAAATTTTTTGATATGTAAAGTAAATGTTTGTGGGAAAATGTAAAAATAAATAAATAAATTATTAAAAATGTTTAAAAAATAAGCAAATACTTTAGAAGAGATGGAAGATTCATGATTACCTTTGTGGGATGGGTAGGCAAACAAAATTAGTTGTTATCATTATTTTATAACATTTTTCTAATATTTAAAAGTATTGTCTATTCACTGTATAACATTTGGGGAAATTTTTTATTTACTTTTTTTTAGGTTTTTTTCTTTTTTTTTATGTGCTTGCCAGAGATACAGAGATACAGAGACTGAGAGAGGGAAAGCGAGTAATCACTCTCCAGAGAGTGCCAGGCCACAATCCCTTCTCCTCCATTCTTCTCTTGAGATTCTGGGCACACATGCACACCCCAGCATGATTTTCAAGCCTCCAGGTATGGGACTCAAACCATGGTCGGCTACGTGGGAGTCCAGTGCACTAACCACCAGACCAAAAGCTAGCCCCCATATTCACATATTTTCTTCAATTAACAAATGAAAATTGTATACATTTATGGAGCACACCATTTTAAAAGAAATTAAACAAATGTACCCATGTTGCCAGCTCAGTGTCTGGGTATGTCCACGTGTGCGTGTGGTCACAATGGGTGCTATCTCCGCACTTTCTGTGTCGGCACGGGATGAAGTGCTTCGCGCTCATGAGAATTCTCTCCAACACTTTGCTCTTGAAGAAATGAAGCCATGTGGCGTGAGTCAAGGTCACAGTGGAAACGTGGAAGCACCAGATGCAAATGAGACCCTGCCTTGGGCCCGGGCTCCCTGACACAAGCAGGAGGGCACTGCTGCACAAGGCTGGAGCATGTGAGAGTTCCAGGTTTGGCTCCTGATCCAGCCTAGAGCAGACTGGGCTTGGCCACACCAGCAATCCTGCAGAACTGGGAGGCTGGCTGGTGGACTGCTGCATGTCAAGGCCCTCTCAAGAATATCTTCTCTTTCTCTTCTCATTTAAAAAGAGAGAGAGAAAGAGAAAGAAGAGGGCCAGCTTGATGGCCTGATGGCGAAGACAGCCAAATCCCACAAGGCTGGCTGTGCGGCTCAAGCCCTAGAACCTACATACTGGGCAGATGGAAAAGAAAGAGGACTGAGGTGTGACCATTCCCCATAGAAGATGCTTTCTCTCTCTCTCTCTCTCTCTCTCTCTCTCTCCCTCTCTCTCTCTCACTTGCTCATATTCCCCTAGCCAAAAAAAAAAAGGAGAAAAGGAGAAAGAGAAAAGAAATAATATTCTGCCTCAAAACCTATTTCTCTACTAATATCGCCATCCTCTCCTCTCCTCCGAATGCTCAACACGCAATTCTGCCCATTTTCCAGATGACTCGCCGAGGCCGGAGTGCCCAGCAGACTGACCCAGGACAGGACTGCCGTCTGTGCCCGCGCTCATCAGACCCCAAGTGGCTCTTTTCACTTTCATTGCCATCACCGCTAACCGGGTCAGGAGAATCTCAGGGCTAAGAAAGTTGTTCCGAGCACAGTGAAGGAAGGAAAGAGCATCGGGGCCAGGTGGCAGGACCTGGCTCGTATGATTACAGAGGCCTGTCCCCTCTGAGGCCCTATGGGTGTAAAAGCACCGAAGAGCAACAGAAAGAAGAAGAAAGAGAGATGAAGGCAGGGATGGAGCCGTGGAATTCTTCTGGCGTTAGCCTTTCCCATCAGACGCTTCCTGACAGCTAGTTTGACAGCAACGTGATTTTAACAACTGACTGTTATCCGTCTTTCCAGGTGGTAAACCTAAATTTAGTCTTTATTTCCCACATGTATATGTAACAGGTTTACACATATTTAATTAAATCACACCATTTCACTAAAATGTAGGGCTCACCTAAATATGGTTAACTAACCCCAGGGACCCTGGCTGTGGCCAAGAAAGGCTGATTGGTACAGGCCAGGGTGAGAGATGTCTGCAGCCCAAAGAGAAGTCAGGTCTTTCGAGATCTCTTAGAAGAATGTCAATTTAAATAAAAACTTAAAAAACTACTAGAAACCTGGAAATGAAAAAAAAAAGAAAACAAGAAATGCGAGAGCCAAAATACAAAGTGAGAGTCAAGAAACAAAATCGTAGCATCCTCCACCTCCTAATAAAATTGTGGCTACTACAAGGGAACTTCAGAAACCTGGTGGAAAAATACGGGATTAAGGTACAAGTTTATTTTGGTGCAATTTTTTAAATCCATGCATAGTTTTGTTTTTTGTTTTTGTTTTTTTGAGAGGCCTTGCTATAGGGTGCATGCACTCATCAGAAAGACAGAGAGACAGAAAGAGAGAAATCACTCCCCAGAGGGGATGGCCACACCGCAATCCCTTCTCCATTCTCCTCTCAGGATCTTGGGCACACACGCACATGCGCCCGGCATGAGTTTAAGCCACCAGGTGTGAGACTTGAACAGTGGTCAACTACACGGGAGTCCAGCGACATAGACATTGAGCCAACTGCTGGTCCCTCCACACAGTTTTTTATATGTGCCTTTTCCAGGAATTTTTTGAAGAGCCGTCCTACTTCCTGGTGACTGCTGTCTACTGCCACCCCAGTCCCTACCCCACCCATGAGCAAGGTCACAACAGCGCCTGAGGCAGGTCACCACCTCCACATGGAGGAAGCCAGTGTGGGAGTTCAGTCAATCTCCCAGCACAGGGCCATCCAGGGGACACAGCTTGGCCCACTGTCCTCGTCCACCATGGAACCTGGAATCCCACATCTCCTGGAAAGACGTCCCAGCCCTCCCTGCAGCCACACCCAGCCCCAGCTATCTGCTCTGCTAGCCCTGCCCACACAGCTCGTATCAGTCACCCAGACTCCAACCTCCAAGGGCTCTGTGCACCCCCCTTTTCAGCTCCATCACCCTCTCTTTTATTATTTATTTCATTTTAACTGCCAGAGGGCCATAGTTCTTCTCCTCCATTTCTCTGTCCCTTCAGGACTTCGGGCACACACACACACCCCTAGCATGGTCTTCAACCACCCGGGCCAGATCCCAACCATGATGGGCCATGCAGGGCCCGGCTCCCAATGCACAGTCCTGCCTGCAGCACCATGACTGGCCCTGCTGCCCCACTCTGCACCCCAGGACTGACAGTCAATCACTGGCACATCCCCGCCCCCGCCTTCACCTCCCTCAGGACCTACCCGTCCCACCCGGCTCTCCTGACCAGCGCTACTAGCCCTCCACCCTGCTGGGCTTCTCCCCCGACCGGGAGGCAGGGCGCCCTCTCTTCTCACCTGAGTCCTCCCCTCCAGTGCTGCCCCTCCATCCTACCTGCCACCTTTCCTGGGGGGTCCAGCGAAGTGTGCACACCATGAAGGGTGAGAGGAAGAAGTTCCTGCAGGAAACCCAGTGTTCCATTTCCTGTGGCCGTGCACTACTGCGGTGGGGACACATGGCCGCCGACGTGCACAGGGACAGGCGAGAGGACAGCTTGTTCCATCCTGAGCAGCCTGCTCAGCAGTGGAGAACCAGGGCAGTTGGGGGCCCGGCTCCACAGGTGCCTCCAGAATCAGGACCCTCCTTCCTCACACCACACTCCCTGCAGGACTGCCCCCTCTGCTGGGCTGAGCCTGCCCCAGTCCTCATGAGGGGGAAGTGGGGGCAACAGCGCCCTGTGAGGGGTGTGCCTGGAGACTGCGTTCTCCCTCTAACGGCTGTTGGCCAGCTCATCACAAGGTCGGGACCTGCACCTGGAACTGCGTGGGCAGCAGAGTGGATGCTGAGGTCTTCAGCAGTCTTTGATGCATTATTGCACAAAGTTACAAACCAACAGATAAATATAAAAGTGCGCTATTCGGATGGATATCGGTCTGTCAGTTAGGACAGGCTATGTGAAGATGTTTTCTCGTTCACGTACCTGTCAGCTCTGGGCGCGTCATGGCACTGTCCTAACTCAAGACTCGATGATGCAGCTGTAGCTAGAGAAAGGACTCATGGTGGATCCCTGGTGAGTGGGAATGTGTCCTTCAGAAAGATCTGTTGAAGTCCTAGCCCTGGTGCATCCGACTGTGGCCTTATGGGATCAGGGATGTTGCAGATACAATTAGCTAAGACGTGGCCCTGCTGGGTTAGGGTGGGCCCTCCAACATGTACCTGGTGTCTCTGGGAGGAGAAGACACAGAGACGCAAGGTCAACACCACGTGATGGCAGAGGCAGGCCCTGGTGTGATGTGTCCCCAAGCCAGAGCATGCCAGAGCCTGCTGGGAGCCCTGGGGATGGAGGGCAGAGAGGATTCTCCTCAGAGCCATCAGAGGGAGCACAGCCCTGCTGACCCCTGGGTCTCGGACTCTGGCCCCCAGAACTGTGAGACAAACCATTCTGTCATATGGCAGCCCAGGAAGTCTAGCTCTTCACGGTTTGGCCTGGAGGCAGCTCAGAGTAGTCCTTCTGTCACCCTACTACAAAGCAAGTCACCACATGCCTAGTTCACGGGGTGGGAACTCCATTCCCTTGTGCCTGGGACACTGGCACCGTCGGCTGATGCCAGGAAGTAAGTCCTTTTGGAGCAGAAGGAGGCTGGCAGGTCACTACATTACCAGCCCCAAGGCCAGCACTGCCATGAAAACGTGGCCCTGGAGTCATGCACGGTCAGTCCATAGGATGCTCCATGGCAGAAGGGCCGGTGTTCTGAGAGCACCCTGTATAATTAGCTCTTCTTCAACGTAATGTGTCTTCTTATGCTCAGCCCAGAATCTACAAGGTGCTGACTTGGGGCTCTGTCAACAGTCTCTTCTTTACATTCTTTAAGAGGGGCTTCAGATCACTCAGGGTTTGGGGTAGAGTGACATGAGCAAAGCCACTTGAGTCTGCTCCATGTCCTGGCTCTCACGGTGGCTGGCAATGGGACCCGAGTGAGCCTCCTAACTTTTCCAAACTTCAGCTCCTCTATAGGCAGAATGATGAAAACATCTACTGAGTTACAGGACTTTGGGAAAGAGAGGAGAGATGAACCATACTCTGAGAGAAAACATGGAAGGTCACAATTACGTGCTCATGTATGTATGTATGTGTGTGTGCACGTCTGTACGTGAGTGTGTTAAAACAACATGGAGCAAAGGGCATCCAGCAGTCCAACGTCATTCTTTTCTTTTTTTAGAATTATCTTAACTTTATTTGTTATTATTTAATCTGACCAGAGAAAGACAGAGCTAGAGAGACAGAGAAAGTGAAAAAGTAAGCTGCCAGGTCTGAGACTTGAACCACAGTCAGTCATGTGAAAGTCCAGCGTCTTGGGACCAGCAATTAGCGTAATGGCTATGTCATTGGACTCCCATGTAGTCGACTGCAGTTCGAGTCCTGGACCTGGTGGCCTAAAACTCACGACGGGGGCATGTGTGTGCGTGCCCAAGATCCCTAGAGGACAATGGAGAAGGGATTGCGGCATGACCATGCCCCGTGGGGGATGATTTCTCACTTTCTGTCTCTGTCTCTGTCTCTGTCTGTCTTTCTGGTGAGCGCATGCGCCCTATAGCAAAAACCTCTCAAAAAAAAAGTCCAGCATCTTTAACTACCTCGCCACCTGCCGGCCCATACTGCCTTTGTCTCTGGGATAAATTAGTAAACCCTAGAGGCAGCAGAGCCACAGACACCAGCGTAATGCCCTTACAGGTCTCAGCTCCAATTCCTGTTCTCAGAAATACCTGAAGGAGAGAATTTATCACAGGTCGCGAGGCCCCTAAGAGACTTTCATTAGAAATCTTTGCCTGAAATTGCTTGTGGGCCACAGTAATTAAAACTCCTCATTGTTTTGGAGAGACTGTTATCAGCTAGTGAGAAAGGAGCCAAGAACCATATGACAGAAATCAGCCTTGTATTGGGTTTATTTGGAAATCCGGGAAGATATAGCTAGTAAGTGGGGGGGAGGACCCTGAGGGGAGAGGGGGCAGGCCAGAAAGCTGAGGCAAGGCCTCCTTAAACTATGGCTAACTAGGAATTCTTTCCTGGATTCATACGGTCTGGTCAACCTGGGCTTTCCTGCAAACACGCATCTCCGCTGTCGGGTCACTCTCACTGCCGAGTTGGGTTCCAGCGAGCGGCATTACCTGTGATCGACAGTGCTCACTCTGCGAGCGAGGTGGGGCTGAGCACGGAGTGAGCCCCGAGAACCGGTCTGTGTTTCTGCTTCGTCCTGTCGTCGTTTCCCTTTAAACTTTTATCACCATAGAACTTGGCTACAGGCCTTGCCAGGAGTTTGCGGGGCCCTGACGTTTACATAAAGGAACTTCTTTAGGGAAAAAACTGTTCAAAACAGACTGGAAAGCCCCGCGAAGACACCCCAGGACCTTATAAGGGACTATGTCCTTATGAGGGAACCTGAACTTGAAGTCACAGTGGTGTCACCGCCCACCTGCCCTGGCCCTGCCTGGCTTCCAGCTCTCTTCACTGGCGGTGGAGGGGGGTCCCTTGGCCATCTCTACCTGAACTCTAGTGCCTAAGTTCCAGCCACGAACAAAGCCCTGCTACCCTCTGAATTACTCTCCTAGTGCCAAATTTTCATCATTTATTCATCATTCAGTAAATGCCCCCAGGGCACGCGCCATGCACTCCAGCCCCTGACGCAGCACCCAGCCCCTCTAGACTCAGACACACACAGGGTACTCTGAAGTCCCAGGCCACGCCCCTCACCTTCCTTTCAAGCCTTCCAGAAGGAGTTGGTGCCCACCCAGGCGTAAAGGATGAGCAGGAGTGAAGAGGTGGAAAAGAACTTCAGACCGCAGGAACGAATAAACCAAGAACACAGACAGCTAAATAAGTGACAGCGGTCATCACAGGAGTGAAGGCAAACGCAGAGTCGGAGTCAGTACAAATCTGACGGAGCAAACCTACGTCCTACCACACATCTCACACAGGTGCACACGCTCACATTTCCAACACACTCACACGTGTCCACACATGTGCTCTCATGGGCACATACATGTACACACACATACACATGCTCACGCACGCACATGCACGCACACACAGCCCGCTCCCTGGAAAGCCAGCGGGCTCTTCTGAGCTTACCTCCCTCCTCGCCAGAGCCTGAAGCAGAGCTGTGTACAGCCTCCAGGAGCCGCCATCCCCAGCACCCCAGGAAGTGTCTCTGCTGTTCCCAGCAGGGCA
>NW_006205449.1:879957-888050 GCF_000334495.1 Tupaia belangeri chinensis
TTTCTCCCTCTAACGGCTGTTGGCCAGCTCATCACAAGGTCGGGACCTGCACCTGGAACTGCGTGGGCAGCAGAGTGGATGCTGAGGTCTTCAGCAGTCTTTGATGCATTATTGCACAAAGTTACAAACCAACAGATAAATATAAAAGTGCGCTATTCGGATGGATATCGGTCTGTCAGTTAGGACAGGCTATGTGAAGATGTTTTCTCGTTCACGTACCTGTCAGCTCTGGGCGCGTCATGGCACTGTCCTAACTCAAGACTCGATGATGCAGCTGTAGCTAGAGAAAGGACTCATGGTGGATCCCTGGTGAGTGGGAATGTGTCCTTCAGAAAGATCTGTTGAAGTCCTAGCCCTGGTGCATCCGACTGTGGCCTTATGGGATCAGGGATGTTGCAGATACAATTAGCTAAGACGTGGCCCTGCTGGGTTAGGGTGGGCCCTCCAACATGTACCTGGTGTCTCTGGGAGGAGAAGACACAGAGACGCAAGGTCAACACCACGTGATGGCAGAGGCAGGCCCTGGTGTGATGTGTCCCCAAGCCAGAGCATGCCAGAGCCTGCTGGGAGCCCTGGGGATGGAGGGCAGAGAGGATTCTCCTCAGAGCCATCAGAGGGAGCACAGCCCTGCTGACCCCTGGGTCTCGGACTCTGGCCCCCAGAACTGTGAGACAAACCATTCTGTCATATGGCAGCCCAGGAAGTCTAGCTCTTCACGGTTTGGCCTGGAGGCAGCTCAGAGTAGTCCTTCTGTCACCCTACTACAAAGCAAGTCACCACATGCCTAGTTCACGGGGTGGGAACTCCATTCCCTTGTGCCTGGGACACTGGCACCGTCGGCTGATGCCAGGAAGTAAGTCCTTTTGGAGCAGAAGGAGGCTGGCAGGTCACTACATTACCAGCCCCAAGGCCAGCACTGCCATGAAAACGTGGCCCTGGAGTCATGCACGGTCAGTCCATAGGATGCTCCATGGCAGAAGGGCCGGTGTTCTGAGAGCACCCTGTATAATTAGCTCTTCTTCAACGTAATGTGTCTTCTTATGCTCAGCCCAGAATCTACAAGGTGCTGACTTGGGGCTCTGTCAACAGTCTCTTCTTTACATTCTTTAAGAGGGGCTTCAGATCACTCAGGGTTTGGGGTAGAGTGACATGAGCAAAGCCACTTGAGTCTGCTCCATGTCCTGGCTCTCACGGTGGCTGGCAATGGGACCCGAGTGAGCCTCCTAACTTTTCCAAACTTCAGCTCCTCTATAGGCAGAATGATGAAAACATCTACTGAGTTACAGGACTTTGGGAAAGAGAGGAGAGATGAACCATACTCTGAGAGAAAACATGGAAGGTCACAATTACGTGCTCATGTATGTATGTATGTGTGTGTGCACGTCTGTACGTGAGTGTGTTAAAACAACATGGAGCAAAGGGCATCCAGCAGTCCAACGTCATTCTTTTCTTTTTTTAGAATTATCTTAACTTTATTTGTTATTATTTAATCTGACCAGAGAAAGACAGAGCTAGAGAGACAGAGAAAGTGAAAAAGTAAGCTGCCAGGTCTGAGACTTGAACCACAGTCAGTCATGTGAAAGTCCAGCGTCTTGGGACCAGCAATTAGCGTAATGGCTATGTCATTGGACTCCCATGTAGTCGACTGCAGTTCGAGTCCTGGACCTGGTGGCCTAAAACTCACGCCGGGGGCATGTGTGTGCGTGCCCAAGATCCCTAGAGGACAATGGAGAAGGGATTGCGGCATGACCATGCCCCGTGGGGGATGATTTCTCACTTTCTGTCTCTGTCTCTGTCTCTGTCTGTCTTTCTGGTGAGCGCATGCGCCCTATAGCAAAAACCTCTCAAAAAAAAAGTCCAGCATCTTTAACTACCTCGCCACCTGCCGGCCCATACTGCCTTTGTCTCTGGGATAAATTAGTAAACCCTAGAGGCAGCAGAGCCACAGACACCAGCGTAATGCCCTTACAGGTCTCAGCTCCAATTCCTGTTCTCAGAAATACCTGAAGGAGAGAATTTATCACAGGTCGCGAGGCCCCTAAGAGACTTTCATTAGAAATCTTTGCCTGAAATTGCTTGTGGGCCACAGTAATTAAAACTCCTCATTGTTTTGGAGAGACTGTTATCAGCTAGTGAGAAAGGAGCCAAGAACCATATGACAGAAATCAGCCTTGTATTGGGTTTATTTGGAAATCCGGGAAGATATAGCTAGTAAGTGGGGGGGAGGACCCTGAGGGGAGAGGGGGCAGGCCAGAAAGCTGAGGCAAGGCCTCCTTAAACTATGGCTAACTAGGAATTCTTTCCTGGATTCATACGGTCTGGTCAACCTGGGCTTTCCTGCAAACACGCATCTCCGCTGTCGGGTCACTCTCACTGCCGAGTTGGGTTCCAGCGAGCGGCATTACCTGTGATCGACAGTGCTCACTCTGCGAGCGAGGTGGGGCTGAGCACGGAGTGAGCCCCGAGAACCGGTCTGTGTTTCTGCTTCGTCCTGTCGTCGTTTCCCTTTAAACTTTTATCACCATAGAACTTGGCTACAGGCCTTGCCAGGAGTTTGCGGGGCCCTGACGTTTACATAAAGGAACTTCTTTAGGGAAAAAACTGTTCAAAACAGACTGGAAAGCCCCGCGAAGACACCCCAGGACCTTATAAGGGACTATGTCCTTATGAGGGAACCTGAACTTGAAGTCACAGTGGTGTCACCGCCCACCTGCCCTGGCCCTGCCTGGCTTCCAGCTCTCTTCACTGGCGGTGGAGGGGGGTCCCTTGGCCATCTCTACCTGAACTCTAGTGCCTAAGTTCCAGCCACGAACAAAGCCCTGCTACCCTCTGAATTACTCTCCTAGTGCCAAATTTTCATCATTTATTCATCATTCAGTAAATGCCCCCAGGGCACGCGCCATGCACTCCAGCCCCTGACGCAGCACCCAGCCCCTCTAGACTCAGACACACACAGGGTACTCTGAAGTCCCAGGCCACGCCCCTCACCTTCCTTTCAAGCCTTCCAGAAGGAGTTGGTGCCCACCCAGGCGTAAAGGATGAGCAGGAGTGAAGAGGTGGAAAAGAACTTCAGACCGCAGGAACGAATAAACCAAGAACACAGACAGCTAAATAAGTGACAGCGGTCATCACAGGAGTGAAGGCAAACGCAGAGTCGGAGTCAGTACAAATCTGACGGAGCAAACCTACGTCCTACCACACATCTCACACAGGTGCACACGCTCACATTTCCAACACACTCACACGTGTCCACACATGTGCTCTCATGGGCACATACATGTACACACACATACACATGCTCACGCACGCACATGCACGCACACACAGCCCGCTCCCTGGAAAGCCAGCGGGCTCTTCTGAGCTTACCTCCCTCCTCGCCAGAGCCTGAAGCAGAGCTGTGTACAGCCTCCAGGAGCCGCCATCCCCAGCACCCCAGGAAGTGTCTCTGCTGTTCACAGCAGGGCAGCTGGGGTCGGGGATGGCCCTGACAATGGCCGTCCTTCTGCTGGGGGTCAAAGAGGGGCAGGAAGAAAAGCAAACACCGGATGAGATGCTTGCTCTCTGCCTCCTCAACCTCCAACTCAGCTAGCCGTCCTTTCCCGGGAACCCCTGCGTGTCTGCTGCTGTGACAGCCGTGCTCGCCTCTCCTTGGTAACACCCATCACTCACGTAACTAGCCACACATCCGTGTGAGTACTGGACTATAAATGGGTGGATGAGGACGTGTGGAGGGATGCACGTATAGTGCAATGGCCCAAAACCTAACTCACAGTGAGACACCAGCAGGACCAGGAGCTTGGCACATCTACTGGTCACTGAAGAGGCCGACACAGCACCCTCATGGCCTTGAAAAACTGCTCAACTAACTGGTGCCCTTGAAGAAAGCCCCGAAGACCCCGTTCTGCTTACAGACTGTCAAGTCAAGGAGCAGGTTTGGCCTGCGACTGGCTTGAGGTGCTCATCTCATCTGTGTGTGGCGAGAGTTCGGGAGGGGCTGGATCTGAGTTACCCGTGATGGCGGCCACGTCCTCACCCAGCCGCAGTCCCAGGAAGGCAGACGCTGAAGCAGCCCGTGCCACAGCAGGTGGCAGCCCATCTGAGTTCCAGCCAGACGCGAGGAAGGCTCTCCTGTTTGCACTGAGGAGGGACGGCTCAGAGGGCAGGCGGTGACAGGTTGGGGACCGCAGACAGACACAGCAGTGGGAGTCTTCCCAGCCGTGCCGCAGCCATGGGCCAGGAGTGGACCAGTCCTGGTCCCCCTCCACTGAGGCGAGTCCCAGAATCAAGCCTGAGCTCAGCCAGGGCCCTCTCTTCTGAGACTGCCAGATTAGTTCAGCACAGACTGGAACATGAGTGTCAGCCGTCACACTAACATGTATTTTTTTTTGCAGTGAAACCAGGACTGTTCAAAGCCACCGTCCACACAGGCACTGGTACCACTAGTGAGCATTTGCTGCGCCATCCACTCTGTAGTTCCTGAAGTGTTCCTGTTAGGAAAGACCAGGGAGCCAGGCGGAGGCAGCTGGTTCTCTCCCCCACAAGGCTGAGGACCCTGCCCAGATGCAAGGGCGCTGGTTATTCAGGCCAAGCCCATGGCTCCTGCCGCTTCCACCCCTCGGTTCTGGGTTCCTTGCAGTAGCCCCACACCTGCTCAGAGCGTCAAGAGCGGCTGTCTGCTGGCCATCTGTGGCACAGGTCCGAAGGCCTTGCCTGGGGCATGTGGCCCTTGATCCTGCCTTGGCCAAGTTCTGCCTCACCCACAAACCCTTCCTCGGCTCCCAGGACTCAATTCTGGGACCAACACTCCCAGCCAGGAGGAAAAGGGAACTTATTTCCCCTGGCACGTGGGATGACGACAGATGAGTTCAGCTACTGGCCTGTGGGTGGCTCTGTTCCTGAAGTTCCACACATGAGCCTAGACGGGACAGCATGGTAAGCAGAGATGTCAGGACACTTGTGCCCAGGAGGCCTCTGGCTTGTGGACAGAGCAGGGTCCTAATGTGAACCTGGTTCTGCCCTGCCTGTCACATCTTGGCTGTGAGGCTAGGGAGTGGTCGCATGATCTGGCTGGGCTCAGAGAGGGCCTATGCTTTCTTCTCACCTGTAGGAGAGATTCGAACTAGCACTTGGCGGGCAGGCTGCTCAGGAAGGTGAGTGAGCCGATGCCCCGCATGGCCTAGCATGGTGCCTGGCATGAGGGAAGCCTGGCAGAAGCGGCCCACATGCCATGTGCTTCTAGGCTCGCAGGGGCTCCCGGGGCTGCCTACTACCAGTCACCCACTCCACAGCCACTCCAAGCTGGGCCAGGAAAGCTGCAGTGTGAGCAGGGGAAGGCGTCTCTTGCCTGCTGAGGGAATAGGCCGTCAATGAGACGTGAGCTACACAAGAGACGGTGAGCACAGTGCCTCCGCAGGGAACCGAGACGTGCGTAGGAAGGTTGATTTTCCACTCTAAAGTGATTGAATCTCTTTTTCCTACTGATATTAATCAATTTATTCCCCAAACATATTTCTTTAAACTAAGTCTTCCTGAGGCCATACTAGACACTAAAATGATGCAACGTGCACTTCAAAATCTGTTAAGGACGTTGACCTCATGAGAAGTGTTCTTACTGCAAACCCAAAAACAGAGCCCCAAGGAGGCCCTGGGTGTGGCCGTGTCTGTTGCCCTGAGTGGTGGTGGCATCTTGGGTGTTCACATATGACCACATTCATCGAGCACACTTGTCACACGGGCAGGTTTTGTATCCAGTTTCACCCCAGCAGAGCTGTTATACATAAATAAAGCCCCTCATAAAGAAAGCTGCTTCTCACGGCAGAAGAGCACAACCCCACTCCTGCGACCCCTTTCATAGCGTCAAAACCTCGGGAGGGCCCAACACCGTTCCCCCGGCTCCAACACAGGCCTGTGGGGACACTCAGACCACCGCGGCAGGTCACGTGGGCCAGTGCAGACTCTGAGAGGCTGCTGTGGCTAATTCCACTTCCAATGTATTTAGAAGTATGTTAGAAGCCAGCAGGCAGAGAAGTGGTTAATGTGGCTGGATCCCACATTACTGACTGTGTGGTTCAAGTCCCAGACCAGGTAGCTTAAGAAACATGCTGGGCATATGAGCAAGCACGTCCAAAATCCCAAGAAGAGAATGGAGGGGAAGGAACTGTGATATGGCCATCTCCCGTGGAGTACTTTCTCACTTTCTGTGTGTGTGCGTGTGAGGGGGCTATCTCTCTCCAAGTGAGCGCATGCGCCCAGAGCAAAAAAAAAAAAAAGAAGGAGGTACATCAGGGGTCATGGTACAACACTTAAGGTTGTTCATAGGAAGCGAGATCCCACATAGCCAACCAGGGTTCAGGTCCCAGCCACAGTGTCTTACATGCCAGGCATGCACACATGCCCAGGACCCTGACAAGATGAAGAACTAGAGGACAAAGGACTGTGGCCCCATGGAGAGGGGGCACCGCTTTTCTCTCTCTTTCCCGTTGATCTGCCTGCACTCATGCACCCCCTCCGGCATAATGAAAGAGACGGGGGAAAAGGTACATTAGAAAGTAAATGGCATGAACCTCCACATTTACATAAACCAAGGAAAAGGAGGGATTCCAGGAGACTAAACCTCTACCCAACAACTACCCCCTGGCTGTTCGTGTGTAGCATATGTGTGCATGTGCACATACGTGTCAGGGTTGGGTGTGACTGAGAAATAACCTATTTATTTGTGGTAAAGACATTCATTATCAAACAGTGTCCTGCAAACACCACATGAAGTACAGAAAATAGAGGAACAGATTTGTGGTTCTATATAAAAGGAGAGGTCTTGCAAAAAGTTCATGGAAAATGCATACTATGAAAAAACATACATGGATTTCAAAAACATTTCCATCAAAACAAGTGCATACTGTAGATCCATTTTTCACAGTTTTTGTAATTCCTTTATATTGGCTTGACAACTTCTAATCAAAACACCTAAAAGGGGCATTAGGATACCAGGGTCAGATTTCATGATGAAGGATGTAGTGCCATGCCTTTTGCTGGAAGTTAGGGAGCCACAGGGATTTCATGTCCCTGTCATCCAGGCTGCATCTGGATTCCAAGAAGAAAAGTTGAAGGTGTCAATAGACATCCATTGGTGGGTGGCCAGGTTAAAGGAAACATCAAGCTGCTTCTCAGTGCCCTTATTGTCCATGAAAGAACATTTTGCATGGTCAACAGCTCAAAATTATGTAGACCCTAAGGGATAAATTTCCAATGCTGTGAATAAAGCTCAGTCACACAGTTCTCATTATTGCCAATAGAAACGGTGTGGTAACTTTCCAGACAGTGACTCTTGTTGAGACTAAAGTGTGTGTGTATGTGTGTGTGTGTGTGTGTGTGTGTGTGTGTGTGAACCCTAAATCTTTAACTCCCATCTCTGGCAACGGCCCCAGGAAGAAAATTATTGTGTCCAAACACACTTCTATTTCTCAAGTAGTCTTCCTACATGTCTATTCCCCAATGATATTCTTTATACCCATCCTAAAAAAAAAAAAAAAAAAAAAAGTGGTAAGGTGCTAAAAATGAAGGCCAGGTTATAGCCTTAATTATCATATAATAACCATACTGCAGGAAAGAGAATGCTAAGTTTGCCTTTTGCAAATGAAAGTGAAAAGTTTTCTGATATCAGTTGATAGCGCATTTACTTTCTAAACCTTGAGAGAACCAGTAGCAGAACTCTGTGGAAACTTTATAATGACAAGGGCTTGAGTAGTACCACAACTCAAGTAGTTAAGGCACAAGGAAATGCAAATTATTAGCAAGGTTTAAAAGAAGTCATAAGTAATAAAATAAGGTAAATAAGAATGTTGAGAATCTTCTGCCTAGTGGAAATCAGCAAGATGAGAAATGGGTGAACACGAGAACACTGGAGTGGAGGAGAACCTATTACCAAAGGTGTGAAACGATCACTGTGATGACACACACTAAATCACAAAACGCTATACAGTATTCACAGTCAGCCTCAATATAGTGATTAAGCACAAATGCTCCCTGTCTGCAGAGGCTTCCAGAATAGAGAACGGCAAATAAATGAATGGATGGAGTGCTGCAGTATGGCGTAG
>NW_006205449.1:888081-899624 GCF_000334495.1 Tupaia belangeri chinensis
TGGCCAGGTCGCCTGAGTAGGGTTAGGTTTAGAATTAGGGTCATCATTAGATGTAGGTAAACATACCCACGGATTGTCAAGAAAAGATCCATAAACTTTAAACGACTAACTGGGGGAGAAAGAAAAGACTGCAGATCTTGGAGGATGTTCTCAGTGCTTCCAGAAGATGCTGCATACTGCTGGGTCAACGAGAGCCGGGAGAGGGTGAGAGCTTCCTGCCTGCGTTGGAGGGGGAAGCCCACATGCATGCTTTTGGTCCCCATTGAAACCACCCTGGCATTAGAGAGGAGTGATGAGAAGACAGGACGGGGCACCCTGAATTCACCAAGACAGAGAATGCGAGAGCTTTACAGCTCATTTCGGTAGTGAAATGCAGGAAACCGTAAAGAAGATGGAGCAACAACAGTGAATTTTGCAGCCCCGAGGATGCAGAGATAGAGACAGCGAGAAAAGTTCAAAGGTGGCAGATGGCAGCCAGACTGCCTCCACCAAAGGCTCAGGAAGTGGCAGCTGTGGGACCCAGTAGAGGTGAAGGAGTGGATCTAAAACAAGGACACGTAATCGGGAATCTGTTGAAGAAGCAATTACAAATTTTTATGCAGAAGAGGGAAAAAAAGACTACAGAAGTGGTTTTCAAAAAATTCATGGAAAATGCATATTATAAAAAATGCACAGATTACAACCTTTTTTGCATCAAAATAAACTCATTTAAATTCTATCTTTCCACATACTTTTAAAAGTTCCCTCATACTCGCTTTCATAGGGTTAAAAAGAATTTCAGTCTTATTACAGAAACTCCACGGACAAGCAACCTTTCATGAAACCTGGGCCGGGGCGGCGGGGATGTGGGCAATGAGCAAAACTCAGGCTACAGGAAGCTCCGAAGACAAACTCCCAGTTTTCTCATTGAACACTCCACAAAGAACATGAACGCAGATGAACAGTACGGGGGAGAGGGCAGTCTATAGATGGAAAGATAGTTAAAGGATACATCGATTAACTGCAAAGTATGAATTGTATTTGAATCCAGACCCCAGAATCAATGAGATCAAGAAAAAAGTCATTTATGAGACAATAATGGAAACTGGACTTCTGGGGTTCGGGTGGGAGGCAGTGCCAGGGAGATGCTGCAAGTGGGGGTGTGGCCACACAAAGGTCCCAAGGCAGGAAGACTAAGACACCACGCGAGGCTGATGCGCTGGATGACCAGCAAGGTGAGAGGAGCAGGGCGGGAATGCGGACTGAGTCTCGTGGAGCTGCAGGCCTTGATGGGGCTTCAGAGTGAAAGCTGCCATGGTCCAATGTGGGTCTGTAAAGGACCCATCTCCTTTCTGACTACTGTGTTTAGACAGGCCAGAGGATGGCAGGGGCAGAGTGGGGAGACCAGGAGAAAGGGGAGGAGTCTTCTAGACTATTCTGAAGATAGACTCTACCAGACTTTCTAATCAATTGGACATGGGTTATGAGATAAAGGGAGCCTTCAAGGACATCTCCAAGGGTTTGAGCTGCAGGTATAGCATTCGTGGGGAGATTGGGGAGGCTAGAATAAGACATTCCAGATTTGGCCATATTAAATTTAAAATGCTATTAGGTATCTGTTATGGATTACATTTTACCCCACAAAAGGACATGCCAAAGGTGCATGTTGCCTTATTTTGGGAAAAAAAAAATCTTTGTAGATGAACCAAGTTAAAATGAGGTCATCAGAGGACCAGCAGTTAGCATAATGGCTATGTTGCTGGACTCCTATGTAGTCAAACACAGTTCGAGTCCCGGACCTGGTGGCTTAAACTCATGCTGGGTGCATGTGCATGCGTGCCCAGGATCCCAAGGAGAGGATGGAGGCGAAGGGATTGCGGCATGACCATCCCCACTGGGGGGGGTGGGGGTGGGATTTCTCACTTTCTGTCTCTCTGACGAGTGCACGTACCCTATAGCAAAAAGACTCTCCAAAAAATATGAGGTCATCAGAACAGACCCAAATCCAATAGCCTGTTGTCATTGAAAACAAGGAAATGCCTTGTGAAGACAGACACACAAACAGGAAGGACACTACTTGAAGACAGAGGTGGAGCCTGGAGTGACACAACTGCAAAGTGCAGAGCACCGACCATTGCAGGGGGCCACCAGGAGCTGGAGGAGATGGGAAGGATCCTCCCTCAGATCCATCAGAGACCCTCCCCATACCTGGGTCTCAGACTTCAGATCTCCACCACGAGAACTCAGTCTGTTGTGTTACACCACGAGTTTGTGATACTTTCTCCAAGCAGCCTATATCACCACCCACATGGAGGTGCTGAGGAAGTCAGACATAGAGGTTGTAATCAGGGGGAAGGTCACTTTGGAGACATTGTCTGGGAATTGTTAGCGCATCAGGGGATTCATAGCCACAAGATGGCATGTTATTGGCAGGAGAACAGGGGTCTGGTGAGAGGAAAGTTTGCCCAGAACTGAGCCTCAGGGCACTCCAGGGCTAAGAGGCAAGGTGGAAAGGAGGACCCAGTAAGGAGGCTGAGAAAAGGCAAGAAAAAACAAGAGTGTGGTGTCTTGAAAACCAAATGAAGAAAATGTATCAAGAAAGTGGGAATAGTCAACAATACTGAATCCTTTTGAGTTGAATCCATAATAGGTATACAGAAATGGAAACAAAACAAAAAAATAAATATACATAACATACACACACACACACGCACACGCAAGAAAGGGACATAAAAATTAAAATATTTATAGAAAACAATGAATGCAGTTCTATGTGGTTCAGGTTTAAATAATATTTTTGAAATCATAGTGATGTGAAGGTAGGCTATTGATCTAACCAAAAGAGAAAAAACACCATAGAGAACTCCACTGGGAGAGTGGTGCCAGGGGATATGTAGAGGTGGGGGCAGAGGGAAGAGAGATATTTTTATACATAGCAGAAACTCATTATGTAGTATCCAAAATGTAAAATGAAATCATTGTCATTGTGATGAGGGAACAGAAGTGACTGAGGGACAGCTTTTCTTTATAATAAGCCTCATGGAAATATGTGTATATGTAACTGAGAAAAAATTAAATGAGACATTAAGGTGGATGCCAAGTATCCAACTGGACTTAAAAAGTGACAGAAAACCTCCATACCTCCACACTGCAGCCCGAAATTGCCCTGGAATTTTCAGTGTCTAGACTGCAAGAGAAGCAATTCAAGTTTGATTTGCTTCAGATGGTATGTTTTCATAACAAAATCTCACAATACAACTCACAGTGAGAATGTTTGTCCTGGATCCCAGGTGATCACAGGATTTCCCGCGGAGGGAACATGATGCCTGCAACATTCCATAAGATAACCTTGTAGGATTTGTGTTTGCACTGATCCAGGAGTTGTATTCGTACTTTTCCATGAATGTACGTGACACTTTTCTTTCAAAGTATTCAAAGCATTTTACAGATTCTATTTCATTAATTGTCACAACATCCTGAGCAGGCTGCCATCCAGTCTCGTGAATGGGGAAGGGAGAAGGTAAGGCTCAGAAAAGTTAAGTCACTACATACAAAAGATGACAAGAGACTCAACAGTTTACATAGGAATGAGTTTTCAGAGACAAGAATAAAACTCAACTTACCTCCATTTTTTTTTAACAGTCTAGACCATCTTATTTTTATGTCAGACTTAAAGAAACATGGGTGGACAGGTTTTTTTAAGTTTATTTCTTTCTTTCATGAGAGTGAGAAATAAAGAAAGAAAGAGAGAGACAAGCACCTCCAGTAGATCTGCCTTAGCCTTTCATCAGTCAGGATCATGGATGTACACACTCTGCATGGGTTTACCAGGGAACAAAACTCATATCCTCATATGTACCATCACTGTAGTGGTACATGGCCACTGCATACCAAGGCAGTGGAAGAACAGTTTTCTTAAAAAGTTTGAAAGGCAAATTATACTTAAGTTGAACAAACAAACAAACTTTGATGTAAAGTTGCCCAAACTATAGCTCCATGAATAATTTTCTGAGGGATGTTACTAGATCCAGCATAAAAAGAAGTGCATGATAATCAGAACCTTGAGGAAAACTAAACTGATCTTGGAAAAAAGAGAATGAAGACTCTCACTTCCTGATTTCAAATCTTACTACAAAGATACAGTGATCAACACACTGTGGTAATGACACAAGGACAGAAATATAGATACAGAGTGCAGAAATAAACTCTCACATATATGGTCAAATGGTTTTTGGCAAAGGCACTAAAAGCAGTCAGTGAAGAAAGGACAATTTCTTAAACAAATGGTACTGGGACCAGTGAATATCCACATGCAAAATATATTGAACCCATATGTTACATCTTATACAAAAATTAAATCAAAAGGGATCATGGGTCATAACATAAGAGCTAAAAGTGTAAAAAGAAAAACTCTTAGAAGAATAAATAGAAGAAAAGTTTCATAATACTAGATTTAGTGGTGATTCTTAGCTATAACACAAAAAGCACAAAAGGAAAACAAGATAAATTGAACTTCATCAAAATAAAAAAAAAAAAAAACTTCTGTACATCAATGGGAACCATCAAGAAGGTGAAAAGACAACCTACACAATGGGAGAAAATATTTGCAGATTATATCTGATAAGGGATTAGTATCCAGAATGTATAAAAAAAATTCTACAATGCAACAACAAAAAAATAAGTGACCCAATTAAAAAATGAGCCAAAGACATGAACAGATGTTTTTCCAAAGAAAATACACAAATGGCCAATCAGCACATGAAAAGATGCTCAACATCACAGGTATCAGGGAACTTCAAATCAAAATTATAATACCACTTCATAGCCACTGGGATGTCTATTATCAGAAACAATGGAAAATAACAAGTATACATGAAGGATGTAGAGAAACTGAAATTTTCATGCATTGTTCATGGGAATGAGAAAAAGGTTTAGCCACTGTGGAAAACAATTCGGAGGCTTTTCAAAAAATAATAATAATAATGATTGGGAAAAACATAGAAAAGATATCGAATGTTGAAGCGGGGAGATTAATGTTTTTGTTCTGACTGACTTGCATGGCATTCCCTTTTGAAAAAGCAATGTAATACACTGTAAAGTTATATGTAATCCAATGTAATATAAAGAAGATTATGATGATAATAAAAAATAAAAAAATAAAAAAATAGTTAAACATAGAGTTACCATATGATCCAGCAATTCCAGTTTTCGGTATTGAATCGTTGGAGAAATCAAGACATATTTTTCAGTAGATCTAATATATTCCTAAAAGAACTGAAAACAAGAACTCAGATTCCTGTACACCAATGTTCACAAGAGCATTTTCCAATGTAATAGTAATAATATTATTCACGATAGTCAAAAGGTGGAAATTACCCACGTGTCCATCAGTCAACAATGGAAAAAGAAAACAGGATGTACAAACACAATGCTGTATCATTCAGCCTGAGAAAAGGAAGTCAGTTCTGACACACACTCCAAACCTTGAAGACACTGGGCTGAGTGAAACAAGCCAGACACAAAGGAAAATATTGTATGATCACACAAATATAAAGTACCTACGTAGTCAAATTCATAGACACAGAAAGAATGGTGGTTGCCAGGGGTTGGGGATGGGGAAGAGGGTGTTGTCTAATAGGTACAGTTTCTGCTTGGAAAAGTAGGAAAGTTCTAGAAATGGATCATGGTGATGGTTGTATAACACTGCAGATGTCCTAATACTCCTGAACTGCACACTTAAATGTGGCAGCATGGTACATTTGATGTTGCTGTATTTTACCACACAAAAAGTAAATAAATTCATCTGGCATGCTGGGTCAAATCGAAGAATATATTAGGATAGCATTTTTTGAAGCAGAACAAAACATTTGCATGGAAAGATGATTCAAAGCTTTATGTTTTTCATGTAGCAATCTCAAGAGAGGGAAGAAAGGGGATATTGGGTTTGGAAAGAAAAACAGAAGTGTTTTTCTTATACTATAGGAGTCATCTTCTTGTATATTTTTTCTGGTTGACAAAAAGCAGAAAGAAATTGGGTCAGATGTGGCCTGGTGTAATGGAGCAGGATCTTAACGTGGCCAACCCACAAGGCCAACTGCAATTCAAATCCCAGCCCCAGTGTTTGAAAATCATGCTGGGCACATGTGCTTGGGAGCCCATGATCCCGAAAGGATGTGTAAATGGAGACGGGATTGCAGTGTGACTGCACCCCATTGGGAGGTTTTCTCTCTCTCTCTCTCTCTCTCTCTCTCTCTCTCTCTCTCAATCTGTCTCTGGTGGGTGCACGCACACTCAGGCAAAATAAATAAGTGGAAAGAGTTCCCTGCCATGATGTGTGGGGCAGAAGGCATGTCCAACACTTCTGGTGCTGGGAAGGAGAGCGGAGGGCAGAAAGCAGAGGCATACTGGGGAGTACAGAGAGGTGGTCTGTAGATGCAAATCCCACTGATCTCAGTGGATGCAGATCCCAAGGCCCTGACACGTTCTTAGTCCAGGTTCAGTCATCTCCGAGCCCCTTCCCAAGTGATTCTGAACTCAGGGCTGATGAGTCTCTGGGAAGGGCCTCAGACCCTCTGCACCTCGTGTTGTGAAGTGCATTGGTCTCTCCTCACCATGCACCCCATTCTCACTAACAGTAAAAATGATCCTGATGCAATCACAGTGCCATATGTTCTTTTCAGTCAGTGCTGGGAATCCCTAAAGAGCAAAATTTAAAAGCAGGAGAAAATCCCCTCCATTGTAAAGCGGAACTCCACAGCTGGGGCCATAAGCCCTGAGAACAACTGGAACAGTGGCCAGGCTGGCCTGGGGGCAGCACGGCCTTCCCCAGACAGTTGCGGGCAGAGAACTCACCCTTGGCCAGCAGCGCTGCCAGCCCATGGCAGCCATCAGCCCTTCCAGGCTGTGTTATTTGGTATCTTTCATCTCTGCTGGACACCAGCATCTGGCCTCCCTAGGAGTCCACAGGACCCTAATGACCCTGGGTAGAACATGCTGCTTGGCTTGGGTGTCTGGCAGCATACCTAGCCCTCAGGGCACTTGCAGTTCGAACATGTTATCATTTGTCTGCCCTCCTTGCCAGAGCCTGGCTCTGTCGTGTGGCCAGCCTCAGCCTGGGGTGTGCCTCCCACACTGCGCTCTCCACAAAGGGACCTTTTCAATATCGAACTCCAGCAGAAACAGATTCAGTCCAAGGGTCAATCGCAGGCTTACTTTCATATTTGTGGACCAGATACTTTCCCCCAAAAGACACTAATGATAACCTCGAGGACAGGCTAATCAAAACAGCAGCCACTGAACATGAAGAAGCTGGAGAAAGCCTCTACTTGGAAACTCTCCCCCCACCACTCCATGCACACAACTGTACTCCTGTACGAATGCTTCCATCTCGATCTCCCCACAAATGACAAAAACCAGTGTCTTAACCAAGGGAAGCTTATTATTCCCAACTCTCCACTGGCAGAAATACTGTTGAACAAAAAGCTCCTTTCTACTGAGGGCCATTTGCTATTGGTCTTGGGGGAGAAAGCCATCAGCGAATCGGGCAAGGCACCGTCATTATGTGGTATTTCAGGGTATTTACTTCCATCCGGGCTTCGTAGACCTTAGATCATTGCACACTGGGTAGCACGGGCAGGTTCTACTTCATGCTGTGCACATGGTCAGCATTGCATCGAAACCTGTGTGTGGCACAGCTTCATCCAGTCCTCCTCCTAATCTGGTGACTATTAAATGACATCAACTCAACCACCGTCTCTGGCTTATCTATTTAGCTCAAATGCACTGATAGTTACACTGTCATTAAAAATGCTGTGACCTGGGAACCAGCAGTTAGCCTAATGGCTATGTCACTGGACTCCCACGTAGTCGACCACGGTTCGTGTCCCAGACCCGGTGGCTTAAATTCACGTCAGGCGCGTGTGCGTGCGTGCCCAAGATCCCGAGAGGAGAATGGAGGAGAAGGAACTGTGGCGTGGTCATCCCCCCTGGGGAGTGATTTCTCGCTTTCTGTCTCTATGTCTCTCTCTGTCTGTCTGGCGAGCGCACACACCCTGTAGCAAAAACCTCTCCAAAAAAAAAAAAAAATGCTGTGACCCAACAGTTCCCAGCACAGAAGATGCATCTGTAACTTTTGCATTTTTTAGCCATGTACTTGAAAAATTGCACAGTTATCTTTCGCCAAATCTGAGCTGTTGTGCTTATTTCTCTAGAGCTTACATGAAAAGCATGCTACCCTCTATTGCCCACTGTGGCCAAGAGTTCCTTTCTCATGCCGAAGACCAATCCTCCCAGTCATCGGAAGTCACACGAGGAGTGACTTTTCTCGATCCTGACGTTCAAATCTGAAATGTAGCTCATGTAGAGTCCTCTTTTTTACTTCCCAACTTGAACTAAACCTCTCACAGGAGATAACTCCCCTTGTGGACAGGACACCCACTGCGAGAGACTGCCAATGATGCCAATGCAAAATGCCAGCTCCAACAGGTAAGGTTTATTTTGTAAATAATTCCAGCTCCCACTACCAAGCATTTGCCCCAGGCCGAGTCTGTGCTAAGTGCTTCCTGTATATTATCTCGCTTAATCCTAACATCAACTCTTTGATGAAGAAGATGCCATTGTCAGCCTCAAACTTTAGGTAAGGAAACTGAGCCTTAAGGAGTTACAGAACTTGCCTGGTTCTGTGACTAACAATTCAGACAAGGAGGGTTTGGCCAATGAGGGGGTCTGTGTTCAGAGCTGACCCTCTTAGCTGTGTCCTAAACTTCCAAGGCTGGATGATCCCATATACCCTTGCAGACTGCGACTAGCCCAAGCACTTCATGAGGCTGAGGATGGACAAGCCAGGACCTTTCAGTCTGCCGAGGAAGAGGGACACAGACCATTCCAGGACAGGTGTGCAAGGTATTTGCAAGAAATCTAAAGAGAAGACAAGGTAACAGTACTATGAGCTGCCCCCACCCTGGCCAAGGGACGGTTCATCTGCAAACAGCCCACTATGGACAGACAGAGCCAGGTGGGCACACAAACACGCCAAGGGCACCTGCTGTGCAGGCTTCCAGCCAGTCAACACTGACCAGTTTCAGGACATCCTTGGCCCTGTGCCAGCTGCCAGGGCATCATCCGGAACTGCGTCCCCAGGTTTCACAGTTGGGCTAGAAAAGAAACCAACAGAGGAAAGCTGAGATGAGGGTGCTGAGAGGAGGCAATGTGGTGTCTTGGGTGCACAGAACAAGAGCACCTGATCCCAGATGGGGACAGGATATGCAGGGAGGCACCCCAGAGAAAGTCACTGAGATATGAGCACCAGGAAAGAAGCACAGGCCTGGCGACGACTGAGCACACTGAAAACAGGAATGTGGGGACTGGGCACACTGAAAACGGGAATGTGGGGATGACTGGGCACACTGAAAACGGGAATGTGGGGACGACTGGGCACACTGAAAACGGGAATGTGGGGACGACTGAGCACACTGAAAATGGGAATGTGGGGACGACATCAAGATAACAGAGAAGGGACTGGAAAGGTAATCATGCCATAGAGACCAAGGCCCAGCAGGCAGCCTGGGAGCCTTGGTAGGGCCTTCTGATTTTATCTTTAGACCAGAGAAAATGGCCTTCAGGTGCTCATTAGAAGGCAGAATTCTAGCCTGGCTGCCAACATGCCCACAGTTACTAGCCTATGTAATTCCTGCCCCTGGAGTCTGGGAGGGGTTTATAACTATGATGGGATGTCATTCCAATGACTAGGTTATCTTATTTGGCAAAGGCAAAGGGATTTTACAGATGTGGTCAAGGCTCTTCGGCAATTGACTTTGAGTTAATCAAAAGGAAAGCACCTTTCCTAGGCCCAACCTAATCAGGTGAACGCTTTAAAAAAAAAACTGAGAGCAACAGAAATTCTCTCTCATTGCCCTCGAAGAAGCAAACTGCCATGACACGGAGGGGCCACGTGGCAAGGACTGTGGGCTCTCACTGTTGAGAATGTCAGTCCTACAACACAAGCAACTAGACTCTGCCAATGAGCAGAGCTCAGGAGAGGACCCTGAGCTCACAGCCAAGTTAACAGCTGGATTTCAGCCTGGTGAGACCATGAGCAGGAGACCCAGACTCTCCCCCTACAGAACCTGAGATGAACAGGTGTTTCAGCCACTGTATCTGAGGTCTTCTTACATAGCAATGGAAAATGAATATGTAAGTAGGCAAGAAAATAGAGAAGCAACAGGAACAAGGGGGTTCTTCACACCTCCATAAACAGGGAGTGATGATGACCTTCAGCAGTGAGAGACACCACTGAAATGATGGCATGCACCTTGGAAGCAGCCCACCCACAGCACTAAGAATTGACATGAGACTAGTGTTGTTTGGTGCATAAAGTCTAATCCACAAAATACTGAATTTTAGGCAGATTTTGCAATGAACTCAGTCTAAACTCATTCAATTAAAGAATTGTAATCAAAATATATGACGTGATAGGGATCGTTTCCATGACTGTAAACGCTCCTCTTGTGTTCTAGCCTCTAGTGTGTGTCTTCATCCCAACCCTGATTATCTGTTCTTTAAACAGTTTGCATCAACTCTAAATCATAATTTAACCTGTGAGAGCTTTAGTCATAATTTTTCTAACATTTATCAACATACCAAACACCCAAAAGCAAATGTTGGGTTAGTGAATGAATGTATAAATGAATGAAATTTTAGGAGAACAAAGAAGTCTGCTTCTAGGTACCTGGAAATTGAACACACTTAACAGGTTACCTAGTATCTACATGAGGGCAGAGACCATTGACTGACAGAGATACTCCATGAGCATATGGTCATCAGTGGGTCTTGTTGACCGAGGCTCGTAGGCTAAAAGAAAGAAGGATGAACCAAATCAGTAGAGAAGGTGAGATGCAAAGATAAGGCAGGACTCCAACAGCTGAAACATCTAAATGCAGACAGCTGAAGAATTTAGAGAGGTGAAGAGAAAGACATTTGGTCTGAAAGGTGACAGCAAACTGAAGCCTGAAGAATACACATTTCTGGAACATAAACTGAACATCATCACAATACTGAACTGGAAACAATCAAAGCAGTCCCAGAAAATAAGCTGGTGTTCTTGGACCTCCAGGTTGTGGACTCTTCTGTAGTCCCTTTCAACAACGCAAAATGGAGACTCAAGATGTCATTGAGTCTTCCCTCCTGGTAGACCACTCTGCCATCTACAGGCTACACCTTCTCAGTTCACAAGAAGTCCCAGGCTTCTCTCCCCCGTGCTCATTCTAACCTCAGGAGAGGAGTTTGTATTGCAGTCAGAGCCACATGTTGCAATTGGGTGTCAGCAGGACTTCTGTGAATGGAAGAAACACAGCTCCTGGTTTGAGAAAACCTACCTTTGGGAGGCTGCAGAACCCAAACATAAGTAAGCAAGTTGGAATCCCATGGGACTCATGGTAAAGGGTGAGGTGTTTCTGCTTTCTGCAGAACCCTAGAGTAAGAAGTACAGTTCATTGGCCAGGTAATTGCTCTGCACATCTCCCCTGTAAATCTGTGCTGAGTGGGTGCAGGACATAATGCTTCTGAAT
>NW_006205449.1:904503-913534 GCF_000334495.1 Tupaia belangeri chinensis
GGCGTGACCATCCCCCCGGGGGGTGATTTCTCTCTTTCTGTCTCTATGTCTCTCTCTGTCTGTCTGGTGAGCGCACGCACCCTATCACAAAAAAAAAGCTTCTCAAAAAAAAAAAAAAAATGCTGTGACCCAACAGTTCCCAGCACAGAAGATGCATCTGTAACTTTTGCATTTTTTAGCCATGTACTTGAAAAATTGCACAGTTATCTTTCGCCAAATCTGAGCTGTTGTGCTTATTTCTCTAGAGCTTACATGAAAAGCATGCTACCCTCTATTGCCCACTGTGGCCAAGAGTTCCTTTCTCATGCCGAAGACCAATCCTCCCAGTCATCGGAAGTCACACGAGGAGTGACTTTTCTCGATCCTGACGTTCAAATCTGAAATGTAGCTCATGTAGAGTCCTCTTTTTTACTTCCCAACTTGAACTAAACCTCTCACAGGAGATAACTCCCCTTGTGGACAGGACACCCACTGCGAGAGACTGCCAATGATGCCAATGCAAAATGCCAGCTCCAACAGGTAAGGTTTATTTTGTAAATAATTCCAGCTCCCACTACCAAGCATTTGCCCCAGGCCGAGTCTGTGCTAAGTGCTTCCTGTATATTATCTCGCTTAATCCTAACATCAACTCTTTGATGAAGAAGATGCCATTGTCAGCCTCAAACTTTAGGTAAGGAAACTGAGCCTTAAGGAGTTACAGAACTTGCCTGGTTCTGTGACTAACAATTCAGACAAGGAGGGTTTGGCCAATGAGGGGGTCTGTGTTCAGAGCTGACCCTCTTAGCTGTGTCCTAAACTTCCAAGGCTGGATGATCCCATATACCCTTGCAGACTGCGACTAGCCCAAGCACTTCATGAGGCTGAGGATGGACAAGCCAGGACCTTTCAGTCTGCCGAGGAAGAGGGACACAGACCATTCCAGGACAGGTGTGCAAGGTATTTGCAAGAAATCTAAAGAGAAGACAAGGTAACAGTACTATGAGCTGCCCCCACCCTGGCCAAGGGACGGTTCATCTGCAAACAGCCCACTATGGACAGACAGAGCCAGGTGGGCACACAAACACGCCAAGGGCACCTGCTGTGCAGGCTTCCAGCCAGTCAACACTGACCAGTTTCAGGACATCCTTGGCCCTGTGCCAGCTGCCAGGGCATCATCCGGAACTGCGTCCCCAGGTTTCACAGTTGGGCTAGAAAAGAAACCAACAGAGGAAAGCTGAGATGAGGGTGCTGAGAGGAGGCAATGTGGTGTCTTGGGTGCACAGAACAAGAGCACCTGATCCCAGATGGGGACAGGATATGCAGGGAGGCACCCCAGAGAAAGTCACTGAGATATGAGCACCAGGAAAGAAGCACAGGCCTGGCGACGACTGAGCACACTGAAAACAGGAATGTGGGGACTGGGCACACTGAAAACGGGAATGTGGGGACGACTGGGCACACTGAAAACGGGAATGTGGGGACGACTGAGCACACTGAAAATGGGAATGTGGGGACGACATCAAGATAACAGAGAAGGGACTGGAAAGGTAATCATGCCATAGAGACCAAGGCCCAGCAGGCAGCCTGGGAGCCTTGGTAGGGCCTTCTGATTTTATCTTTAGACCAGAGAAAATGGCCTTCAGGTGCTCATTAGAAGGCAGAATTCTAGCCTGGCTGCCAACATGCCCACAGTTACTAGCCTATGTAATTCCTGCCCCTGGAGTCTGGGAGGGGTTTATAACTATGATGGGATGTCATTCCAATGACTAGGTTATCTTATTTGGCAAAGGCAAAGGGATTTTACAGATGTGGTCAAGGCTCTTCGGCAATTGACTTTGAGTTAATCAAAAGGAAAGCACCTTTCCTAGGCCCAACCTAATCAGGTGAACGCTTTAAAAAAAAAACTGAGAGCAACAGAAATTCTCTCTCATTGCCCTCGAAGAAGCAAACTGCCATGACACGGAGGGGCCACGTGGCAAGGACTGTGGGCTCTCACTGTTGAGAATGTCAGTCCTACAACACAAGCAACTAGACTCTGCCAATGAGCAGAGCTCAGGAGAGGACCCTGAGCTCACAGCCAAGTTAACAGCTGGATTTCAGCCTGGTGAGACCATGAGCAGGAGACCCAGACTCTCCCCCTACAGAACCTGAGATGAACAGGTGTTTCAGCCACTGTATCTGAGGTCTTCTTACATAGCAATGGAAAATGAATATGTAAGTAGGCAAGAAAATAGAGAAGCAACAGGAACAAGGGGGTTCTTCACACCTCCATAAACAGGGAGTGATGATGACCTTCAGCAGTGAGAGACACCACTGAAATGATGGCATGCACCTTGGAAGCAGCCCACCCACAGCACTAAGAATTGACATGAGACTAGTGTTGTTTGGTGCATAAAGTCTAATCCACAAAATACTGAATTTTAGGCAGATTTTGCAATGAACTCAGTCTAAACTCATTCAATTAAAGAATTGTAATCAAAATATATGACGTGATAGGGATCGTTTCCATGACTGCGGTTGTGGACTCTTCTGTAGTCCCTTTCATTTCAACAACGCAAAATGGAGACTCAAGATGGCATTGAGTCTTCCCTGCTGGTAGACCACTCTGCCATCTACAGGCTACAAGGTTGTGGACTCTTCTGTAGTCCCTTTCAACAACGCAAAATGGAGACTCAAGATGTCATTGAGTCTTCCCTCCTGGTAGACCACTCTGCCATCTACAGGCTACACCTTCTCAGTTCACAAGAAGTCCCAGGCTTCTCTCCCCCGTGCTCATTCTAACCTCAGGAGAGGAGTTTGTATTGCAGTCAGAGCCACATGTTGCAATTGGGTGTCAGCAGGACTTCTGTGAATGGAAGAAACACAGCTCCTGGTTTGAGAAAACCTACCTTTGGGAGGCTGCAGAACCCAAACATAAGTAAGCAAGTTGGAATCCCATGGGACTCATGGTAAAGGGTGAGGTGTTTCTGCTTTCTGCAGAACCCTAGAGTAAGAAGTACAGTTCATTGGCCAGGTAATTGCTCTGCACATCTCCCCTGTAAATCTGTGCTGAGTGGGTGCAGGACATAATGCTTCTGAATTCCAGCCATATATCTATGACCCTATGCAGGATCTTCAACAAGTTCATGGAAAATGAAATTAAAGTTTTGGTACCCCAAAAAAAAAACATTTGAAATCTATGCATCATTTTTTCCTTCATAATACATGTTTTCCATGAACTTTATGAGGACTCCCAACCATAGATCTCATACTTGTTTCTACCTTGACGGTTAATCCAAATCTACCTCGGACAGTCAACCCAAATCTTTCACAAAGTATTTTTTTCTTTCCCAGCCTCCCACTCTTGCCAACAAATATTTTTATTAAGGATTACCTTCTAGATGCTTCAGCAGTCGAGTTATAAATTGGTGGTAATGGATAAGGACACCCCAACAAATTTGAACCCCATGACGCGGCTACTGCCTTACTCTTCCAATTCAAATATATGATTAGTCTCACCCACCTCAGACTTCATTCACCTGCTCACCAACATAAAAGAGGCATTTGGGAATGGTTTTCATGTTTTTATGAATAAGAAATGAGAGAGGAGAGTTGTCCATAAGGCATATTTGTAGTTGATCAAGCCAGTCAAAGGACGGTATCTAGCTTAATTGGTCCCTCCTATGCATCAGACACAGAATGAGGCACATTCATGTGGCATAATACCAACGCATCAAGGAATCAGGATTCAAGAACTGGTCAGATCTTCAGGTCCAGAATTCCATTTCCTGTTCACAATAACAGGAGGCCAAAAGTGTTGTTGAACAATGGAGCAGTGTCTCCATGCGCTGGCCATGGTACGGGCTCAGCATGTCCTTTTTTACCCTCGTGTGCAAAACTCAGGCGAGGGTATTGCTGTTATGCGGATCACAGTTACAGAGGCTTCCAAGCTGGGACCAACCACCAACA
The DNA here is from genome assembly GCF_000334495.1 of Tupaia belangeri chinensis. Taxonomy (NCBI): domain Eukaryota; kingdom Metazoa; phylum Chordata; class Mammalia; order Scandentia; family Tupaiidae; genus Tupaia; species Tupaia belangeri. The sequence continues at coordinate 908,431 of NW_006205449.1, forward strand.
TTTTCAAAGAAAACAATAGACCACATCTAAATACAAAGCTGAGAATTCAGGTGGGAAACTTCCAACACGGGCTGCAATGCCTCTGCCGTGGTTTCACAGCACACCGGTGCGCAGGGCTTCGGTGTCTTTCAGTTTAGTTTTGTTTTGAAGTTTATTTATTTATTTATTCCATGAGAGAGAAAGAGAGAAATGGAAAGACCATCAACCACAACAAGGTCTTTCACTCCCAGTGTCGGGAGTCCCAAATTGTCCCCCAAATAGAGAGTTTACACATGAATCCAGAGCCTTTCCATCTGGGTCAGCCTGGAAGAGCACTGCGTTCTCCCACTCCACCAAGGTCCAACCCCAAGTTGGCAACATTTTTCATGAGAACGCAGTGTGCATCACCAGCAGGTCAGGACTGCCCACGAGGTAATGAGAAGGCAGGGATGGTCATCACTCGCCACGCTTTCATAGCCTGTTAGGGTCATCTGAAGTTGAGGTTGACTCTGCAGTGGAAGGAAGTCAGACCCTATGGCCCCTCTTCCAAAACCCATCACTGAAGAGAAAGACATCCAGGCAGAGGGTTTGCCAGTGCACCCAGGGATGATGGCCACAGCAGTGTTTTAAGATTAAAACAGGGTTTTTCTCTTTACCAATGCGGTCATCAAATATCAAGCTTGAAACTGCATGTGTATGATAAGACTTGAGAGAAGGTGGAATGGCACGGTGTGAAATGATCTGATAGCACGAAAAATTGTTGTTAGGAGGTGTTGGCACTTGAAAAACAACACTTCTTGCTCCTATTGGCTTTGACCTGAGATTTTCCCCTGAATATTCTGCCATGGTCCTGTTTGAAATCTTCAGTATTAGAGCTGATAGTGAGTGCAGCATGCAGCCCTAACTCCCTGCCCTGTCCTCAGACAGAGAACACAGTCAGATAGCTCAAGCCAGCACAAAAAACATGAAGTAGTGTTCTTTCATTGCTTTTTTTTAAAGTTGTATTTCTATTAATAATTGACAAAGAATAATTGTAGATACTTGAGGGATGTAATGTGATGTTTTGCTACCTTATAGATTATGGGATTATCAACTCAGATGAACGAACATATCATTACCTATTGTGAAGAACATTTTATCCTCATATATACATGATGAAATACCATGCAGCCTTTAAAAAGTAGGACACCCTGTCGTTTGAGACAATAGGTGAACCTATAGGACATTGTGTTAAGTGAAATGAGCCAGCCACCAGGAGACAAATACCATGGGATCTGACTCCTAAGTGGAATCTAAAGGGTCGACCAAAGAGTGGAATGGTGGTCACTAGGGCAGGGCTGGGGATGACGGGGGTGGCAGACACAGAGAGGGGAGGCAGTGCTGCACGTTTTCCACTGCAAGTTCCATGCTGCTCTCAGAATAAAGTACTGTGTTCCCTGTGCACACACACGGAAGAAGGAACTGAGTCCATGATCAAGACTTCATGATTAAGGATTTACAAACAATTCTGTTTGGGTAAAGGTTACAAACTGATGGAGCTCAACGTTGGGTGCCTACTGTATCATGTAGTGGACTCTCAATCCACCAGGCTCCTTTATTACTGCTTTCTTTCTTTCCCCATTTCTGACTTTTCTTCTGGAAGATTCTACGGAGATTTCCTGTTGTTATCGTTTTAAAACTCTAAGGGTTGGGAACAGTAACTTTCTTGGCTGAATTGGCTGTGACGTGTGTCGGTATGTTCTTTACCATCACTTCTCAGCATTTCAGTTATGACTGGTGGATCTTTTCTTGTTAAATCAATTCTTTCTCTTCTCCTGCTTTCATTTCTCAACTCTGGACCACTCCACCTCTGTTACCATCCAAGTCAACTAAAATGATTTTAAATAGCCATTTTTTTATTCTATCTGCTGTGTAAATAGCTTTTTAGAGTGGCCGATTTCTTGTCTAGGAATAAGTCATGGTACTCCTTAAGTTGATATGAGAGAGTGGGAAAGTGCATGTGCGTGCTCGCACATGTGTGTGTGTGCATGTGTGTGCATGCTCAAGAAGGGGGGTGGGAGAAATACAGAGTACCAGGAATTATCTATGCATAAAGAAATTAAAAGAGAATATTTTCCAGAGCAATTGAAGCCCATCTCCTGAACAATGACGACAGCTCCTCATTTTCGACAACAATAGAGGGCACGTAGGAGTCAGCTCATTAGAATATCTGTGGCTCTTTTCTGTTCTCTCTGCATTAAGCCCCCATAATGTCAGTTGTCACTTATTAATGACAATTAACTAGTAATCAGCAGTGAGACTCTTCGAGGTGGTCTTTGCCTGACAGGTGAAGAAAGAGAACATTGCGTAGTGCCACGCAGTGACATGGAGCCTTCAAAGGAGCACAGCATTTCCATAAATTATTTCAGAAAGAAATTTTCTTTTATACATTCTCTCTAAGCTTAAGGATCTTTAACCCTAGAAAGGCCATGCTCCATTCTCCTTCTGTGACTTCTTTTGGTTACCAAATAGAATCTTCAAATCTCCTGCGATCATTGTAGCTGAGCCCCCATCCACCAGTCCTCTTCCTTCTTATCCCTCCCATGCTTCCAGCTGCTTTGTTTTAATTATGTCCACTCATGATGCATGACCTCGGCCATCCCCTCCAAGGTGCATGACCTTTACAGTGCCCCTCCACCGTGCGTGACCTTGACAATGCCCCTCCACGGTACATGACCTTGGCGAGGCCCTTCCACCATGCGAGACCTTGGCAAGGTCCCTCCACCATGCATGGCCTTGGTGATACACCTCCACTATGCCTGACCTTGGCGAGGCCCCTCCACCATGCATGACCTTGGTGATGCCCCTCCACAATGTATGTGACTGTACTACATTTCACCAGCTATGTCACTGGACTAGCGGCCCAGTTTGCCTTTGTGGCCTCCTTCAATCACTCTCTCTCCTTACAGTGAATCTATCTGTTTTTCACACCTTCCTAAAACAGGTGGCAGAATGGCTGCAACCTGTAAGAATCATAATTGAAACCATAAACCCAGTCCTCACAGAATGATTCTCCATCCTGTCTAGCTGTATGGGCTGTCACCTCTCTTCCCAGGAGTCTCAGCTTTCCTACTCTTCTTTGTACTAAGACACAGAAAGATCTCTGCCACTGCACACAGGTTTGACATATGGACAAAGAAGTATACACAGGCACTTATCTGATCCCTGGGACCCCTTCTCCTGCTTTCTCTGTGACGCCGATGTCTTTGACTAACCTGAAGGATTCTGGGAGTCAGAACGTTTAAGGAAGAAAATGCTTGGCAGGTAAGAAGTCTGGATATGACTGCTCCAGGAGAGAAGTATTTATTTTGTCTTTAAGGAGTTGAAGCTTAAGAAAGGCCAACCTCAGGGCCAGCTGATGGCACAATGGTTACATTGCTGGACTTCCATGTAATTGATGGCAGTTCAAGTACCAGACCAGTGGCTTAAAACTCATGCCAGGAGTGTATGTGTGTGCACATATCCAAAATCCTGAGAGAATGGAGGAGAAGGGATGAGGCATGGCCATCCCCCTTGGGGAGTGATTTCTGGCTTTCCATCTCTCTGCCTCTGTCTCTCAGGCAAGCACATGTGCCCTACAGTAAAAATCTTTCAAAAAAAGAAAGGCCAACCTCGACCTTGGGAAGAGACAGGATACTACCTGATGGTAGAGCAAATAAATACAGCCAGGGCACAACTTGCTGAATGCGTATGAACAAAGTGCATCACCTATTTCACTTTAAAACCAAACAAAGCAGTTGCTGCATCTGTTCATGGCAATACAATGCAGGTAGGTTGTTCTTCTAGCACAGAAACCACTGGTAAAGGGACTGACATGCAAACAAAACCTGAGCCATCAGACTTTCTATGTCTGATACACTATTCCACTCCTAAAAAGCTAAGCCACCAGAAGCAGGTGACAAGGAATTAAAAAAATCCAAGGGTCTCCAAAAGGAAGGGGAATGTTTTATCGAAACTATAAAATTTTTAAAAAGTGAAAGGCTGCCTGAATACAGCAACTTTGGGACTCCTTTTTAATAAATCTATTGTTTTCCTCTGAGAAGCCAGAGCGAAGGGGACTCGCGTGCCTCTCTGCAGCTGTCATTGTTTGGTTAGGAGGATTCTGTGATGCTGCAATGCTTCCATGACAACAAATAAGACGTTGCATGTTGTCAGGTTCCCACTCTCTAACTGGAGCTAAAAGACAAACCGTCACCTTATATTTAGGAAAACAATCGCCGTGCAAACCATTGCCATTTTGAATGTCCTCCTACTTGAAAAAGATTTCTCATAGAAATCTGAAGTTTGAACAAGTCCTTTCTATCAGATTTCTCTTGCCAATTATTTCAGACTTTAATGCCATTGGTTGCCACTAACTGATAAAAGAGATGATGGAAAATGAAATGTGTCCCAATTGATAAGTCTAAAGTTCAATGTAGAGATGTGATCATTCCAGCAATGCAAAAACTCATGTTCTGTTAAAATGAGACCAACATGTGAGTGGAACTGCACGCGTACAGGTTCATGGTTTGTGAATTTCATGACTCTGAAAGAATAAGGACAGGAATAGCCAAGAGGAGAACTAACTGAAAATGAAAATCAGATTTTACAATTCTATAAATAAATGCATTGCAAATAAAATGCAGGTATTTAGAGCACTACTGACTCTTAAAGTTAAATCAAAATGTAACTAATATTTTCTTTCATTTTAATGACACTAAAGAGTCAATGGTTGAAATCACTAAGTGTAGTGATTTTTTGTGTGTTTTTGTGTTTTTGTTTCGTTTCGTTTTGTTTTGTTTTTTCACAGGGTGCATGCACTCACCAGAGACAGACAGAGGTATGAGGGATGGCCATGCCACAATACCTTTTTCTCTGAGAGGAGGAAAACAATTCTCTCAGGATTTGGGGCAACCATAAACCCATACCCAGCATGAGTTTAAATATAATTATTAATTGGTCAATCACTAATAGATATATATTGGGCATAATGGCATAAGTATGTATCAGAAAATTAGAGTTTTGAAATATGATTAAATATGTGACTATAAACTACACAGGTCATAAAGGATTCAGCAATTCCCTCTTTGTTCGTTTTTTTCCCTAC
>NW_006205449.1:913565-921516 GCF_000334495.1 Tupaia belangeri chinensis
CACTTAGCACACATCACATATTTTGTTCTGCAAAGAGAAAAGGAAATTCTTAGTTTTAGTCAGTTGGAGAACAGTGGAAAAATTACTCTGAAAACATACATACATGCATAAAATTGTATTGAAAGGAGAACATTTTACTGAAAGGAGAAAAATGTTTGCATCGTGAGAATGCGTAGTGGTTTGTGCCAGCCCTGGGAAATCCAGTTGGGCCAAGCTGACTGAAGGAGTTTGGCCAATGGTTCCAGTTACATACAATGGATTTTCCTTACGATGTATCTGTTTTAGAAACTGACTCCCACTATAAACTTCCCCAGCCACTTACCACTAACATGCTGTTTGTCAAACAAGCTTTAAAAAAAACAGACTCAGGCTCTAGTTAGCAGTACCCTGGAACCTGAGCTCTGGGACAAGCACACCTGGGGGGACATTTCAGATTTGGACTTCGGAAGGGTCCTGTTCTCTCATCTTCTAATTCTGGCTCAAGGGCCTTCGTCACAGCCTCCATTCTAGGTGACTGAATCTCCATAACTAGGCCCTCTTTACTTCGGGTTATCTTCGTTGCACCTATCAATACTAATTGCAAAGCAGTCACAGAACCAGGGACTCGGAAACTACACCCTACTAGCGAGTTGAGCCACCCAGAGGCAGTACAGAGGTGTGTTCTTTACTGGAAATACTGGGGGCATTTTAATGAGACACAGAAAACAGGACAGAAGACCGCTGTCATTCTCGTCTCGGGAGTGTGATGGGGCTGTAGGGTCACAGGTAAGCCCTTTCTTTCCTCTTTGTTATCTGTAAAATATGTATTTTGGCCACCTGAGTTGAAATGGAATTTTAATTCATATGAAAGTATTCCAAAAAATTATACATGCTCTTAATTATTGCTTTAAATAAATGGACAATAAACATGAAAAGGATCACAAAACATCAACAGCCAGCTCCCTGGCAGTGGTAATGCACTGCTCCAGAGAAGCCAACTCCCACGTGGCAACCACAGTTCAAATCCCTGGTCCGGTCAGCCTGAAGCACACCAGGAATATCCAATGAGCTAGAGGCCTGGAGGAAGGGACTCATGGGGTGACCAGATCCTCTCTCATCTGCACTCACTCTCACTCTCTCTCTCATGTGTGCATACACATATTCCATCACGAATAAAGAAAAGAAAATTTGGAAAAAAAATGAATATGGAAACAAAAATCAGGATGACACTGGCCAGAAATTGAAATGAATGAAAACCTTCTGTTGACAAAACAGGTGCTTAGGATGGCCAGTCTCATGCAAATGACGTGTACGTGGGCACACACTTTCTGTTGGCAATCTGGCCACACATATCAAGTCACACTCTTAGGCAGAGATTTTAGTTTCAGGTATTTGTTTTAGGGAAATAACCAGAAGTAGCCACAAAAACATTGAGTGGAATGTTCTTTGTACTTACATTTATGATAGTGAAAACTTAAAAGGTACCTGTTGCTTTTAAAATGTTTAATGAATAGCAAATTGATTAAATAAATTATGGTACATACCAACAAGAATAAAAATTCTGCATACTTGATAAAACAGGAAAATACATTATCTACTGTCGGATAAAGAAAACAGGGTACAAAAGTATATTGAGCATGATCTCTATTTTGTACAAATGTGGGGAAAAGATGCCGGCAACAAAATATTAACAATGATTTTCCTAAGCTGAACACAACAGGGGCCATGGGATGGTTGTTAAGGCGGCTAGACCCCACATGGCCAAGTGTATGCTTCAAGTCCCAGACCTGGTGCCTTGAAAATATGCCTGGTATGTGTGTCTGCACGCCAGAATCCTGGGAGAATGAAGACGGAACTGCAGTGGTATCATACCCTTTGGAGGGTACTTTCTCGCTTTTTCTTTCTCTCGCTCTCTCTGCAGAATGCATGTGCCCTACAGCAAACTTTTTTTTAAAATAGTTTTAATTGTTATTTCCTTCTTTATGATCTTTGTTTTCCAAGTCTTTTGCAATGACTCTATTTGTTGTGTTGTAAGGATAAAAGTTATGCAGAAAGCACAACTTTTCTCCAAAATACATTTTAGCTTTTGGTATCTCTTAAGTTTGCAATTCAATAGCAGCTTTCAATAGTACCCACCATCTCCCGAGACATCATAAAATATAAACAAAAAATTATACCTTGGATAAAAGTAGAAAACTTTCCTGCATGTGTAGATTTTGAACAAAGTAGTCTGGATGTGCGTCAGACCAACGCGAACAGCATTTTGCAGATGATCAACTATGGAAATGTAGAGACATAAATCTTAAAGCTTTCAGCACTGTTTTGCATACACAGCCTAAAAGTTTGTTTCTCTTGTAGAAATTGTTGCCAATCATTATTTCATAGACATTATCGTCCTTTAAATACTGACAAGTAGCAAGCAACAGCTCACCCAACCCAGTCTAAGGACTCAGCCACTTTTTAAAATCGATTTGATTAGTTATTAAATCCAAGGCTCAAGCTACACATGTGAACACAGAGTAGGGTGACTTTTACAAGTGCACTCTGAGAGCCTCATTGAAATAAAAAGCCTTCTCCTGGCCACTTTCCCAGCATCCTGCAGCCCTGGGGAAAATGTGGACTTGGGGAACAGAGAGGACCCAATGTCCTGAGGAGAGCCTTTTGCCTGATAGCCCATGCCAGGTGAAGTAAAGGATGCACACATGTATCCAGACACAGCTGCAGGGAGCAGTCGGACACCCGATTTGCTCCCGGGCCATTCAGTCCCTCTTGCATCTGTACGGCCTGGATGTCTGTGCGGCTGTGCCCTCCTGAGCTCCTCACACCCTCACAACGTTACCTCGACCCCAGGCCCAGCAGGATGGCGCTCGCATTCTGCTCTGCTGTGTGGGCCGCAGGTACAGGTGCAGGGACAGAAGCATCTGCTCCAGGCGCATTTCCTTGGCTGCCCATCAGCCCCCACTAAACCCTCCGCCCCAGGTCTCCCTTCCGTAGAAAACTCCCTGGCCTGTCTATAGGGACGAAATCAAAAGCCTCACCTAGGGCAGATCGAGAAGCCAGTAAAGGGGGTGACGAAGAGATGGGCCCCACAGCAAAAGCTTCTAGGTCTCAGAGTCGAGTTCTGTGGCTCAAATGCCATGAGACCTTGGGCATGTCCCCTACCTGCTGTGCTCAGGCTCCTCACCGGTCAACCAGGGCAAAGGCAGCAGGATCCACACCCGCAGTCGGCGGAAGGGCGCTGGTTGCAGAAAGCCCTTAGAGGAGCCCAGGCATGTGGTAGGCACCCAGTAAATATCCTTGAGGGTCACTGTTTCAACTGAGATCAGTATTAGGATCATTAAGACAGCCTGGGCCCCTCTGCACTGGCTGGGAATCGCGGTCAAGGATTATAGCAACAGGGCTGACTAGTGAGAAAAGACAGAAGCTAAGAAAGGAACGCCCAAACTCCCACGCCTGTCTCCCACGCCAAGAACTCAGCAGCACGCGGCTTTGGTGTTGTGTGGCAGCCACTCGTTAAGGACCCTGCCTCTCGAGGCTAGTTCACCTGCTGCCCCCGTTACTGGAAGGCTGGACTCTCAGCCAGGCTTCCGCAGGTCTGTGCTAAAACAGACACAGCTTCGAAGGGTCACTAGGCTGGGACCCACACTGTGGCTGTGGCCTAATTGCTATTCTTCTCCGCCACCCCTTGAGCCCCAAGTACATCATCACCCCATAACTGAACTGAAATGTCTAAACGGCCAGAGCTCCTAAAGGACACAGCTATTTCTCAATGGAAAAAAAAAAACAGAAAACTTTAGCAAGCCTTCCCACGCTCTGTGGCATCGGTAAAAAAGACCGTGTAAACACGAGCCACCAGGACCTGTGCCACCGCCTCCTCAAACCATTAACGGAAACACACCGATTGTCACTGTCACTGGGCATTGCAGGGAGATAATTAACGTATCACAATTGCTTGGCTGCTCCTGAACAGAGCCCATAAGTTCTAACCTTTCTCAGGATGTAAGTTTATGAAAATTTCAGCAAAAGGTAGGAAAGCACATTTTCCTGCTCGTGTGGGGAGAGGGCCCCACGTCAACGTCTCCCACGGCACAGACGCGGAGTGAGGCCTGGACTCTCAGGGCTAGCAGGCACGGTGCTTCTAGGATGAGGGTCTTGGCATTCTCGGGAGAGCCCTCCCTCTCGGGAGAGTAATCTGCAGAAATCAGGCCCGTCTCAAACCTGGAATACATGAGCCGCCCGTCTTGTTTTTAATTGTACACTTTCAGCAGCTCCGAAATCAGTTTTTTCTCTTTGGGACAGCATGGGACTAACTCCAAGTCCCCGGGCCCTACCCCATCATCGAGTCCCTGGATGTACCTAAAGGTTATAAACATGTTTAGGTAGCGTGAAAACATTGTCTAAAGGAAGCATCTTACATAGCCTGTCCTCAAACAGCCATCACTCAGAGACTAAACTGGGTAATCCTTGGCACCCACTGGAGTTAAAAATTTTAATTATCACTTTGAAAAAGGCAATACTTATCATCTGAATGAAGCATGTCAGCACACAAATCACGAAATGATGATTCTGAATAGAATTTTTGTTGGTTGATTGCATAAGCAATACCTCTTGTTGCTGAAATAACATCTCAAAGGCAAAATAATGACGACATGACAATCCGTGTAAATCAAGAACTGCATGTGGGTTTATTTTACATTTGAGGAAACAGTGGATTTAATTGTGTGAACCAAAATGTACTGTACAATATTAATGATAGAACATCAAAATGTATAATCAATAGTGCATTGCTCGCTTTGTTTATTTATCTGGTTTCGTCTGGGAGCTCCTTGGAGTACACGCATCTGAAAAGATGCAGGTGCCAGTACAATTTCTCTATTTAAATCAAGCTGCAGGAACTAAATTGTATTCAAAAATTGTGGTTTTACATTATATACACAGAAATTTAATATAAAATGACAATATAAAAAGTTAAAAGAGAAAGCATACAGCCAGAAGGTACAAAGAAAGTTGAATAGATTAAAATGGTACGATATGGGACATACAGGAGTTGTAAGCGGATGCCGGTGATTTACAAGGGAAGGACTCCAATATTCGCCCCGTTTTGTTTTTTTGTTTGTTTTTTTTTTTTCCATTTACCAGTGCAGCACGCTATAGAAAGGTCAGCTTGTACCAAAGCTTACATTGTAAATAACTATAAACGGCGGTATTTTACAGGAAGAAAGAAATAGCATTTGTACACGTTTTTAAATAATAGCTTGCATACTTTTTTGCCAAAGTGGCATTTTCAGCATCCAGAGGGTTTGGGCATAGTGGCGACTGGGGTATGTGTTGTTGTTTTGTTTTTTTGTTGAAACATGGAAAGTTGCGGCCTCCTAGCCCATGAGCACAGACAGCTTTCTGTCTTCCAACAGCTGCATGCATGTTTCCCTCACAAACCAGTTCTGCATATAAAAGCTCATTTTTTTAATTATTAAATAACTTTTGTGTCTGACACAGCTTTTGATCTGAATGAAATGCCTTTAAGCCTTTTTTCTTTTTCTTTTTTTTTTTTATTTTTTTGAGTGAAAGGCACAGAAATGCGATTACAGTCCTCGAAGGGTTAAATCTGACACTACCAGGTTCTATGACCTTTATTGTCATGGCAACTTAGTAATTTTAGGGTGTCTTTTTGTCATGGTTATTTGTGTCTTTCTTTTCTGCTAAGTAGCGTCTCTGAGAAGTGTGCCCCACTATTTCCTACAAAAGATAGCTGAACATCAAGAGCAGATGTCGGAAATAAAGGTCAGACTTTGACTCACGGAAAAGAAAAATAACATGCACAGTCAGACAAAGAGCGTATAAATATAACTACAAAATATGTGTAAGAAAAACCAAGGTCCAGGTAGGCAGTTCAGCAACAAAGGAAAGACTGACTTTAGAGGCTCAGGCCAGGCCTAGTGCAGGACGGCGTAGTGCAATGCTCGGCGCTCACTTGCATTCCTGGACGCTACTGCTTCTCCAGCTCAGTCACGTAAATCAGGTGGTCCTCCGGGGACTTGCCGTGCGTCTTACTAAGGTGCAGTTTGACTGCGTGCTTGCTCGCGAAAGTTCGGTTGCAGAGCTTACACTGGAATGTGGAGCCCAGGTCCTCCTCGGCTGCCCCCAGCGGGCCCAGAGTTTTACTGGCGAGGACTTTGGAAACATTCTGCTGTTCTTGGATCTGATTGAGCGGCAGCTTGGAGAGATCCTTCAGGCTGAAGCCCAGGTGTGTCTCCAGGTGACTAATGTACGTCGAAGCAGTTCTGAATTGAGAGGCACAATCGTTGCAAAAGAAAACAGGATGCCCTGTGTCCAGGTTCTTGAGGAATTTGGTCCCCCCTGTCCTCCTCAGCTGGTACTTCACATTGGCCAGCCAGTGGCTGATGGTGGTCATGGAGAGACCGGTGAACTTGGAGATGTGCACTCGCTCCTGCGGGCCCAGGTCCGACATGATGTACTTGCCCTCCGCGGTCTCACGCAGGCTCGAGGCGAACTGAGCCTGCAGGATGAGCAGGTGCTGTGGGTTCCAGTTGGACTGTCGCCCCTTCCTCTTGTGAACGGGTGACAGCTCATCCAGCGCCTCCTCGAAGCTGCTGCCGTCGGCGTCCGACTTCTCCGACACCGTGGAGGGTGTGGAGGACTTGGGTGTGAGGCGGCCCGTGAGGTTCTTCACCATGTCAGAGATATCCATGAGGGCGCTCTCCCGAAGCGGCGAGGAGACCGAGTCGGCCACGCTGGGCAGCAGGGGCTTATTCTTGGACTTGGTCAGGTCGATGGGCTGGTCGCTGTTCTCGTAATAGTAGCGGTCGATGGCGTCGGTCTGCTTGACCGGGGTGGTGGGGTAAACGGGCTTGTCCAGCATGCTGTTGCTGATCTTGTACAGCATGGCCAGCGGGTCCAGGGAGGGGCTCACGGGCTTGGACACTTTGCCCAGGTGGGTGTTCATGATGGACTGCAGGGCGCTCAGCGGGTTGATGAAGGAGGGCTCCGGCGAGTGGTCAGTGATGATCCCCAGGTTGTTGCAGCCATTGGTGACCTTGGCCTTGAGAGGCTCTGTGCCGTTCGGGGTGTGGACCTCGGCCGGGCCCTCCTTTTTGGCCTTGGCGGTCTCGGCATCAGGGCCCTTCTTCTGTGGCCGGCCACCCACTTCCTCTGCTTTCGGGAAGTCTTTATTCTCCTTCGCCGCGGGGGATGCAGCCTTGGCCGGGGAGCTCTTCTCGCGCTCTGCAGATCTCTCCTCCTTCTTGACGCTGACCTTGCCCGTGACCTTCTCCACCAGCTCCTCCATGGCAGACACGTTGCTCTTGTGCGGTGGGGGCGTGAGGCTCCCGGGGGAGTGCAGGAGGGCGCTGTGCTCGGAGGCCGGCAGCACCTTCCCGCCCGCGAAGGACGGCTGCACCTGCACACTCTGCACGGCGGCGGGCAGCGGCTTCACGGCACCTGGCAGCTGGTAGGCCGCGTGGATGCTGGGGTAGCCGCCCCACGAGGGCGTGCCGTTCTGCGCCTTGCTGATGGCCGTGGAGACGGTGTTCTCCAGGGACTTCAGGATGTCCACCCCTCCCTTGGGGCTGTCGTCCAGGTCCTCCTCACGGAGGTACTGGTAGAGGGTGGTGGGCTCGAACTTCTCCGGGGGGTCCTCGCTCTCCTCTTTGATCTTCTTCTCCGTGTCCTCAGCCATGGGCGCCTTCTCCTTCTCTGGCTCCTTCTTTTCCTCAGAAGGTATGGCCCCTGTAGGTGAGTCCGGCTGCTTCTTGACGCTGGCGGCTGGCAGCCGGGTGTGGGTGGTGGGCGGCAAGGGGATGGACTGGATCTTCTCCTCCACCACGGGGTCGAGCACCAGCTGCTTGCCCTTCTTGGAGGCAGAGGTTGTCACCTTCAGGAAGTGGCCGGTGACCATCATGTGAGCCGTGAGCTGCTGCAAGGTGTCGGGGGAGCCGCCCAACTCCAAGCCCCT
>NW_006205449.1:921630-926578 GCF_000334495.1 Tupaia belangeri chinensis
GGGTCACGTCTGTGGCCATGCCTGCTGGCTCGGGGGAGCAAGGCGACGCCAGGTCCTGAAGTGCTCGCTTTTTGGTGGAAGGGACCAGCTTGGTGATGGCTGGCACTGGCTCCTTCAGAGGCACTTTCTGGTAATGCTTTGTTTTGATCATGTGCACGCTGAGGTCTTGCAAGGACTCGAAGGAGTGCCCACAGTACATGCACTTCAGCACCTTCTGGGCATCCTCCTTGCCCTCCATCTCCATTAGGGAGCGCTTCCTGGGCTTGGACCACCGCTTGGTCTTCTCTGAGTCCTTGTCCCTGTTGTCATCGCGATAGTGGCCCGTCTCGTTCATGTGCACCGTCAGTTCCACCAGCGTGTCATAGGCAGCACTGCAGTCTTTGCACCGAAACTTGCTGGCGCCAGTGAACACAGACCCGTAGAGCTTGTTGTTCTGCCGGTAGAGCTGCACGGTGCTGAAGAGGCTGGGCTCGGGGAGCAGGCCGTAGGAGGATGTCTGCTGCAGCGTCTTGGCCAGGGCAGCCTGGTGCCAGTCGTACCCGGAGCCGCTGCTGTTACTGGTGGTGCTGCTGTGGCTGGTGCTGGTGCTGCAGCTGGTGCTGGGCGTGCTCGCGGTGGTACTGGCCGTACTGGTGGGAGGCGTGGGGGTGGCGGTAGAGCCCTCCTTCTGGCTGACATCGTTGCTGGTGGTAGAGCTGGACTTCTTCAAGTCCAGAGCTAGGCTGGACCAGCAGGACTCCGAGAACAAGTTTGCATACACAGCCTTGATCTGTGCCAGGCTGTCCTGGGGGTAGGAGATGCCGTCCGGACACTGCGGGTCCTCCTTCTCCTCTCTGGAGGAAGAGCTTTTGAAATTGGCCAGCTGGTCACTGCTCTCGCTGAAAGGCGACCCGTAGCCGGCGTCCTGGTTCGTCGCAGTGCTGACGGGGGAGTTCTGGTAACTCTGGGCCTCTTTGGGCTCGGTCTCCTCGGCGCACACGTATTCGCTCTCCTGAACGTCCAGAGACAGCCCATCCCCCTCCACGTGCTCGTCATCTATCTCCGCTGCCTTCAGTTCTTCCTCAGGAACATAAGCTAGGAGAGAAAAATGAAGCGTGGTCAGAAGCAGTAAATCATCTTCAAGGACGCAGCCTCCCCAGCAGTTAGACGATCTTTAAAAAGATGTTTTTCAGCCGAGCTCCCAGGCTACAAGGCTTCCCCAACTTTATCTGTCTACCCACTCTGCAACTCCGTGGCGAGAGTTAGGTTTCAGGAAGACAACGTTCCCCCTCAGATCGAACATTTCCATCCCAGGAGTCCAACCCAGGGGCAGTCTCCGCCCCTCAAAGACACCAGCGTGCCCAGAGAGGGCAGGGAGTCCGGCCACCTCCCCCACAGCAAGTATCTGAAACACCCTGAGCACCCCGGGTGTCAACCTTTGGGACAAGAGATCTCAGACAGTCTTAGATGGTTTTCACAAACACACTCCTCAGTGGCGAGCAGCAAAAACACCCCGGCCATCACCAAAGAGACCAATGCAGCCTCCTGCCAACGGTGCAGAGCAACGTGGGGTTGCCGGATGCGGAAAGGCCGCAGGGCGCAGCAGTGTCACCACCTGAGCGCCATCGACGGATGAGCGCATGGGCAAATGACCTATGTCCTCACAGCGATGGCGCTCAGCGTTAGGAGGAAGGACATCCCGGCACATGGAGGACACAGGCTGAGGGAGACGAGCCCGTCACGAAGGGCAGAAACCGTGCGGCTCACCATAGGCTCACAGACACAGAGCACGGGATGGCAGCTGCCCAGGCCCGGGGAGGAGGGGTGGGAGATGCTGTTCAACGGGATGGAGTTTCCCTTGCGGAAGATGAGGAAGCTCCCGAGGGTGACGGTGCATAGCGTACGTGTTATAAATGCCTCTGAACTGCATTCCTAAAAATGGTTCAAATGGTAGCTTTTATGTTCTGTTTTATCACAACAAAAATAATTAATTAAAAAAGGCCATGTTGACCCTGTAGCCTAAACCAGGTCCCACATAGCCAACTGTGGTTCAAATCCCAGTCCTGGCAGACACACCAGGCATGTATGCATAAGTACCCAAAATTCAATGGGATGAAAAACATGGAGAAGGGATTGACGCATGAACACCCCGGCCCCGGTTGGGGTGCTTTCTCTCTGTCCCTGTCTATCTCTCTCTGTCCCTGTCTCTCCATCTCTCTATCCCTGTCTATCCATCTCTCTCTGTCCCTGTCTCTCCATCTCTCTCTCTGTCCCTGACTCTCCACCTCTCTCTGTCCCTGACTCTCCACCTCTCTCTGTCCCTGACTCTCCACCTCTCTCTGTCCCTGACTCTCCACCTCTCTCTGTCCCTGACTCTCCACCTCTCTCTGTCCCTGACTCTCCACCTCTCTCTGTCCCTGACTCTCCACCTCTCTCTGTCCCTGACTCTCCACCTCTCTCTGTCCCTGACTCTCCACCTCTCTCTGTCCCTGACTCTCCACCTCTCTCTGTCCCTGACTCTCCACCTCTCTCTGTCCCTGACTCTCCACCTCTCTCTGTCCCTGACTCTCCACCTCTCTCTGTCCCTGACTCTCCACCTCTCTCTGTCCCTGACTCTCCACCTCTCTCTGTCCCTGACTCTCCACCTCTCTCTGTCCCTGACTCTCCACCTCTCTCTGTCCCTGACTCTCCACCTCTCTCTGTCCCTGACTCTCCACCTCTCTCTGTCCCTGACTCTCCACCTCTCTCTGTCCCTGACTCTCCACCTCTCTCTGTCCCTGACTCTCCACCTCTCTCTGTCCCTGACTCTCCACCTCTCTCTGTCCCTGTCTCTCCATCTCTCTCTGTCCCTGACTCTCCACCTCTCTCTGGCAAGTGCACATACCTTCTAGCAATTAAAAAACTTTTAATTAAAGAATGAAAGCCTACAGAGAGGCCCCTCAGCCTGCTCCCGCTGAGACAGCACAGTAGCATGCCTTCAGGGTCCGCTGCAGGACACACTAGGCCCTCCGTGACCATCTCAGACACCGCAGCATAGCTCACCCGAGGACGACAGCCGCCTGCCCCACCCTGAACGGTCACCCACCGTCCTTTCACTTCTTTCTTTTCCTCTTTTTTTTTTTTCTTTTTCTTTTTTTTTTTTAGGAAACAAGTAGATAAACGAGTACTTTATCACCAACTTGGAAAATCTGGGGTTAAGATATTTTCCAGAAAGCTCCTATTAAAATGCATTGACATGACCTGAGAGGGGTGTCTCATTAAATATAATCATTCATTATCACATTATCAGAGCCAGACCCTAAGGGACTATGGCAAAGAGCACTGGCGTTTTCAGGAGGGTTGATAGAAGGGACAGAAAACATCTTGGTGGCCCAGAGGGAGGACACCGGGGCAGGTGGAAGTGACATGAGCTTCACTCTGCTGGGGAAGGGCTTCGGATTCCAGCACACTCATGCTCCCCACGCACACGGGTGCACATAGGCATGCACGCACACGCGTGTAGTGAGATGATGGGATGGACCACGTGGGGAGCCTCTTCCAGTGTCAGCCCCTGGAGTCCCTGCACACAGTGCTCTCCGGCACACGGCCCCGGTCCACCTCCGGGCACCAGCATGACGCCATCTGAGTGCATGGTGCCATCTGAGCACACACACAGCTGAGCACACGGTGCCATCTGAGTGCACACACAGCTGAGCACACACACAACTTAGCACATGGCGCCATCTGAGCTCACACACAGCTGAGCGCACACACAGCTGAGCACACGACGTCATCTGAGCGCACACACAGCTGAGCACACGGCACAGCTGAGCGCACACACAGTTGAGCACACGGCGCAGCTGAGCACACGGTGCCATCTGAGCACACATACAGGTGAGCACACGGCACAGGTGAGTACACGGCGTCATCTGAGCGCACACACAACTGAGCACATGGCACAGCTGAGCACACAGTGTCATCTGAGAGCACACACAACTGAGCACATGGCACAGCTGAGCACACGGCGCCATCTGAGCACACACACCACTGAGCACACGGGGCAGCTGAGCACATGGCGCCATCTGAGCACACACACAGCTGAGCACACGGCGCCATATGAGCACACACACAGCTTAGCACATGGCACCATCTGAGCACACGATGTCATCTGAGCGCACACACAGCTGAGCACACGGCACAGCTGAGCACACGGCGCCATCTGAGCGCACACACAGCTGAGCACACAGCGCAGCTGAGCACACGGCGCCATCTGAGCACACACGCCGAGCATCTTGAGCAGAACTAGAGCCTGGGAATCACAGTCCCGCCACACAGCCCTACTGCGGGGAAACGAACGACAGTGTGAGCCCCTGGGCTTCTGCTGTAGTGGTGGCGTCGGGGTAACGCTCCAGGTGATTCCACAGCCCTCCAGTAAACGGCGATGCTCGTAGAATTAAATGATTTCCAAGTTCAACCACACCTTCCTCTTGCTCCTAACTGTTAAAGTTTCAGGGAGGCTCCATGTTGAGGATTCATGGCTTGGACCCTCAGCCCAGAGTCTCCACTCGAAGGACCACTGAACAGACTCACTGGCTGGGCCCACAGTCCACCTCCCTGATGGACTCTGAGATGACAGTGAAGTCTGCCCAGGCGGCCAGCATATTGGGACCAATCGCAGGCGGTCTCATGGACGTGGTTGCACCATCTTTGCAAAAGGAAGTTCTATGCCCTCCCAGCTATTCCAAAGGGAACATTTAATGTGAACAAGTTCAGCTCAGCTGGGGAGGGCCAGCACCGTGCCTTTGCCCAGGGATGTGATTGCCTATAGGCGGCGTCAGTGAGCTCGGTCAACGGACTAAGGGCATGCTAGGTGAAATGGGAGACATCCACAGCTGACACACACCCAGCTGTACCCCACAGTAGGCAACTGGCCAGTGTGCTAAACAAATAAACTCGTCAGTCAGCTTCCCACAGCCTGGAAGGCGGAGTC
>NW_006205449.1:926761-931581 GCF_000334495.1 Tupaia belangeri chinensis
GCAGGAATTCACTTCGCACAGTTCTGGGGGCTAGAAGTCCCAGATCAAGTCCTGGCGCAGTCCGAGTTCTGGTGAGGCTCCCTTCCTGGCTCGCGACTTTATCCTCACACAGCTTTTCCTCTGAGCACTTGGAAAGAGAGCTCTTTCTTTCTCTTCTAATAAGGCCACTTCGATGGGATCAGACCCTATGACCTCAGTTACCTACAGCTACTTCCCAAAGGCCCCATCCCTACCTACAGCCACCCTGGGAGTTCAGGTTTCAGCTCATGGGTGCAGACATGGGGCCTCACTGCTGTCTCTGGCTGCCCAGCGTCCACCACCCCCACCTCTCCTGGAGCTGCAGAGGGAGCAGTGGGGCAGCCTCTCCCAATTCCACTACCTCCTCATCCCTGCAGGCGGCCTGTCATCCAGCCCATGCTCCACCCACCCTCCTCCTCCCAAGACACTTGGGGCTGCATGGAAGCTCCCGGGTTGAGCTAATGTTCACCAGGTGGATAGTCCTGTACCCGGCGGTGCGCGCACTGACAGGCCCTTGTCCTGGCAGCCGCACCACACAAGGAGGCCCCGAGATGCCACTTTTCATCAAGCTCCTCACTCACCATGTCCACTGCCTGCGCTCCAGAAGATGTGGAAAGGGGGACCGTAAAACCCGTCCTCCTGTGCGGGTGCCCCAGGGAAATACAGCCTAGGGAACCACACTGCAGGATGGGCTGGGGAAGGGCAGTGTCAGCGAGGAGGAGCCCTGGTGTGGACCCAGCAAAGGCTGAGACTCTGCTCCCCCTCCTTCCCAGGAGCAATAAGCCCACCTTTCAGGTGCTCTGGCCTGTCTGGGACCCCCAGTGCCAGCCCCACTCCTGCCCATCCTTGCTGTGGTCTCCTCTGCCCACCCCAATGACTTCCACAGCCCAGCACGTGCCTGTGGCCACTGGCCCTGCACACCTGCTGGCTGCCAAGAGAGGCTGGATGCTCCAGCCCATAAGAGAAGGCCCAAGGGTGTCACCGCACAGTCCTCCTCCTGGTGTTCACAGAGCCTGGGGCATGCCTGGCTCCAGTTGCCCCACCTGTGGCATGAGGAGGCTTCACACCACTGGGGATGTTGTGGGTAGACTCGATCCCATGTGGCCCCATATGATGGTACCTGTTCTCCTCTATCGGAGCCACCTAACTCCAGGCACTGAAGCCCCCCAACAAGCTTCATGCTAGACACCTAGCCCTGGCCTTCGTGTCCCGCCCTCAGTCCACACCTGCCCTGCTCACCCACAACCACACAAGCTGCCCCTCGACTGCACCCCAGCCATCTTCCTTCCCACTGTCCCCAGATCCTCTGCTCTCAACACCCCGACTTCAGACGGTGGCTGCAGCTCCATGCCTTCATTTGAACAGGCCCTCAGCCCTCTGTGCCCTGGACCTGGCACCTGTCCACCTGGTCAGGGCACCCCTCCCTGGGCAAGCACCCCACCGGAGCCATACCTTCCCCCATCAGCTGTCCTCACTTTATGACACCACTTTTAATCTCCTCAAAGTACAGCTTCCTGGAGAAACGAGGTGGCTACCTCTCCGTCCTGTCACACGTGAGCCTCATTCAACCAACCCCGAGCGCAACCCCGCCCTGGGCTGAGTGTTCATCCCCTTGCCTCCTCTGACCTTCTCCCCTGCAGGCCAGTACCACCAAACGCCTCCTGTCAGGTGAGAAAACTGAGTTTGGAGAAGAGGACCCTCATCCCCAAAGTCACGTCAAAAATGGCCGTGGAGACACGGCCTGAGCCCAGAGCCTCTTCCCCTTGAGCATCACTGTCTCTCCAACATCAGAGACCAGGCAGAGACGGAGTAATGCTTTTGAGTGAATCAACGACCAGAGTAATTTTTATCGAGTGTCGTGAACACCTGTTACCTTCCGGGCACAATGTTGTAACTAGAGACTCTCAAGAAAAAATAGTAAAAGGAGAGAAATGTTGAAAGGCTGACGCTGGGGCCAGCTCCATGGCACAGTGGTAGTGTACTGCTCGAGAGAAGCTGGATCCTACAGGGTGTCCGCTGAAGTTCAAATCCCCGGCCTGGTCAGCCTGAACATGCTAGGCACACACGGGCGTGCTCAGGAGGCCCAGGAAGAAGATCACATGTGACCCGAGCCTGGGGGAGTGCTTGCCCCCCTCTCTCGGTCTCTCCTGTGTGCACACCCTGTCAGGAATAAAGAAACACCATTTTTAAATGTTGACACCTTTTAGGCCCTAGACTTTTATTTCTGGACAGACAGCCTGAGAAGATGGCAAAGCAAAGAGCAGCTGCACAGCAGGGTGTGCTGCCACGTTAGCCACACGGACCCGGCTACACCCTACATCCAGTGTAAGTACAGCCAGTGAGGGTGTGCTGCCACGTTAGCCACACGGACCTGGCCACACCCCACGTCCAGCATGAGTACTAGTGGGGGGTGTGCTGCCACGTTAGCCACACGGACCTGGCCACGCCCCACGTCCAGCGTGAGTACAGCCAGTGGGGGTGTGCTGCCACATTAGCCACACGGACCTGGCCATGCCCCACGTCCAGCATGAGTACTAGTGTGGGGTGTGCTGCCACGTTAGCCACACGGACCTGGCCACGCCCCACGTCCAGCGTGAGTACAGCCAGTGCGGCTTCCCCTGGACGTGAGACCAGCCAGCACTGGAAAAGCTCTAACAACCTGGGAATGCCGCTAGTGGGGAGCAGAGGACAGAACTGTGCACAGAGCAACGAAGGCCCCCCTTTTCAAAGGGTGCTTATCATACTTTCTTCCTTAGATCACGAATACATGAGTTATTTATTGTTGAGTGAACTGGTTCTTGATAAATATCTGTATTTTCAAAATCTTCAATGCTGTCAGTTTAACAAACCTGGATTAACCCTTTCACAGGGACTGTGGGTGTAAGTTACTGGAAGCAAACCGGCACTAAGCACCCACCGGCCATCGGCGCTGGCCAGACCCTGGGACCCAGGGAGCACAGAGGCCAGGAGAGCCCAGCCCAGCCAGGGGAAGGTATGCTGGGAAAGGGTGTGGCCAAAGGAATGTTTATTACTTTTCTTCAATACTAAATAGTAAAGGGGTGGACCAGCCAGTGGCCTCCTGGTGAAGGTGCTGGATCCCACAGGGCCAACCACAGGTTCAAGCCCTAGACCTGGTGGCTTGAACACACATCAAGTGCATGAGCGTGTGTGCCCAAAATCCTAACGGGAGGAAGAGATGCAGGAGGGACTGCTGCATGACCACTCCTTGTAGGCGCTGAGTTCTCAACTCCTCTCTCTCCCATCTCTTCCTCCAGTGACAAACATGTTTTCTAGCAAAATTACAGAAAGAGAACAGAGCAACGCAGAGTGGTGGAGCAACTGGGGACACAGCACCGGCCCCCCTGGGCTGAGGACACCAGCAGCCCTGGCCCGGCATGGCTGCCCGAGGCTGCTCCCCCGGGCTGGCCCATGGGCACCTCCCACCTTCCTCCCTGCTCCTGAGTCCCACGTGGGCTGCAGTGTCCCCCAGGCAGGAGGGCGAGACCTTCCCTGCACACCTGCAAGGTCCACGTGCATCAGCCTTCCTAGCAGGGCCCGCTCACTCCCCGTGCTCTCCTTCACCCTTCCAGCATTTGCACCCAGATCACGCGCTCTTCTGGCGTATCCAGCCCTGGTGATTTTGCAGTTTGGGCTATTCTGCCATATTCCTGGCCCGTCCTGTTGGTTTGTTAATGGCTTCACGTTGGCACTGTCATCTACCAGCAGCGAGGAGAAGCACAGCCCGCAGGGCAGCTGGAAGAGGGCCATGTGCAGCCCCACTGCAGGGCACCTGCCCTCTGTCCCAGGGCTGGGCACGCCCACATGTCTGTTGTCCAAACACAGCCCTGCCCATTCTCTGCCACCCTGTCGGGTGGCCTCTGGCTCTGTAGTTCTGGGAAGGGATGACCTCTGGGACAGCCACAGCCTTTAACAGCGCAAGGCATTCACCGGCACGGGAGGCAGCCCACGGCATGTTCCGGGCTAGCCGCTGGCCGCCAGCCTGTGCCTCCCATTACTGCACGACCCTTGAAGGGCAGGTTCAGTTCCTAGGTCCTGGGAGCAACAACCAGCGCCACGGGGTCTCAGCACTGCCCGTACAGCGGTCCTGATGGCCGACCCCACCCCAGCCCGGGGCTCCTGCCCTCCCGGCCCCCTGAGTCCCATTGAACTGTCAGGCTGGGAGACCATGCTCCTTCCCTGCCCCTGCCTCGTTAGACTCTGGCCTTTTGGAGCAGTGCCGTGGGTCTCCCAGGCCCACCCAGGCCCCACCCTTCCCAACTCCACCACAGGCCGAGGGTATCCCTGGGCCATGACCCTCAGAGTGGTTTTGGGGGGTTGTGGGAGGCTCTCGTGAAATCAACATGACCATCGGCGTCACAGCAGTGCTCCTGTTCACTGCTGTGTGGTCTGAAGGTTTGCCCCACCTCCAAATCCGAGTGACAAACAGGATCCCCATGTGCTGGTGTCAGGAGGCGAGCCTGCGGGAGGTGGCACGCCCGAGCAGAGCCTTCCTGAGTGGGATTTGCATGCTCACGCACAGGGTCCTGGAGAGCTGCCTGCTGCCCTCTGAGGGCCACACAGTGAAGATTGCCATGGTCCCTTCACAGCCTGGCAATCGGCCTTGCAGACGCGGGGTGAGCCAGCACCTGAGCTGGGATGTAGGAAAGAGGTTTCCGGTTTCTAAACACCAGTCCACGCGGTTAGCTCCGGCAGCGCAGACTCAGAACGAACGGGAGCCCCATCTGGCTGTGGATGCCCTGGCCTCAGACGGCTGGGAAGGCCACCCTGCTTAGCCTCACGCC
>NW_006205449.1:932404-939904 GCF_000334495.1 Tupaia belangeri chinensis
CCGGGCCCGGCATGGCTGCCCGAGGCTGCTCCCCCGGGCTGGCCCATGGGCACCTCCCACCTTCCTCCCTGCTCCTGAGTCCCACGTGGGCTGCAGTGTCCCCCAGGCAGGAGGGCGAGACCTTCCCTGCACACCTGCAAGGTCCACGTGCATCAGCCTTCCTAGCAGGGCCCGCTCACTCCCCGTGCTCTCCTTCACCCTTCCAGCATTTGCACCCAGATCACGCGCTCTTCTGGCGTATCCAGCCCTGGTGATTTTGCAGTTTGGGCTATTCTGCCATATTCCTGGCCCGTCCTGTTGGTTTGTTAATGGCTTCACGTTGGCACTGTCATCTACCAGCAGCGAGGAGAAGCACAGCCCGCAGGGCAGCTGGAAGAGGGCCATGTGCAGCCCCACTGCAGGGCACCTGCCCTCTGTCCCAGGGCTGGGCACGCCCACATGTCTGTTGTCCAAACACAGCCCTGCCCATTCTCTGCCACCCTGTCGGGTGGCCTCTGGCTCTGTAGTTCTGGGAAGGGATGACCTCTGGGACAGCCACAGCCTTTAACAGCGCAAGGCATTCACCGGCACGGGAGGCAGCCCACGGCATGTTCCGGGCTAGCCGCTGGCCGCCAGCCTGTGCCTCCCATTACTGCACGACCCTTGAAGGGCAGGTTCAGTTCCTAGGTCCTGGGAGCAACAACCAGCGCCACGGGGTCTCAGCACTGCCCGTACAGCGGTCCTGATGGCCGACCCCACCCCAGCCCGGGGCTCCTGCCCTCCCGGCCCCCTGAGTCCCATTGAACTGTCAGGCTGGGAGACCATGCTCCTTACCTGCCCCTGCCTCGTTAGACTCTGGCCTTTTGGAGCAGTGCCGTGGGTCTCCCAGGCCCACCCAGGCCCCACCCTTCCCAACTCCACCACAGGCCGAGGGTATCCCTGGGCCATGACCCTCAGAGTGGTTTTGGGGGGTTGTGGGAGGCTCTCGTGAAATCAACATGACCATCGGCGTCACAGCAGTGCTCCTGTTCACTGCTGTGTGGTCTGAAGGTTTGCCCCACCTCCAAATCCGAGTGACAAACAGGATCCCCATGTGCTGGTGTCAGGAGGCGAGCCTGCGGGAGGTGGCACGCCCGAGCAGAGCCTTCCTGAGTGGGATTTGCATGCTCACGCACAGGGTCCTGGAGAGCTGCCTGCTGCCCTCTGAGGGCCACACAGTGAAGATTGCCATGGTCCCTTCACAGCCTGGCAATCGGCCTTGCAGACGCGGGGTGAGCCAGCACCTGAGCTGGGATGTAGGAAAGAGGTTTCCGGTTTCTAAACACCAGTCCACGCGGTTAGCTCCGGCAGCGCAGACTCAGAACGAACGGGAGCCCCATCTGGCTGTGGATGCCCTGGCCTCAGACGGCTGGGAAGGCCACCCTGCTTAGCCTCAAGCTACCCAAGCCACGGCCACTGTCGGTCAAATGGCATGACAGATCGAGACCTCCAGGAGCCTGGCAGGAGAGAGCCCGAGAGCCCGCCAGCAGCACCACAGGTGGCGATGGTGCGCGACAACCAGACAGGCATTTCCAGACCCGGGGCGCGAGCCCTGCTCGTCCTTTCCCTCTGCCTGCCTGGCCACTGGTCGCCAGCACAGAGCAGAGGAGGGACGGGAGAGGTGGGGTGCCCCGAACACCCTGCTCTGGCCATGGGGCGGCGCACAGGTTTATGAGCGCTTTCTGTTCCTCATTAGCACACGTAATTCAGAGTTGGCTGTGAAAGAGGAAAATGGATGTTTGAAAGTGACAAATACAAAACGCAGGTCTTTAGTCTCTGCTTGGTGACGGGCTTACAGTAAATACCAAACTTTGCTATTGTATTGCCACCTGGTGAAAATATATAATCACACCAAATTACATGTTTATCTACATCAAACTCTTTTTAGACTGGCAAATATGATATCCATGAACAGATGGCCATTATATCAAAATACGTTTACTCCACGGGGCCAATTCACAGAAGGCCCCACGCACACCTAAGTGATAAATGCATGGTTCGGCTCGACAGAGTCTTACAAAACACACTTTCTTCCAAATTCGTAATTGATCACTTGTAAAGTGACTTCAGCTTCGTCATGGAGAGAGCAGGTGGCTCTGGTGAAAGTTAAAATATATTAGCAATAAAAATGCAGACAAAGCACATATAGGCGGAGTTCGTGCCTTCCTAGTCAGAAAAGAACTTAAAAACCCAAGCAAGGTGTGCGCGAACTCGTGAACTTAGTTCTGATTTCTTGCAGGAAGGCCCACCAGGCAAAGCTGAGAGGCCACTGCTGCTCTGATGAGATACGAACAAGAATTCTCTGTCATTTGGGAAATTTTCATCGCCTATTTCCAATTATTAATGTGCTGATTTGTGTAAGCATATGATTTATAACAGAGTTATTTGTTTACTTAAAACCCAATAGAGGAACCAGCAAATGGCATAATGGTTACGTTGCTGGACTCCCATGTGGCCCACTGTGGTTCAAGTCCTGGACCAGTGGCTTAAAACTCACGCCAGTGCATGTGCATGCGTGCCCAAAATCCCAAGAGGAGAATGGAAGAGAAGGGATTGCAGCATGGCGATTTCTCCCACCTAGGGCATGATTTCTCACTTTCTGTCTCTCTGTCTCTCTAGTGAGCTCACGTATCCTGTAACAAAGATCTCTCTCCAAAAAAAAAAAAAAAACACAATAGACGTCGCTTTTAGGAATTGCAGAGTCTGTGTATAAACAACGTGGGTCTCTCCCTGTTCTGATCTGAGACAGGTACCCACAGGTACTGGCCTGAAATGAACACAAGTTGCTCTCTCTCTCGCTGCCCCAAATTCAACTTCCCCTTAAGTGAGAAATGAGCAGCCTTGCTGCCAGGCCCCTCCCACTCTTCCCAGAGAGCATGCTGGAATTAACCTCTGGTCTTGAGTTCATTGTACATGATGGCAAAGTGTCTGAACAAGGACGGCACATATTGCAGCTAAAGCCATAATTAAAAAGACAGGCATGGTGACTAAGGTTTGAGTCCCAGTCCTGGTAGCTTGAAAATCATGCCAGGCGCATGTGCATTTGTGTCCAGAATCCCAGGAGGAGAATGGAAGAGAAGGGATTGCAATGTGGCCATCCCCTCAAGGGGTGATTTCTCCATGGTTCAAATGAAGGGAGAACAAAAGGTATGTATCTCCTGGGTGCTCCTGAGAGAGCACGCATGATTTCACAGCACCGGGTGCACACGGACACGTGTGCAGGTGTCCCCCACCCCACAGCCATGGCCGCTCTCCCTGAGGCGCAAGTGCAGGGAGTCCCACGCCAGGACCCCGATGTTTCTGGCCACCGCCCACATCTGGGGCAGGACAGCACCACCCTGCATCTGCTGAGTTGGGTCTACAAACCCAGCCTCAACAAACTAGACCTAAAACCTCAGGTTTCAACCTGGTATTATCCGACCACTCGAAACCAGAGAAGACTTTGATCAAACAGAGGAGTCCTCACTTCAACAGAAGACACTCAGATCCGAGAGGAGACTTGTGCCTGAAATACCCCTCAGACAGCCGAGGTGAGCACACAGAACCCTGGTGCAGGTAGCTCTCTCTTTCTCTCTCTTCATGGTCAGAAAACAACTTAAAAATACAAGCAAGATGTCTGTGAATGTGGGGATGTAAATAAACTCTAAAAACATGAACTTCTTTAGGCCTACGAGAAAGTCTTAGAACATGAGAATGGAAGCTGAAGGAGAGAAGAGTCTTTCATGGATAAACACACACAGAGTTTATGTCTCAAAGTGTGTCTCCATTTTAAAATCCAGCAGCTTAGGCCAGCTGGTGGCATGGAGGTTAAGGCACTGGATCCCACAAGGCTGACTGCATGGTTCAAGTCCCAGACTCAGCAGCTTGAAAAGCACACCACGCACGTGTGCATGTGTGCCCAAAATGCCAAGAGGAGACTGGAGGAGAAGGGACTGTGGCGAGCCATCCCCCGGGGGGTGATTTTTCACTTTCTCTCCCTCTTTCCATCTCTCTCTGGAGAACACATGTACCCCATAGCAAAACCAAAAATAATATAATAATAATAATAAAATAAAATCATTAAAGGCAACATGAACACACAGCTAAACAAGAGAAACTAACCATCAGTCTCTGGGCAATCAGGTCATAGGGAAACACGGTCTAGAGGGGGACGCCCCCAGGGACACATGTAGGTATGGTGAGAGACCAACATTTAGCACAAAGTTGGGAGATGCTTGATCTTTTTTTTTTTTTTTTTTGAGAGGTTGCTATAGGACGCGTGCGCTCGCCAGAAAGACAGAGACAGAGAGATAAAAAGCGAGAAATCACCCCCCCAGGGGGGATGGCCACGCCGCAATCCCTTCTCCTACATTCTCCTCTCAGAATCTTGGGCACACACACACATGCACCTGGCATGAGTTTTAAGCCACTGGGTCTGAGACGCGAACCACGGTTGACTCCATGGGAGTCCAGCGACATAGCCATTACGCTAACTGCTGGTCCCAGGAGACGCCTGATCTTTAAACACACCGGTTGGATACTGATTTCAACTACATCACTATTTCTATGCTTGACGGAAAACTACATACGAGCTCAACAACACACCACTTTGCTTAAATGCCTTTAATAACAATATTTGGTGTCCAAATTAAAAGTTACATCTACCTTATCGTGACAGAGAAATAGAATACTTTGTCATAATAATTTGGTTGATTTTTCCTATTATCAGTGAATTCTCATGATTGCTTTCCAAGATGCTTTCTTTTAAAATTTCATCTTGCCAAAAAGAGAGAAATAGACATCGAGAGAGGTAGAGAGAAAGCTACACACATAAAAACTTACAAGTTTAGCTACAGTAATTATTTGTATGATCCTTTGTTTTCAGTACAAGCTACAATTTTTGAAACCTCTTTAGTTCTTATGGAATAGATTACAGAACCTGCAGAAACGTTTATTTCTAGTGATGAAAGTACAAGAACAATATACTTCATAAGGTGAAAAAAATACAATTTTTTACCCTAACAGATTCTGCAAGAGAGACAACCGAATCACAGAAAATAAAGTGATTGTCTTGGGCCTTCTCCACTAAAACCTGCCCCAGTACCACACCCCCACCTTGGGGAAGTCCAGTGCATGAGTAGGCTAGAAATTATTTCTATGGCACAAAATTCTTTTACAATTACAGAAATAAATAAATAAACAATAAATAAATAAAATCTTCCACCATCGAATACAACAAAGGCTCTAAATCACCATTCTGCTATTTCCTTTTGCACCAAAACATCTTTGTTTCCTTAAAGGAAACAAGACTTGCTTTCGTCGAGTCATTTTAGGGATGGGGAAAAGTGACAGCTGTATTTGTTTTTAATGGCTAAATGTAGTAATGTTCCAAATTCCCTCGAGTCTTAATAACACCGGCTCTGAGCAATTAGGTCTGTGTTCCCCCCAACACACATCTCAATCTGCACCCCAATTATGCACGACATGACGGTGTTTTCCCGAACGACCTCTTCATGCTCCAGAAGGGGTGAGTGCTCCCAGCGCTCTCCCCTGTCACTACCATTGTTCGGGCAGACGAACGACAGTGCGGGTGCTTTGCTAAGAGCTGCGGCAACAATACCAGGCGGGCTTCCCAACAGTGAGCTTTATAGCCACCCCGGAGACTGGCAGACACCAGCCTGGCTCCTCGAGCACCCACTCGCGTGGCACCGCAAGGAAGTACCCGCGTCCATCCCCTTATTGGCGAAATACCCGATGCAAAGTGAAAGGTGTGTTCTTTTAATAAGAGATGCTCAGTTTTCACCAAGGTCCCGGATTTGGACATTTAAAATCATTCAGCTGCAGCCCAACAGGTTAGGTGGCCTAATCTCCACCCGTCTGGCCCATCTGGCTATGGAGCAATGCCGTCTACACAGGAAAGGGACTGAGCCCGGGAAGCACAGTGTAGAATGCAGCTTTTCGGCACACACACACATGCATGTGGCCGACCCACATGAACACGCCTGGATCCTAGCACTGCAGACAAGCACAGATCAGTGCATGCCCCGGCCAGAGGGCTGACAGGTTGCCTAGAAGTAGAGTCACATGGGTAGGGGACAAGGAATTGAGTTCCAGTGTTAAAACCATTCTACTTTGCACTAGCACTTCAAATAAACACGGCCCTCCCTTCCTCGTGAGAATGTACGGAAATGAAGTGAGTGGGCAACGAGAAGGCCACTCCAAAAGCAGATTATTTGCAATTACAAGGACAGGAAGAAAATGCCAGTCCTCCTCCTCCCTTTAAGTTCCAGACAGGGGCCTCGAGATACAGTCAGATCACCCTGAGGTTTCCTCTAGCTGAAGATAACCTTGCAGACAGCCATCAGGGAGCCCCACACGGCTCCCGGCCCCTCCTCGGCCTGCTCCCTCTCATCCTCCCTGAGAACAAAAAGAGCAGGTTATTAGCCAAAGTCTGTGGTGGAGACCGAGGGCCGTGCACGCGTGCAGCTCTGCAGCGATTCTAATCTCTGAGCCTCCGTGATCGTCCTCGTCGATCTGATAAACTACACATCTGAGTGTTCTCATTAGGGCGCCCATCACCAAAAGGACTGGGGATGAATCAGTCTCCCCCCACCCCCTCGCTCTGCCGAGATGATTCCATTGAAATGTTCATTTTCATCCCTGCTGGCAACACTGGAATGGAAGTATTTAACCTGTTTCCATTACTTATACAAATGACCATTATGGGCTAGGACAGATGTTAGAATCACGCCACATCACCGGCTCCCATGCATTCTTTACAGGAAGCGTGAGGAGAGGGAAGGCTGCTGGATCATATTACCCCGGCTCCGTAATGTCCTCGGTTCCCAGAGTCACTGACCTGGCACATCAGCATCTCACTTTCTTTCTTCGTGGAAATTCCAGGCTGGCTGGATTCATTTAATGTGGAGAGAAGCCTTTGTCAGTGATACCGTTTTGATCAGGTGTGCTAAGCATGGGGAAGGGACGGGGAGGTGCCACTAGAAAGATGGGGGGAGAGGGGACAACCTTGTCGAGAATGTTCCTTCCCAACATGAATGATGAAAGAGAAGTCAGTTAGAGACGCTGGCACTCAAAGATGGCTGTCACTTCAGATAGGCAGCGCCACAGCTCACCCAGACAGCTGGCACTTCGGTGGAGGAGACTCCTGCTGCATTATTGAGCACCCGGGGACAGGGCTGGGGAAGGCTGCGGCCCGGGCCGCCGGGGGCACCCCGGGAGTGAGTGCAGCAGGTGAGTGGGTTTCACTCTCCGTTTGCATCTTTGAGTGAGGTTAGAGAAAGTTTCCAGCTCAGGGCGGAGAAGGCATGGTTCCAGCCTCGAGCGCTCCTGCCCCGTCCTGCCCTGAGGCCCCAGGTGGAGGTGGGGCTCATGCCTCTCGTAATTAGGGGCTACCAGGTCCTAAACTAGTCATGACTCTCATTGTTAGAGATTCGGTACACACCATCACTCCCAGGAGGGGACATCTGCTTTCCTGATTGCTTC
>NW_006205449.1:944904-965121 GCF_000334495.1 Tupaia belangeri chinensis
AAAGGCTACAGATTGCACTGACTGACCAGACTCCCCACGAGTCCCCGCCAGGGCCTGGTACACGGCTCCCACAGGTGATCTACAGAAGCTTACAGCTATAGCTCTTGACTCAAGTCCCATCAATTGCGGTCTGCAGGTGGTAGCTGAAAGAAAATTTAAGCTGCTCCATTTTAGTGCCACTTTTTGGCTTTCAAAGGACATCCTTATGTTTCAGCAGAGTATAAGACTGTGGCTGGCTTGTCTACCACTGTGCTCTCTCCCGGAGGGCCGCACTAACTACTCTCACTTCCAAATACACGTCGGACTCCCGACGGAAAACTGCAGCCAAGGTGTGCACCACACCACCCAAAGCAGCTCTGTCTTTGTTACTGGGCCGTATGTCTGTTTTCACGCGAACATGATAAAGAGGGACATCCTGACACCATCTTGTTACATGAAGGCCCGATATTACCTATGATCTATCGATCAGCCCGCTGTAGCTAAGTCCTGAGGGTTCCTTCAGAGCGCTAGGGTCAAATCTACAGAATTCCTACCCTGGAAAGAGAATTCTAGAGCAGACGAATGAGCTGACAGCGAAGTGCAAGGACAGGGCGAGGCCCCGGCCCTGGACTGTATGTAGGTCATGCCTATCCCCGGCCTACTCCTGTGCCACATGGCATCACAGGCTGTAGCCTGTCACCTTCCTGGAGCCCGAGGTGCGATGGGACAGCAGCAATCACACACCAGGGGTGGGAAGTCTCCGGCCTGGGTCCGCACACTGTAACGGGCAGCAGGAGCCTCTGTGCTGGACAGAGCCGGAATCACTGGCTCTAACTAAGCACCCTCCAGTCCTCGGGTAGCCTCACACTGAGGCCAAAGACTCAGTTCTTTCCCAACAACACATGCTGATTCCTAAAGCACTTAAGAAATGTCTAGCGTGAAGCAATCCTAGCAGAGTGGACTTCCGTGAATACACGTGCTTTACTGCCTCACAGGTGGAAGTGCATGAGCTTCACGTAAAAAGGAGAAACACTAGACATGGTGTCCCACGAGAATTTCAAAGAATTTCTGCGTCTGAGGGGCCTATCCGGAGAGTGAGAGGGGGCAATATGGGGCACAGGCAGGTTTTTCCCCGGGATTTCCATGCCCTACCCCAATGTTAAATTTTATGTGGGGAATCTAGGCGTTTAAAAGCTTCACATTTTTGTGCAATAAAAAAGAAATACAATATCCTGTTCCTGTGCACAGTGACACTTTATGCAGGGAAGAAAACCATTCTCCTTCGCTATTCTTTGAAATACGACCTGCGACGTCATTTAATTTTTGAAAACCCTGAGGTCATGTAACACACTTTCCCTGTCATTTGTAAGTACATTAACTCTGTGGCCATACGGCAGTGAAATTATGATAATGGGCCGCTCAAACGGGTCAGGCAGGCACTGCAGTTCATGCTAGCTTCAAACACCAGCAGGACAGAGCCCAAATCAAATATGACAGAGGAAGAGCTCAGAGTTTACTTTTCTTAATGCGCTTCTGCTCACCCGAGTGCCCCAGCAGGACAAGCCAAAGGGGTCCCACCTCTGCAGCGAGCCGCAAGACGTTACTCCACTGAGAGACACAGCTCTTTTTGAAAATCCTGCTTCCAAACCACAGATGTAGAGTTAAAAGGGAAGGACGAGGTCAAACTGGGCTGCCTTCCAGAACATTTCTCTGCCACAGTCCACAATCTGAACAAGGGGGCATCACATTCTGTGTGTAAAATTGCCCCATTAAATTAAAATGTTTTAAAACAGAAGCAAGTTTAATGTATCCATTTAGGCAACAACAACAACAAAAAACTTTCAAAATAACATTTCTTGCTGAATTCTGAAGTAGGAAGTAGGAACTGCTTTTGTTCTGTACATGTCTGGAGCATAATAGAGCAAAAGATACCTGAAGAGATCTTTTTTATCCTTAAAAATTACTTATGTAATTTATTTATTTATTAGTAGTAGTAGTAGTAGTATTTTAATTCAACCAGAGAAAGAGAAAGGGAAAGTGAGAAAGCAAGCTGTCAGGTCTGGGACTCAAACCACATTCGGCCATATGGGAGTCCAGTGCTCCAACCACTATACCACCTGCTGACCCCGATAACTGAAGAATTCTTAACTAAAAACATTTGTCCCCTCGATTTCACAAAAATGGGATCCAAAAAACAGAACTGTGACTAAAGTTTAAGAGGTATTTTAATTCAACCAGAGAAAGAGAAAGGGAAAGTGAGAAAGCAAGCTGTCAGGTCTGGGACTCAAACCACATTCGGCCATATGGGAGTCCAGTGCTCCAACCACTATACCACCTGCTGACCCCGATAACTGAAGAATTCTTAACTAAAAACATTTGTCCCCTCGATTTCACAAAAATGGGATCCAAAAAACAGAACTGTGACTAAAGTTTAAGAGAGAAACTTTTTAAAGGACATCTAAGTGTGAGTACCCTGATTTACTTCTACACTCCAGCATCTGCAGTTTTCCTCGCTAAGGGATGCAGGCCAGCCTCCCATCCGACCAGGTCCTGTGTTCCCCACAGCCCTTAGGATGGGTCAAAGAACCCTCTCCCAGTGCGGGCCCTCACCGTCCCGGGGTCTGCAAAGCACTTGCCTCACTACCTGTGGCGCCGAGCACAGCTCCTTGTCACGGCCCTTCCCCTTTCGTCTTTCTTCTACACTACAAAAGGAAAAGAGTCTGTCAGCGTAATAGTTCCTGGGAGAACTCTGAGCGCAAGGTGGAGAAGCACAAAGGCACAGAAACACCACTCGCATGCAGAAGGGAACTGGATGGCAGAGATAATTGCTACGATAATTATTTTGATAGAAGCCAGCTGAAAGCTTCTGCAGTGTGTTTTAGTATTCCTATTAGGGGTAAGCTATCCGTTTCGGAGAGATGCAACTCACCAACATACTTACTGCATGACATTTTGTTTTCAATGTCTTTTTGGAAAATAATCATAACAAAAACCAGAGGCTGTAAGAGGCTAGCTAGCTGGATACGTTTTTAACACGTATTTCTGGCTACTGTGCGATCATCTTCTAACTGAGTGGTGATGCTATGTGAGCTTGTGGACACCACCTCCAGTTTATAGAACCCGCTGCACTTTCTAACGAGAAGAAACGCAGAGGGTATTTTGGACTCTTCTCTGGGCAGTGTCAGCTTCAGTGCCTCGAACCTCGCGGGCTTGACTGCCAGCAGCATTTAACGTGGTAGAACTGCAGCAGCCTTGAGCAGAGCCACCATCAGAGCCAGAAGCACCTTCGATCCCTGGCTGGGGAGCATCGTGGTATAAACCAACCACTGCTGCTTCTCTCCTCCCCTGAGGTCTCCTCCCCTCCCAATTCAAAACACAGACTCTTTCAGTATCAAAAACTTGGTAAAAGGTCATTTTGTTTTCCTCAATACCATAAAAATGGCATAGCTGGAGTCGACATGCATATGTAAAGTGGCTCAGAGGAAACACTGGTTCTCCTTCACACTGAATTATTATATCTGCACAAAATGTTGATACAAACACCACGACTAACAAAAAACACAGTCTCCATCATTTAATTGCCAAGATGGAAATAAAAAACACAGACACACTGGACACGGTTATCATCTCTTGGCATAACTACAGCAAACCATTCCTTAAGTGATAAATACATGTTAAATTAACTTTAACATGTATTAATCCTATGAAGGGGCAGAAATGCTAGCGTTTGCTTGCAAGAAAAGAAACTTATAAAATGTACAAAGGTGTCAGAGAATATATTGATTATTGACGGTTAGCTTATCGATATTTCACACATAATGAAAAGGTTTCTCTCCCACAAGAGACTAAAAAGGAACAAAGGAAGAAGGGGGCTATTAAAGCAGCACTAACCTTGGTGAAAACGCAGGTAGGTCCCTGCTCCCATGGACTTCATAGTCCTCAAAGGGTGTCGTAAGTCAAAGTGATAAAAGTTGAATCTAATTTCACCACAGAAATAATGTTAGTTTGATAGATTACATTCCTGGCAAATGATTTCAAGTCCTTTATTTAAAAAAAAAAAAAAAAAAAAAGGAAAATACTCCCCAGGAGCCCCATGAACGCACCTGCTGGACAGCCTGGAGCCTTTTGACGCCCCAGGGGCAGCCAAGAGCGACAGGCTGCCGACCACCTGGCCTTTCACCCTAACCCTACGTGGGCACCGCTGGGTACTGGGAACAAGGGCCACAGCCTACCCTGAGTCTCCGTTTCCTTGTCTACGAAAAGGGCAGGGCTGGAGTGCGTAACCTCAAATTCTCTTCCAACCTGAAACTGCTCTTTGAGCTCTTGGAAGAAGATCGCTGGCCGGCCACAGTACACAACATGGTGGCCAGGAAGACAGGGGCCACCGCAGGGTCCCTCAGGCAGCCTGGGCACTCACGAGAGGGAAGGGGTGTACGAAGCACAGGATGGCAAACCACTTGGGGCACGACGGAGGAGGACGCCAGCAGCTGGAGCACAGGGTGGTAGAAAGGGTTTCTCACGGGTCACAGGGAGCCGTCCAGGAAGGTCTAGACAGACGTCAGAAGGCTGGAGTTTAGGAAAGAATCTGAGGAGAGGCAACCAGAGGGCCGTGCCACTCGGGCTGGGGCACTGGGAGTTGGGTGACCTTGCTGCAGCCCAGTGTAGAGGCTGTGCTGTCACAGAGGCTGTGCTGTCACAGAGGCTGTAATGTCATAGAGGCTGCGCTGTCACAGAGGCTGTAATGTCATAGAGGCTGCGCTGTCACAGAGGCTGTAATGTCATAGAGGCTGTGCTGTCACAGAGGCTGCGCTGTCACAGAGGCTGCAATGTCACAGAGGCTGCAATGTCACAGAGGCGTTAATGTCATAGAGGTTATGCTGTCACAGAGGCTGTGCTGTCACAGAGGCTGTGCTGTCATAGCATAGAGGCTGTGCTGTCACTAAGGCTGCATGTCACAGAGACTGGGCCATCACAAGAGGCTTGGCTGTCACAAGAAGCTGGCGCCTAGGCCCCGTGCACCTTGGCCAAGAGAGTAAATACTGTGTTCTCAGGTCAAAGAACAAACCAGGTGGTCCGAGCCAGGGCAAATCGACAACTGATGTCCACGTCCCAACCTGGGAGGGACGCTCTCTGCCTGTCCAGGCCATGCCCGAGGAGTGGCTGCCACCGTGCTGGTGCACACGACGCATGGCACACAGCATGGCGTGGACAAGAGGATAACACTCCAAAGCATGTGCCATCGCCTCTGATGCAACCCGAGGCCAGGGAACCTCCTCACTGCCTTCACCACCTCTGCCGTGCACGCTGGCTGTGCTGGGTTTTGGGCTTTTTTGTTTTTAACATGGCAAAAGGAAAGGCGCTTGCATGGTGTCTATGGTGGACAGAGGCACCCTGAGCTTCGGGAGCCAGATGAATGCTCACTGAGAAGTCTGGGAGCTTTGCTCCACTGCACATTTATGTCAGCATAAACCTTTCCGAACACAAAGGCCTCAGTGACCCAGCTCTGCTCTCTTGGCAGGTTCAAGTCTCCACCTCCTCAAACAGGTCCGCCCCTTCAGGACCTGTGCACCCCTCAGCCTGGAGCCAGGTGGGCACAGCCCTGCTGCTGCAGGAACAGGCCAGCCCTCACACGCTCCTGCTCGGTACCCAAGGCCTCCCGCGTCGGCATCAATGACAGCCACACCCAAGCGAGCCATGGCTACTTACTCACCACTTACTACGCATCAAATCCATCCGTAACATCCTCTACGCGGAAATTTCAGGCACCCCCACCTCAAAGCTGCTCTGCTTTCAAGTCCCCCAGAGCAGAGCCTTTCATTTTGGCTAAAGACCCTGCAGCATCCACGCATCTGCCACTCTCAGAGCTCATGCGACGTGCTCTTCCAGCCATCTTACAACTGAGCACTCCGTGGGTCCAGAGAGGAGAGGCCAGATTGCCAGCGAGGCAGGAGAGCCAGCGCCCTGATTGGCGCTGCAGGAACAGGGAGGTACGTGCAGACCCCAGGCAGCACCGGGCATGGGGAAGTCTTGGCTGTTTGTGGAGATGGCTGCACAGGTCAAGCCGCACAGTGAAGAGCCAGGACGTCCTGACGGGTCTCCTGCATTTTCCAGAGAACGTCCTTCTGCAAGGAGGTGACCGTTGTCGTTCAAGACCATCACATCGGAGGCCCCAGCTCTGCGGCCATAAGTCAGAGCTTTTCTGGAACTTCCCAGGGCGGCCTCAGGTGGAGAGAGACATGCCCTGCCCCATCTCACTCCTCCCTCCTCCCCTGGAAGCGGCAGGCCTGGGCTATCTGTCAATTCCTGGGCTCTTCCGCAAGTGCGCTATAGCATCATACTCTCCTGCCTCCCCAAGACTGTGATGCGTGTCACTTCCAGGGCCTCCACCACACCCTCCCCAGCAATGTTCCTGACGGTGAAAGCACGTGGGCCTGGCCCTGCCGAGGATGCGGGCGCCCTCCTGGAGAGGGGTGTGCAGTGGGAGAGAAGGTGCAGCCTCGGTTGTGAAGCCGCAGTGCCCTGGGGGCTGTTCCTGCACATCTCATCCTGGCTGACATGGCTCTCCACCCCCACCAGCCCAACGTCACCCAGTCGGGCTGCAGTGCCACCTGAGCGAAGCCACACTGGGCAGGAGTCCTGAGGCTGGTAGAAAAGCAAGGCTGAAGGAGGGACAGACACAGACTGAGGTGGGCACCAAGACGGAGGGCCACACCTGCTGCTGACCGAGGGTTGCCCTGTCAGAGGTACTGCACAGACAGTGAGTTTGAAAGGAGGCGAGCACGCACGGGCCAGCCGCTCCAGAACCCTCCCGACCTGGGGGGCTGGCTTCCCCGGCATTGAGTAGCACGGCTGCATGACTGGTTCTGACACTGGGTTCAATGAACAGGCGTGGTCTCAGACCAGGCCAAGCAGGAGCCAGGACAGCACGACGCACCTCCGCAGGTGCTCGTGTGCAAAGGCTGGGGTGGCAGCCGGCCGGCCCTGCCGTCCTCGGCCTCTGCAAACCTCTGTGGACAGACCAGCAGCTGCAGCGCCTCTCCACCTCGGGGCAGACCCGAGAACTGTGCATACACTACGGGGAGGAGACAGGAGGCTGAAGGGGGCTGCATGCATGGACTCGGCCACGGCTCTAGGGGTCTCAAGGCCACTGCTGAGCGTCAGTTGCTTCTCTTTTTATTTTCCTTTTAAGAATTATATATTGAACTCCATTTGTTATTATTATTTCTTAACTTGATGAGACAGAGAGACAGAGAAAAGGAAAACAAGAAAGCAAGCTGCCAGGTCCAAGACTCAAACCGTGACTGGCCACATGGGAATCCAGCACTTTAACCACTGCGCCACCTGCTGGCCCTGAGCATCAGCTGCTTCTAAGGGACATGCTTGGAATGCCCAGGTAGGCCATGGAAGGGATCCCTCCACCTCTTTTTTTTTTTTTTTTTAAGAGAGATTCTTGCCATAGGATGCATGCACTTGCCCAAGAAACAGAGAGAGGGAAAGTGAGAAGTCACCCCCGGGGGGGTGGCCATGCTGTAATCCCTTCTCCATTCTCCTCTCAGGATTTTGGACATGCACGCACACATGCCTGGCGTGAGTCTCAAGTCACTGGGTCTGCACTTGAACCTGTCGGCCATGCTGGAGTCCAGTGCCACCACCACTATGCCACCTGCGTCCCGCCCCCAATTTTAACACAAGACAAACACCCTAAGCAGGATTCAGTATGCCTGCCAGGGAAAGGCAGGAAGAAGCAGGAGAGACCCTCCCGTCTGACACAAACACCTGCTGGTGGCTGCGGTGAATCCACCTGCCAGTGACCCGAGGCCAGGGGGACTCAGACAGCAGGCTCGTGAGCTGGATGTGGACACGGATGGGGTGCCCCAGGCCGGGCTGCCCTTGCACACTCATTTGCTCATTTACCTGTTCACACACAGACTTGGATCAACAGGCAGGTGGTGCCGACCGAGCAGGACCGAGGCCGATTGGGCTCAGGACAAGGAGCTCGTGGGGCCAGGACTTCTCCCACGCCCCAGAGTGTAAGGAGATAAATCCTTCTGGGATGTCACTTGGTCATTAACAGAGCGCATATGGGGCCGGTCCCATGGCTCAGTGTCTGGGCACTGTGCACAGGGAGCTGGAGCCCACGTGACTGACTGCAGTTCGAATCCTAGCCTAGGTGGCTTTGAAAACACACCAGGCATGTGCATGCCCCAAATCCTGAAAGAATGGAAAATGGAGGGAAAGGGAAGGTGGTGTGGCCATGCCCCTATTCTCTCTCTGGTGAGTGTGCGCACCCTCTGGAAGTAAAAACTAAAGGGTGTGCACACTCTCTGCCCCTATGATGCCCTCCTGGAAATGCAGCTGTGGGAATAAAAGCACCCCTAAGTAATACCCGGCAGCACGGCGTGGGCGGTCCACACCCTGGAACAGCAGCAACGCGCCACCAGGGCCAACAAAGCAGAGCGGCTACAAAGGGCGCAGCCCAGAGCCTGGCGAGGTGCTCCCGGCACAGGCTGGCTCCTCGGTGAGCAGTCACCCTGCAACGGCGCCTGCTTCTGAGAAACCCCACACGCTCACACGTTTCCACGCACCGCGGAGCGGCAGAGCCAGGCTGATTTCATTGGCTACCTCGGGGAGGCAGGGGGAGAAAAGGGAGGAAGTGGGGAGATTGGAGCTCTCTTTAACACGTTCTTATGAATGTCAGTACTTTCTACACCTTTGCATTCTACTTAAAATAAGCACATACTGCTTTATAATTTGTAAAAAGGAGTTAATACACATAATGTTGACACTTGTGACATCATCGCGCTGTCATCTGTCCAGGGCTGACACGGCACAGACCTCTGTCCATCTTCCCGGGCCTGGTGGATGAGGGCAGTCCTGGGTGGATACTCTAAGACGGGGATCTCCAAGCTAAGCGCTCTGACTTATTGTTGGGTCTTGAAAGTTCTTTAGTAGTCTTTTTTTTTCCTAACAAAATAGAAGATCATAGAAAACTGAAAACGGCCTCACCTAAGCCATAGCGTGTTTCAGACAGACTGACGACCCAGTATACCTCCAAAGAAAAGCCATTTGTTGCTGGAAGTCACTACTCTAGGCCTAAGAATCCTTCCTTTACCCGAAGGAAGTCTTTATTTTTCCTAATGAGAACAACAAAGTTAAATGTCTTATATTCATACAAAATAGAAACAATTTCACAAAAAGTCACATGTACATTTATTGAAATGGCTCTTATATTGCACGTGGGATTTTACTTTGTTTATTTCTTCCATGAGTGAGGGAGAGAGAAAGGGATGGAAAGGCAGAAGGAAAAACAGATGGCGCCGCCAACCAGGCGTTGACAACAGCTCCGCCCAGCTTCAGCCAGCCCTGGACTCCGGGCAAGCACATGCCCAGCGTGCTCAGGGAGGACTCTAGACTTGAACCAGGGTCCTTCCCACGTGGGACTATCTTGCAGAAGGCTGTAAGTTCCTGGCATGCCTCCATCTGGCCCCTGCCCATAGGATTTCAAGTCTGAAAAGGGCATACGGGTGGATGTGGCCGTGGAGCACGTGAGACAGCAGCTCACTCGCACCGGAGATGGCAACCTGATACAAACTGTGCAGCCCGCGAGGGGAGGTGCAAGCAGAGAGCGCCCCCCAGTGCTACCCCGTGCACTCCGCCGACACTCACCCACAAAACCCACGCTCTGATCTCTGATCGCAGAGGCGAAGGGTCCCTGCACTGCCTTCCCCACCACGGCACAGACTCCGCGCTGGCCAGGGGAGGGCACCAGGCAGACAGGCCCTCTGTCAGCTCCATGGGGTTGGGGTCCTCCCACTGGCACTGAGCCGAGTCCTGCGCACACCTGCTCTCCCAGTGCTCCACCAAGGGCACACGGTGACACTCCTGCACGCTCTCATCCGCACCACCACCATTCTGTAGAAAGGGACGCTGCAGCAGGAGGTGCGCCCCCGCCCCGCATGCTCGCGGCGCGAGGAGGCAGTGCTGCTTCTCTTGCGTTGTGCAGTTCAAGACCGGGGTGCTGGGCAAACCCACGCGTCAGGTTTGACCCAGCTGGGCACTGCGACGTGACGCTCTCTCAGACAATTCCAAGGCAAAGAGAAATATTCCAGAGTGCACAGCCAAGACCCTTTATTAATTTATCTGCAG
Source organism: Tupaia belangeri chinensis (assembly GCF_000334495.1). Classification (NCBI taxonomy): domain Eukaryota; kingdom Metazoa; phylum Chordata; class Mammalia; order Scandentia; family Tupaiidae; genus Tupaia; species Tupaia belangeri. The sequence goes on from NW_006205449.1 coordinate 955,030, forward strand.
ATAAAAGTCTACTTTCCTGCTAAAAACAACCTTCTTACACAACTTAAGACCAAATTTTTTTTTCTTTTTTCTTTTTTTAAAGAGGTTTTTGCTATAGGGCTCACGTGTGCTCCCCAGAAAGACAGAGAGAGACAGAGAGATAGAAAGTGAGAAATCACCCCCCAGGGGGGATGGCCACACCACAATCCCTTCTCCTCCATTCTCCTCTCGGGATCTTAGGCATGCATGCACACGTGCCTGGTGTGAGTTCAAGCCACCTGGTCCGGGACTCGAACCGCAGTCGACTACATGGTAGTCCAGTGACATAGCCATTCTGCTAGCTCCTGGTCCCAAGACCAAATTTTTTTTCTAAGAGAGATTTTTGCTATAGGACTCATGCACTCACCAGAGACACAAAGACAGAGAGACAGAAAGTGAGAAATCCTCCCCCTCCACCCCGGGGATGGCTTCTCAGGACTTTGGACATACACACACATGTGCCAACAAAAGTTTCAAAATGCAGGATCTGGGACTCAAACTGCGATTGGCCATGTGGGAGTCCAGCAACATAACCATTATGCCATCTGCTGGTCCTTAAGACCGATTTTAAAAAAAAAAAATGAACGATTCCAGGATCAGCAGGTGACATGGTCATTTCCCACATGGGTAGTGGATTCCCACATGACTGACAATAGTTCAAGTCCCTGATCCAGCAGCCTGAAAATCAAATGGGCGAGTGTGCCTATGTGCCCAAAATCCCAAGAGGAGAATGAAGGGGACGGGACTGTGGTGTGGCCATTCTCTCTAGAGGTGATTTCTCACTTTTCCCTCTCTGACACTGTCTCCCTCCTACAAGCATACATGCCTACGACAAAAAAAAAAAAAACAAAAACCAACTATTAAAAAAAGGAACAATTGGCTAAATTAGTAATTTACAAATATCTCACATAATCAATAACCCTTAAACGCATTTCCTCACCGAGTGTGACATTAATTCAAGCACTCGCTCTTGTTAATAGTGGAGCTCTCACTCCCCTGGCTCATCTGTGCCAAGGCTCTGGCACACGGACAGGCTACATGGTTTTGTTGTTTGGGGTTTTCTGGGAGGAGGGGTACATGACAGGAAGAGGCATGGTTAGAACGGCAGTAAAAAGGGCCCATCACTTAAATATAGTTCAGTATCTTCTATGTACATGAAGAGTCTGGTAAATGTTCCCAATGAATTACTGCAAAAATAAAGGAAATCACGTGTGCTCGGGGCCCAGAGCGATGTGTCCATGAGGGAGGTTAGTTCATTAAGGATCTCCCAGCTGAAGATCAATTTGATAAAGCTCTGTTACTGTCTTTAAAATGGCAACATGCACTAGCAGGGCCCGTTCATTCGATGCAGATGTACTGAGTTTTCACATATATCTTTGAGGCAATAAATACACATCACCACCATTTTCTGATAAATAAGCAATAAAATCAAGTCAACTGATTTTTTTTTTTTTGAAAACAGCATTTTCCCATAAATCTGTCACAAGTAAAATTACTTCATCTGAAACCCTGAACTTAAAGATAAAAACAGGCTTAATTTCAAGCATAAAAATACCTCCCGCTTCCTAGCTAGTGGGGCTAGCTGTGGGGTGAGCAGAGAAAGCGTGGACCGTCGTCATGCTTCCTGTCTACATCACACGTGTCGCCCGAGAGATTTCCACAGACCTCGTGCCGCACAGGGTGTGGAGATTGCTAACTGCTAAAATTTCAAGTGGAAGAGCAGCTTATTTAGAGAAGAAATAAAATGTGTGCCTCGTTTCTCTGAGCTAATTCACAAGTCACTAAAATGATGATTACATGAAGATATTTCTAGAAGATTCCAGTGAACTGCCCTTAAATTTGGGCTTTTACTATAGTCACTAATTCACACACAAATATAAGAAATCCCTCCTCTCTCCATTTTTTTTGCATTTTAAAAAGAAGAAAAATAGAACTATCTGGTAAAGGCACTGATGTTTTGTCTTGTTTTAAGGTCAGAGAATACAGACTCAGTTTAGGATTTAGAAAAACCTCACACACAGACACACACAGGCATACACAGACATGCAACCACAGGTCATGTGGTTCAGAAACCTCTGTGACCCAGATTGTCTGTCATTACCAGACCTGGGATGCTTTGACCAGTCAGGTATCTGGGCTTTAATGATTTAAAATTAACAATGAACAGGTACCCTGCTACCCAAAACAGCATGGTAAGTATTTCAGAAATGGAACCTAATTTATAAAGTAATGACCCAATGCCTACCAATCACAAGCAGGAATACTTTAGGAAATGAATTCCTCTTTAAGAAATCACACTTCCTTACTGACTGCATAGTTCTACTGACAACATCTTTCGAAAAATTGTTGTTAATGTAAGGCACAGAAATATCTGTTTCATCGAAACACACTTATGTGCCTATTTGAAGTCATTGCACACGTGCCTGGTGTGAGTTCAAGCCACCTGGTCCGGGACTCGAACCGCAGTCGACTACATGGTAGTCCAGTGACATAGCCATTCTGCTAGCTCCTGGTCCCAAGACCAAATTTTTTTTCTAAGAGAGATTTTTGCTATAGGACTCATGCACTCACCAGAGACACAAAGACAGAGAGACAGAAAGTGAGAAATCCTCCCCCTCCACCCCGGGGATGGCTTCTCAGGACTTTGGACATACACACACATGTGCCAACAAAAGTTTCAAAATGCAGGATCTGGGACTCAAACTGCGATTGGCCATGTGGGAGTCCAGCAACATAACCATTATGCCATCTGCTGGTCCTTAAGACCGATTTTAAAAAAAAAAAATGAACGATTCCAGGATCAGCAGGTGACATGGTCATTTCCCACATGGGTAGTGGATTCCCACATGACTGACAATAGTTCAAGTCCCTGATCCAGCAGCCTGAAAATCAAATGGGCGAGTGTGCCTATGTGCCCAAAATCCCAAGAGGAGAATGAAGGGGACGGGACTGTGGTGTGGCCATTCTCTCTAGAGGTGATTTCTCACTTTTCCCTCTCTGACACTGTCTCCCTCCTACAAGCATACATGCCTACGACAAAAAAAAAAAAAAAAAACCAACTATTAAAAAAAGGAACAATTGGCTAAATTAGTAATTTACAAATATCTCACATAATCAATAACCCTTAAACGCATTTCCTCACCGAGTGTGACATTAATTCAAGCACTCGCTCTTGTTAATAGTGGAGCTCTCACTCCCCTGGCTCATCTGTGCCAAGGCTCTGGCACACGGACAGGCTACATGGTTTTGTTGTTTGGGGTTTTCTGGGAGGAGGGGTACATGACAGGAAGAGGCATGGTTAGAACGGCAGTAAAAAGGGCCCATCACTTAAATATAGTTCAGTATCTTCTATGTACATGAAGAGTCTGGTAAATGTTCCCAATGAATTACTGCAAAAATAAAGGAAATCACGTGTGCTCGGGGCCCAGAGCGATGTGTCCATGAGGGAGGTTAGTTCATTAAGGATCTCCCAGCTGAAGATCAATTTGATAAAGCTCTGTTACTGTCTTTAAAATGGCAACATGCACTAGCAGGGCCCGTTCATTCGATGCAGATGTACTGAGTTTTCACATATATCTTTGAGGCAATAAATACACATCACCACCATTTTCTGATAAATAAGCAATAAAATCAAGTCAACTGATTTTTTTTTTTTTTAGAAAACAGCATTTTCCCATAAATCTGTCACAAGTAAAATTACTTCATCTGAAACCCTGAACTTAAAGATAAAAACAGGCTTAATTTCAAGCATAAAAATACCTCCCGCTTCCTAGCTAGTGGGGCTAGCTGTGGGGTGAGCAGAGAAAGCGTGGACCGTCGTCATGCTTCCTGTCTACATCACACGTGTCGCCCGAGAGATTTCCACAGACCTCGTGCCGCACAGGGTGTGGAGATTGCTAACTGCTAAAATTTCAAGTGGAAGAGCAGCTTATTTAGAGAAGAAATAAAATGTGTGCCTCGTTTCTCTGAGCTAATTCACAAGTCACTAAAATGATGATTACATGAAGATATTTCTAGAAGATTCCAGTGAACTGCCCTTAAATTTGGGCTTTTACTATAGTCACTAATTCACACACAAATATAAGAAATCCCTCCTCTCTCCATTTTTTTTGCATTTTAAAAAGAAGAAAAATAGAACTATCTGGTAAAGGCACTGATGTTTTGTCTTGTTTTAAGGTCAGAGAATACAGACTCAGTTTAGGATTTAGAAAAACCTCACACACAGACACACACAGGCATACACAGACATGCAACCACAGGTCATGTGGTTCAGAAACCTCTGTGACCCAGATTGTCTGTCATTACCAGACCTGGGATGCTTTGACCAGTCAGGTATCTGGGCTTTAATGATTTAAAATTAACAATGAACAGGTACCCTGCTACCCAAAACAGCATGGTAAGTATTTCAGAAATGGAACCTAATTTATAAAGTAATGACCCAATGCCTACCAATCACAAGCAGGAATACTTTAGGAAATGAATTCCTCTTTAAGAAATCACACTTCCTTACTGACTGCATAGTTCTACTGACAACATCTTTCGAAAAATTGTTGTTAATGTAAGGCACAGAAATATCTGTTTCATCGAAACACACTTATGTGCCTATTTGAAGTCATCTGTGTGTCTTTATGCATTAAAGTGTTATCACTCTTGCCTTGGCCAATATCCCCATGAAAATAGCTCCCAAATTAAATTCCTAATAAATTAAGTCAATAATTCACCTTCATTAAGTAATTTAATTTCTATAGTGAGCAATAAATAGTTCTTATGACATCCTTCTAGGACACAAGTACAAATGTTATTTTTCCTCATTAGTTCCATCTCCTCCTGAGCAGGAGAAGTAAAAACATACACAGAAAAGGTGGTCTACTGGTTATCTTCTGCGTTCGTAACTGCAGTGCCACTGTGACAATTCCATTGTGTTCAACAGAGATCAAACAATTCCAGCAGCTATTTTCAATGAAAAGTAGTTTCCTAGAAATGTAAACACTAGACTTTAATGATTTCATTTATAATCAGCAAAAATATACACATTTTAACTATCACGAAAAACAAGCACAAGTAACATATTCTGATACTGCCCATGGATGAGCAAATCACAAATCTAGAAGTTACATTTCCAGAAGTAACGAGTGGCTTATACTGTATCCTCAGCTATGTTAGGAGACAGAAAGGACCGGAAAGAACGTAAAAATTGTTACACATAAGTTTAAATAGCACGTTACCTGTATTTAGCATATTTGTTTCCTGTTGAGCTAAATGTACCCCGGTGGTCAGATTCACACATTTAAGTAGCATTTCCTACAGCTCCACCAGGCATGGAATAGGAGTGGCATACCACCTCCATGGAGGTGTGAAAATGAAAACTAGAGGTGAACAGGAAGACGTGAATTCAACCAGACCCACATATGTGGAAACAACACAGTGAACGTTATCTTCTTCCAAACACAGTGTTCGAGAAAGCAGCCCAGATGGCAGAGAGGAAGAGGAAGAGGAAACACACGTCGGAAAAACAGAATCAAGTCGTTTCCAGCCAGTTCGACTCAAAAAAAGCAAAAACATTAAACAGATGCAGAAAGTATGTTTACCCATTGGAAAAAGTCACATGCAAAAGTATTTCCATAAAATACATCAAGAATTTACATGATCAATTATTGAACCACAACTACGCAGAATCTAAGCAAGGCTTCATGTGGGGAGGCTACGTTTTCCGGATAATTGAAGATTTACCCTGCCAAACAGAATTCCATAAAAATGCTTAAATCCTGGAAAGGCTACATAAAATACACATGCTTTTGCCACATTAAGTAATGCATCTGAAAGGCAATTAAAATAGTCCTCAGGAGCAGAATAAAGTCACCAACCATCAGTGACGAGCACAGAGGAGCGGGCGACCACTCCTCTTCCAAGGAAAGCCAGCAGGGTCGCGTTCTTCACATCCTCTGCCCTCCTCTAGTTGTTAAGCCGTCCTTTCCCTTACTTCCAGCCCCTTCCCCCTCATTTCCCACTGCTATCGGGTGCGTCTCCCTTACTCCTAATTTGCTTTAAATGTACTGTGGTCTAAAAGAACAAATACCCATGAATACTGGAACTGTGCATAACAGAAATAAAACGTAAGCGGTGAGCCCCGGAGGCAGTATCTGGGATTAGGCAGTATATGGATTCAGCATGTGGCCTTCTGATGCTCAGTGTCTTTTTATCCTTTCTGGTTCTTAGTTCAATTCTGGAAAAATAAAGATGTTAATTAACTGCTTTCTGTATCTATATGGTTTTACTATGTTTCAAAAAACATATAGGTTTCCATTAATGTCTCAAGACCTTGTTTATGCACTCTATTAAATAATCCCAGAGTCCCATGAAGCCGTGGCATCCCCTGTCCGCAGAGGACAGAGGACTGTGAGATCAGCAACAGCTTTCTAAAGCTGAGCAAAACGGGCCTGCCAGTTGCTGCGCACGGTGCATCAATAACACAAACCGAGGCTGAATTTGCATTTTAAAAGCCAAATAGAATGATGACAAAAGAAAAGTTATTTTACATTAAGTTAAAGATGACCATGAGAAACTTCCCAGATCACATAAATTTTGCAATAGCTCTTATCTCAGGCCCAGAGCCAGAGGCAAAAGGACACCCAGACTGTTCGCCAGGAATCAGGCATGTGCAAAGGAAATAACGCTACAAACGCAAAGCCTTATGACCTCGCGTGTTTTTAAACATTTATTCGTGGCCACCAGATAACACCGACCTGCTGGAAAAATGGTAAGTACTTCAGAAAGGGGCAAATTGGGAAGATGTCTACAAAATGCTTTCCCCAAAACTGAAGACCGGGGGCCGATTAGGACAATTTCATTATTAACACGCCTTTTAAAAATCAGGTTCTTTCCCTCGGTTCCTAGTCTCCCCAGCGGTCATGTTTTTTTATAATCAAATACATCCTATTCACTATTTCGTTAAGTTTAAGCCCCTTTTCCTGCCAAGTTGCTCTGAAAAGATTTCACTTTTTAAATAGGCAGCCTTCACAGACTTGAAGACGGTTTTCTCTTCCAGGGAAAGAATCGCAGGACCTCGGCCAGCCCGGGCTGCTCCCAGCCTCTGCTGAAGCACACTGCTCCTGAGCAGCCGCAGCTGGGCTACTTCTAACCACGACGGTTTCTTTGCAGAAGATGCTTTAAGGCATCCTTGTCGTCGGGTTCGACTTTGAGAAAAATCCAAACATCTGCCATTGATTCCTCAATATGGAAGAGCTACTGTTTCCTTAAAATGGGAAAGTCACGGGAGAAAGTCATAATAAAACAGCATTAAAGTCTAGACTGTAACCACCATATACGAAGGTAAACAGTATCCTCGGCTAATTAAGAAGCCGGTCAGAAAGATACTGAAAACTAAGAGCACCCCAACATGCCGGAACAGGCAGTTTAAAATACAACAGAAAAATAATGCCACTCGTAACCACCACCACAAAAAATATGTCTAAGTACGTAACCTTGGAAATGGCATTAAAGGCGTATGTAACCAACCCGCCAGCTTTATAGTAGCACCTAAGACTTGAATAAATTTGAAAATATGCCAGTTTCATTTTCAGAATGAGAAAATTTACTACTACAAAGATGCCAAAGGTTACTAAATTATTTCATAAATTAACAAATGTTAACAGAAAAATTTTAGAGTAACAAAAATTACTCTACAGTTCTGCTAGTAAAGAACAGAGAATACTGTCTTCGAGAGAAAGAAAGGTGGGCATGGGGGGAGCTGAGGGAAGCTTTGAAGTCACTAAACGTGGACGGCCGGGCCACACTTCCAACAGGAAGGAAGCTTTGAAGACACTGGACGTGGACGGCCGGGCCACACTTCCAACAGGGGACAGAGCACCCCAAAATCAAAGTTAAAGCTGAGAGAGTGTCCCGAACACACAGGCAACAACTTGGTGTGCCGCGAAGGCGGCATTTAGAAATTCATGTAGAAGATACGCTTTTCAATAAATGGCATTACTGGAAGATGTGCACCTAGCTTCGCTGACATTTTTCTAGAGCCAGTTTTCCCAATGCCATTTATTAATTTAAGATATATTAATTTCAGATCTATCCAAATGATTAAATATGAAAATACTAATTTGTGAAAATAAAACAGAATACGTATACAATCTTGATGACTGGAAGGTGCTTTTAAGTGTTCCTTCAAAGACAAAAACCCTACAGTAAAAGCACCGAAGCCAGCCAGAGTAACTCAGTTCATCCCCAAACGCCTAAGCCAGAGAAGGGCAGGCTGGGCACTGAAATGCACACGCCCTTCCCAGAAGGCCAGTGAGCACACCTGAGCAATTCTAGCCATCCCAGACCTTTGACTGATCATGCCACTATGGGACTTACCAAGGAAACGATGGACTATCACCAAGATGTTCCTACAAAGATATTAATTACACAGCTGTTTACACACTGCTACGCAGTTAACTGGGATAGATCCAACCTTCCACCGAGGCCTGACTTCTCCAATACATTGTGCACAGCAGAAAACGGCTACTACATACACACTGAAGATGACACACGTACACCTGCACAGAAGATCCGAAGTAGTATGTACCAACACACACACACCAAGGTTATTGTAGTTATTTCCAGATGATGAGAGAACAACTAATTATTTTAAAATGTTTTCTTCATTTAAGTTTTTCTAAAATAGACCTACATTGCCTGTATAGTCTTAAAAGGCAACAGGAGGTGGGAGAAGCATCACATGCAATTTTTTCAACGTCAAACCAAAGGGAATTTCCTGTAGCTGCAGAGACACCAGGAAGATGAGTTAACATCAACAGAAAACTGAGCAAATATCCTGAGCAGAAGTAAGTCAAAAAGAAAGAAATGTAGTTGCCTAATAAAATACATGGGGACAGCGGTCACCGTCGCCTGTCAGCCCAGAATGGAAGCGGAAGCAACATGGAGGCACGCGTTACAGTTCCGAGCTGGCAGGAGCCCAGAACCTAGAACGCCGCTGGCAGTGGCTCGGCACCCGGCCGTTCCCACGCGCTCCGAGCAGAAAGACACAGAGAGGTTCTGAAGACGGGTTTGCCATCGGTGCCACAGCTTCATCAAGCAATGCTGGGTTTTTAGAAAATACCCAAGAAATAATCGTGAAGATGTACACAGTGTGTGAAAATGCTTGCCATTCAGTGAGTGAAAAAGCAAACTGATAAATAAAACCATCACCCTGTTTTTGTTTGAAAAATATACAGAGGCAAAAGACAAAACAAAACAAAACAAAAAAACCCTGGAGGAATTCTGATAAGAATGTTTGCAGCAGCTGCATTTGAAAGAACAATCCTGGAAGGCGATTTTTGATTTGCTTACTTTTCTGTATTTTCCTAATTTTCCATATAACATAAATAATTTCACAAAGAGGAAAAAAAGACAATTTATTAGTCCCCATAATTTTTTCTCAAACTGAAAAGATAAAATAATAGTTTATTGAGTGGTGGACTTTACCAGTAAAAAGAAGAAATGACAATTGATAAGAGCAAGGTGATTATTAAAGTTACGATAACAGAGCCCGGCCCACCCAACTTGAAGTCATGGGATTAATGGTTACGCTCATCCTGCAAAGAGGCCCTGCCCTGCAAATGCCCAGACACGGAAACCTGAGCACTCCATCCTCAGCTGCAGAACCCGGGCCAAGCCCTCCACCTGTCTAGGTCTGAGTCCTTCTAGAACATGCAGGAGGAATTCCATCAAAAGCCAACACTGCTATCTGCTCTGAATTCCCACCTAGGGTGACAGGTGTCCTTCATGGATCTGAGCAATCATTTCAACGTGAATTCCTGAGCTCTCAAGAACCTCCACCCCAGCCACACACCTAGTCCTGCCTTCTAAAGTGGCCAGGTCCTCAAGGGAGGGGTCATTACTTCAACTTCCAGGAAGGAAGGGCTCCTGACTGGGGGCTGAAGGCTTGGTTGATTGGGTGACCCTTTCATTCATGGGAGGGCTGGTCCCCACTTGCCGTCCATTCTGTCAGACACTGTCCGGGGCACAGGGTCAGCTCCCACTTCCAGCTACCCTCACTGCAGCTGGGCACCACCAAAAGCAGAG
>NW_006205449.1:965295-992795 GCF_000334495.1 Tupaia belangeri chinensis
CAGCTCACCAGAGTCGGCAGTGACAAGGCAAATGAGGGGACACCGCAGAGACACCACACAGACCCAGCTCAACCAGGACCGGGAGACCCAGGACACCCAGAGTGGGGGAGGGAGGCTTAGAGAGCCCAGGGACAGGAACACAGAGGAGCCAGTGGGGGGAAGGAACCGACCCCCACACACACGTGACACCTGGAGGAGCCACCGCACTGGGCCATCACACCCAACCCTCTCACTCTTTCTCCCTCTCCCTCACTCCAGAAGCCACAGGCTCAGAGGGGTTTTCCTCCCTGATGGAAAAAGCAAAGAGCACATGCCCCAAGGCAGGAAAGTTTGCCCTGGAGGCTGCTGGGTGAGATCCCACTTGCCTACCAGGCCAGCTCTCTGCCTCCTGCTTCTGCTGGCATTTCCCAACTGTTTATAAAGCAATTCCAGGCCCGACCACACAAGACCTAACAGAGAATGCAGACACTGGAGAGCATGATTAAAAGATGACGCTTCCTAAAGCTGGACGATTGTATTAGAACAGGAAAAACACCTGTCATGTGCAACTGAAGTGCCCACTTCCTAAAACATGTATAAAGTAAATGCCAAATGGGGGGGGGCTTCTTTTAGAATTGGTGGCTTTTCTATTTTCTTTCACTTTAGTCTTCCATTAATTGAGGCCAATTAACTGTCAACCATATTCACAAAAATACGTTTATATTTTCAGTTCCACATCTCTGAGTTCGTCATTACCCGATCTATCTTATAATAAATAACCCTTGGATTATAGATAATGATAAAGAATATCTAAACAATTCCAAATTAATGTCTGAAACACACACACAAAGATTAGCATAAAAGAAATACATGAACCAAAATCTAATATCTTCTAGACTAACCTGAAGACTAATATGCTTCTATCACATTCCACATGCGACTTCATCCCATGATATTTCTGAGGGGAAAAGGTCTTCATTAAAAGCCAGCAGAACTATTAAGTTGGGCCAAGGAAGAATTTTACACTTGAGGTAGAATGCAATTATTGAGGCCAGCGAGACTCCGCCCGAGCCTACTGCGAAGGCCTTTGCCGGCGTGATGGAAGTCCTGCCTGCCTGGGGTCAGTCTTCTGTATTAGGAATGCTTTCATAAGCGTGCATATATTTTTCAGACACATCCTCCAGAAAATAGTTCTAGATGTTTTCTATTGTCCCAAGCTTCCTCAGAAAATGGTATCTGCCTACTGCCCTTATCTTTAGATTTTAGAAAACAGTGTTTTGTTTCTCTGGTTTTTAAATACAACCAGGAGGGGGGGATTTGCTTTCACTTTGCCTGCAATATGGCTCAGAATAAATGCAATCTCTAGCTATCACCCTTTTCCATGAAAATGAACAGGAAGTATTGAAAATGAAAAAGGGAAGAAGTGGAAAACAGTACGTCTGAACATTGCAAATAGGCACGGCAGCAAGTACAGTGAATGATAAGGTCGCTGGTATTTTCCACACCCCAAAAGGATGACGCTGTGTGTGTGTGAGTGTGCGTGCTCACGCGTGTGTGGGTGCTTCTGTCTCCCCCTTCCAATTACACTACACACAGAGAACATGAGTACAAGGACAACAATGGCTTCACCTTCTGTCAGGAAACTGCTTTACAGGAAAGCCTTAAAGCGCAGGCGCCAGATCTCACGAGCAGGACGAGGGCGAAGATGTTCTCCAAAATGAAATTTCTGGGAATAATTCTTTTCAAAGCAAAATAACTAGGGGCAAGGCAATGCCTGCCCCTGAATCGAACATCTGTTTCAAGTCACAAAGGCCATTACATTTTGTGGGTTCTGCAATTTGCTATTTAACCAACTTTCCACGAAGGCCTGGTGAAGTGGCACAGCCAAGCAAGGGGAGCGAAGGGGCCGGGCTCCACGCAGGGCGGCCCCCGGAGGTCCCCGTGGCCAGCTTCTGGCCAGGGCACCATCGTGTTTCGTCTGTCCGGAAACCGGCATTGGTGACCGCAGACAGGAGACGGCAGGTGGGTGCGACCCTTCCTCCAGACTCCGCCCCTGGCAGACGTGTCCACCAAATGCTCTCACTGAGCAGGAAATTACACCTGGGTGCCTCCACTCACTACAGCAAGAAAATCATTCTGAAGCCATATATACCACCAAAATACTGCAGGCTCCAACTCGGAATAAATCCTCCTCTCCCTCTCACTCGACAACATTTTCAAGCAGGGCTTTAGTACTCCATTATTGTGAATGTTCTTTGGCCCACAGCAAAAAATATTGACAAAATTCCGCTTTTAAGACAGTTACTGTCTCTGTATACTTGATGGCAGCCTTCAGAAGCTCGCCTGCTAGCATTAAATTCTTGAGTTTGGGTGAAAGGAGAGAAAATTTGCCACATCTCAGGCTCTTTTGCTGTAGCGGCGGCAAATCAAATTATTCTTTCAATTAAACTAGCTTTGTGCCTAAAAGAAAAAAAAAAAAAGGGCCACAGGCGCTCTCTCCCCCCACACAGAGAACCAAAGCCCCTTCTAAACCCATGACTCGGGCGTGATCTAAATGGCTTAGTATTCTTGGATAATGCAGCTCATAAAATTAAATCTACTACCACTGTGTGCTCTGAGCTTGCAGGAGATCGGGGGAGGGAGAGCCCTGAGTGGGTGCCTTCTGGTCTACGGGATGCGCGATGTGCCCCTCCACACACTGTTGCCCACCAGGTCTCTGGGCCAACACCATAGAAAACAGCAGCACCCTTCGGGGCTAGAACAGACTGCCAGGGCTCCCACAGCCACCTCCACTTCCTTCAAGGGAAGGACCCTCCCCTGTGAGGCTAGCAGGACTCACACCTTAGCCAAGGGCTACCTGGTGCTCCTGACACCATAGCACACAGAAAGACAACCCTGACCAGAACCACAGCCCTGAACAGCGTGGCATCTCAGCCGTTCGCTGGACTCCAGTGGGGACCGCCCACCGAACAAACACTCTGTGTTGACACTGCTTTCAAAATGCCTGGTTTCTGGGGACCAGCAGTTAGTGTAATGGCTATGTCCCTGGACTCCCATGTAGTCAACCACGGTTCGAGTCCTGGACCTGGTGGCTTGAACTCACGGCGGGCACGTGTGCGTGCGTGCCCAAGATTCTGAGAGGAGAAGGGATTGCAGCATGGCCGTCCCCCGGGGAGGTGATTTCTCACTTTCTGTTTTTCTGTCTCTCTCTTTCTGGTGAGCGCATGCGTCCTATAGCAAAAACCTCTCCAAAAAAAACACACCTGGTTTTGGGAAGCAACCTCTGAACACCCACCCTGGCTGAACACCTGCCGAAAAGATGGATGCCGATAGCTGGCGACAGGCCTGGCTGGGGAGGGAGGCATGCTCCCGGAGACAGGGCAGGGACCTTCCGACCACACTGTGCTTGTTCCAGGGAGGCGTCAGCAGGGTCGGAGGCAAGTGCCCGCTGAGATCGAGCACAGAGCACCAGCAGAGCGACACGGGGAAAAAGAAGCACAACCCTTTCCTGTTGTACGTAAGATGGGCAGCCATTGGAGAATGTGATATCTTTTGTTTCGTGCTGTGAGTATGAATACTTGGCAGCAGAAATTAAACAACGGTTACTACAGAATGAAGCTGCAGATGGGGAAACGCAAGAACACTGCCGTGTGCACAGCCTGCTTGGATAACACGAGAATTTCCCAGACCTAAAACACACAAATCTGAAGTTTGAGAAAACAAAGTTTATAGGGGCCAAGGGGGAAATTTGCTGAAATAAATCAGAATAAAAGGAGCGTCTGACAGTTTTAACAATTCTGTATTCTTGTTCTTATTACAAGGAGATTGCAGGTATGGAACAGGAGCCCCGGAAGTCCTGCCTTTTGCTCTTAATAAAGCTTCATGTGTTCAAAACTGGAAAGAGTCATGCTGTATCATAAAGATATTTTAATTATCAGATAATAGTTAAAAATCAACACTCACACGCCCTTAAATACCCAGGGGTCCCTGCAAAAGCCTTCACTTTAAAAGGAGAAATGAACATCTGAAAAGCGTGCTTCGCCGGTGGCCTCCAGGGCTGCGGGTGCGCCGGCCATTTCCCTGCGTCCCACTTCTAAAATCCCCAGCGTGGGAGGCACCTTCTTTCTGTGCCTCTCTTTGTTACCCTAAAGGCAAAATGTAAATCCAGTTTCTCTTCACAGACTGTAGGCTGGTTTTAATATGTGCAATAGTCCTTTCGATAACACCACTTAGAACGTGCATTAAAAGTCTGTCACGGGCATTTAGCGGAAGGAAGATCTAATAGGGTTCCACGGCAACACCTCCAGTAACTTTCTTTTTTTTTTCCACCTTTTTTTTTTTTTTTGGAGAGATTTTTGCTATAGGGCGCACGTGCTTGCCAGACAGACAGAGACAGAGAGACAGAAAGCGAGAAATCCCCCCCCAGGGGGGATGGCCACGCCGCAATCCCTTCTCCTCCATTCTCCTCTCGGGATCTTGGGCACGCACGCACACACGCCCGGTGTGAGTTTTAAGCCACCAGGTCCGGGACAACCGCAGTCGACTATGTGGGAGTCCAGCGACATAGCCATTACACTAACTGCTGGTCCCTCACCTCCAGTAACTTTCGAAAGAGTTCTCTCCTGCAGTGTTTGGACGGTGGGGGGAGTGGGAGAGAACGACACAAGAGCACACCCAAGCCAGCTTACACACCTTCAGAGAGAACTGGGCCCCACAGCCTGCCTTTCCTGTCACCTGGCCGACTTCACAGAATTCCATGTGTACCTGGCGTTCACTGTCCGAGTCAGACAGGAAGACTGCAGGGAAACCCACGCCCAGGGAGTAGCTGTCCTGAGCCCCCCAAGGGCACTCTGCACCCAGAAGACCAAGGACTGAAACAGACCTGAGACAGGCAAGGTGAAAAGTGCCAAAGGCGAGCCCTCCGACTCCGGCCAGAGCTCGGAGCAGCCCACCCTGCCATGGCCACTGAGGCCCAGTGCCCAGCGTGTGATGTTGAGTGGCTAAAACACGCTTTTCTGCGTAGGGTTTTTTGGTTTGTTGGTTTTTTAGGTTTCCTGCCATAAGGCATGTGTGCTCACTAGAGAGTGAGAGTGATAAAGACAGGGGAAAAGTGAAAAATCACCCCCAGGGGAGGGCCGTGCCTCAGTCCCTTCTCCCCCATTCTCCTCCTGGGATTTTGGGCACACCTGCACATGCCCAGCCTGATTCTCAAGCCACTGCATCCAGGACTCAAACCGTGGTCAGCCATGTAGGAATCCAATGCCTTAACCATCACGCCACCTGCTGGCCCCAACATAGGGATGTCCTGCACCACTGTCTGAGGGCCCCTGAGGGCAAAGGTCACCCACTGTAGTTACTGGAGTGCAGAGAAAGCCGGTACACTGGCCCGAGGCCCGCTCCCCACGGCTTGGAGCCGTGCTGTCTCCAACCTCCTCTGCTCCTCCCTGGCCGGATCTACTTCGCCCAGCAATGTGCCCCTGCAGCATGGCCCACACTTGCTGTCACATCTCTTACCGACTGTGCTCCTCACGTGTTTCACAACTGTGGCCGTTTCCTCTTCTGTACTCTGGGACCGGCTGCATGGGTTTGGAGCGGCCTGGCCACTGCCCTCTCCCCGTGCACCCTGCTCCCTCAGGAAAGCCCTGGTGTGTAACGACTGAGAGCCTGCTTTGAGACCTCCTCGAGATTTCAAGAAAAGGCAAAGCTACCCAGCTTCATCTCAGAGGAGGGCTTTGGACCCAAGCCGTGCATGAAAACTTTCTGGACGCTCAGGCTAATTTAGAGTTGCTAAGTCAAAAGATTTATGCTAGAGGTGAAAATAACGGAGTTTGTCATTCTTCTACATCTGAACATTCCTCAGCTACTCCTACCGAATCCGCTAACAAACGCCGCTGCAAACGTGGCTGGACAGCAGCCTTTTCCAGCCTCCGCCAATGATGACAAATCCGGATTTTATTTCCCTTCAGACAACATACTGAAGGCCAGTCCCACAGGCCAGCAGTTAAGGGAGCTGGATCCAGACGGAAGAACACATCAGGCACACACGTGTCTACCGCCATCCTGACAGGACGGGAAGTGGACGGGTAGGGCTTGCAGCGTGACCACGTCCATTACCGGTGCTTTCTCTCATGACAGCGTCACTGAAATCCTGACCTGCTGCTGCTCTGGGCTACAACACTGGGGCACGAGGTGTCCTGTCACCACCACCTTCTCGAAGCACCCAAGTGGGTGTCCTGGATGTGACAGAAATGCTGACTGGGGGAACAGACTGGAGCCTGTGTCCCGATCCCCTAACCAGAGGTCACAGGGAACGAGGAAAGCAGGCTTCCCAGCCAACCTGCAAGACCCATGCTGTTCTCAGAACCCCAGGGAAAGGGACCCCCAAGCCACAGCTGCACCCGAGACTGTGCTCCAAGTACCCTGCACCCAGGACCTCTGGTGCCACCTCCAGGCATCGCAGCCCTGTGCTCCAGGCCTGACCTGCCATGGGACCCTCAGTGCGTGGACCCCAGGGCAGCTGCCACCACACGCAGGTTAGAGAGGCCCTCCCTCACTGGTGTGGTCTCTGGGGGCCAGAGGGAGAAGGCCTGGGAAGGGAAAGGGATGCTGAGACCCAGGGCTGCGTCAGACCAAGAGTAAGTTTCCAAGGCCATACACGTGCCACAGCAGCCCTTCACCCCACCTCTCCCAAAGCTGCCCAGCCCGTGGCCAGCTGTCTACACTGCTGGCCTTGACAGCACTGCTATGTGCTCAGTAACTGCTGGGCTCCACGCAAAACGATCTCTCGGCTCCACAAGGAGGAGTCCATGCCTGATGCGGCAGACGTCAGCTACAGTATCATGTGAAGATGATGCGGCATCACACAAGTCAGCTTTGCTGAAATACTTTGCTATTCAGTTGCCACATTTCAGGGAAATGTATCCAGGGTGATGAAGGATACGCCCACTTACTGTCCTCGGTTTGCTTCCAGACGTAGCACTGAGCCACAATATTGCCTGTTTCTTGAGGACTAGAAGTTTGGGGACCCTCCTTTGGTATCGCTTGGACAACAGACAGCTACAGGCTCCTTGTAGCTGCCAGGAAACACCTGCTGAGGCAGCAAGTGCTTACAAAGTCAGTGTCTACACAAGTCACTGCCAAACTCCAACACCAAGTGGTCAGGTTGGGTCTTTATTACCTGGTTATTGTCAACCAACCATTGGCTGCCAATGACTACTGGTCATCACACTGAGTGTGTTCAAAGAATCCTGAACACAACTGAGTCAGAGCTGGCTCCACCCCGACCCCCAGTCTTTAATGAAAACTGTTGCCCACATGTTGACAGGGTATCTTTTGATTCTCTGGTGTCTGTATGAGGCGGAATAGTGTCTTAAAAATCCACATCTATCCAGAACCTCAGAGTGTGGATTTATTTGGAAATAGGGTCTTTGCAGATACAATTAGTTAAATTGGGATGAGGTCACCCTAGATTGGAAGGGGGTCCTAACCAATAATGGGCGACCTTGTAAGAGAGGGGGGTGCAGCGGAGACAACCACGTGGAGGCAGAGGCAGGCCTGGGTGAGGTGCCACACAGCCAAGGAACACCCAGAAGTCCAGGAGCCCCACGCTGAAGGGGGCGAGGAAGGAACTCCCCAAAGCCCTCAGGGGAAGGGAGCACAGCCCTGCGACGCCTGGGGCTCAGGCGTCCAGCCATCAAAATTGGAAGGGCACATATTTCTGCTATTTTACCTGGTAACTACTAAGTTCCCTTCTGGTTTTAATTTTCACCTATTTACTATGAGCTTTATTGGAGAAGGAAGAAAAAGAAAAGCAAGCTAAGAGAACCACAAACCAAACAGAATACATGAGAGTAGCCCTCCTCCATGGGCGCCGTCTGCGACCCCACCCCACTGGCGAGCACAGGCTTCTGTGGCCCTGACTGGGGAGGCAGGGCATGTCTCCCATGCAGCAATGCGGCAGGCAGCTACCAGCCGGGAGGAGAGCCAGGCCATGGCCAGCAAGCTACTGTGTGTCTGAACACAACAGGGCGCACAACGGGGGCCAGGCGGGGACAGAGACAAGACAGCTCTGGTCCCAGGAACACCGTGGACGGCAGGAACAAGCCCCGGCCGCTGCAGAACCTGGATCCTGCAGGCTGGGACACTATGGAACCTCAGGCGTGTTCTAGAGAGAGGAGCCATGCCCAAGGGGAAGGCGTTTTCTGCACCACCGTGCTGCGGGCACCTGAAACTGCACGTGCAGGCGAGTTATCTGTCGAGGCTATGGAAAACGGCCACTGGAGCAGCCATGGGCAGTCACCTAGCAGGCACGTCGGGGTCCTCCCGGGGACATCTGGCCCAGGAAGTGCCCCTCGATCACAGCACGGTGAATAATCTGTTCCTACCCCAAAACACTCACAGGCAGAAACACCCTTAAATGAGGCGCTATTCTGAATCCATTACACTAAACCGCAGGTTTGGCCATTAAACATCACGGAGTGATGCTTTGGATCAAAACCGAGTAGGTTTGTGTTTGTGGTGGTTACAACCTTGTGTGACGACACCTGCATTGGAGCTCCTCATGGTGCAGGAGGGAGACTGCACTAACAGCCAGGGCGTGTCCACACACAGGCTGGTCCAGCTCATCAGGATGACCGGGGGGATGGCACGGAGCGTCAGATGAGCCCAGGGATGGCCCTGAGCTGCAAGTTCTGCTGAGACCTGTCCTCATTTCAACAGGAACTAGTGCTCCCACAGCCCACAGGCTCTGGGTGGGTGATGGGAACAGGGGCCGAGATGGCACCGTGGGGCCAGCCGGAGTAGAGGACAGCCCGTGGCTGCTAAGAGTGGCACACTGGTCCACACCAGCACCCGAGCCAGCCCTCAGACAGCCTCAGGCCTTCAGCAGCCTGTAAACGCACTGCAAACTCGAAGGCTGGGGTGCTTTCAGGAACACTCCTTGTCTGGCGAGCTCAGCCTGTGCCCCCAGTTTCTAATCTATCTGATCACCCCCCTTGTTTTTAATTTTCCAGAGGGCTCACAAGAGAGAGGGTCCTTGAAGTTGTCTTCTTCATGTTATCTAAAAATCTCCCAAGAATTCCAAACTTCTGCCCCCATATTTTGGGGAGGACGCTTTTTCTCTTTATAGGCTATCTCACTATCCCTGAAATTCGCAGGGTGAAAGCAACATGCCTGAAACCATGCAGAAGAGAGAAAAAGAGAGGCTGGTCTTTCAAAACAAAATTCCATACTCAGGACAACAGTAAACGACTTCAGATCTGCTTGCTAGAACGACAACTTACCTTCTTCAATGTTGAACTCTCTGAGGGTGTTTATATTCCTTAAGGTCAAAAGTCTATCATTTATCAGGGAAGGATAAATTCTAACATTGGTCTCGGGGGAGGGGGGCATTAAACACTTTAATCCTATTTTTCCCATATTTATAATGCATTATTTGAAAAGCAGAGAAAAAGATGACTACAACCCTACCCCAGACAGAGGACTGCCAGGAAATGCAGGGTTTTCTCCCAATGGGAAGGTCTGTGGTCCCCTCCCAGCTGTCCCAGACCATGTTCCCGGGACGGAAGCAAGGCTTCCTCCTAAAACGAGTGGATGCGTGTCCTACGGTAGGAAGAATACACTTGAAATTCATCAAGTTTCTTTAAAAAAATTTGAAAAAGAACTGAGAGGGGCCAGCAGATGGTGTAACGTTTACATTGCTGGACTCCCATGTAGTCAGCTACGGTTCAAGTATTGGACCCAGTGGCTTAAAACTCACGCTGCATGTATACTTGCATGTGTGCCCAAGATTCCAAGAGGAGAATGGAGGGACTGCAGTATGACCATCCCCCAGGGGGTGATTGCTCGTTTTCTATCTCTCCAGTCAGCACACGCACCATAATGAGCAAGAATTTCTCCAAAACAATAAAAAGAACCAAGACTTTAAAAATCTCAAAGAGATATGTTCAAGAGAATTTAAAAAAAAGAAAAAGTGGGGCCAGCAGGTGGCATGGTGGTTAAGGTGCTGGACTCCCAGATGGCCGGCCATAGATCAAATCCCAGACCCAGCCGCCTGAAACTCACGCTGGGCGCGTGTGTACATATGCCCAAAATCTCAAGAGGAGAAGGGGTTGTGGCATAGCTTTCCTCCCAGGGCGTGATTTCTCACTTTCTGTCTTCTGTCTCTCTGGTGAGTGCACACGCCTTCTAGCAAAAGAATCTAAAAAAAAAAAAAAAAAATACAACCAATAGTTTAAAATGAAACTTTAGGGCCAGTTTTTTAGCATAGTGATTAATGGCATCTGGCCCCCGATGGCATACTGAGGTTCAAATCCCAGCCCTGGGGGCTTAAAAAACACATCATATGCATGTGCAAGTGTCCCCTAAATCCCGACAGAACAGAGAAACAGAGGAAGAGAGACTACAGCTTGACCACACCCAATGGGGGTCCTGTCTTCCTCCCTTCTCCTGTCTCTCTCGGGCCAACACACATGCCTTTTGGCAAACTTTGAAAAAAAGAAAAAAGAAATGTTCGTTTTGCAAATTGAGTCAAGCACATGGTCAAGATATGCACACCCTCCACAATAGAGACCATCCTAAGACTCCGTTTCTCAATAAATGCCCTCCGTCCAAAAAATTCTTTCGGATGCTCAAAAGGAGCTTATCTTTGGAGTTCCTTTGATAATTTAAGAAAGAATGAAAACATAAACACAGAAATATCAACTCCTGGTACCATTAGGACCATTACCTCAACAGAGCGAGTTCTAAACAGAGACAGGGTCACAGACCCAACAAGGCCACAGCCCAGGCTTACAAGACCCAGAAGCCCTCTGTCTGCATGGTCTCCTATAACTTGCAAAGGACGGACACCTCCAGCTGGGACACAATGATGCCAGTCTCCCCACCCCAATCCCCCGCACCCTTAAGCACCCCCACTGGGCAGCACTGGCCCTGTCTGCAGAGGGCACCGTTGGGGGGCGGTGGGGGGCAGCCTCAGCCATCCAGGTAGAAGAGCCCTTTCCACTGCCCATGCTAAGGCATGACGGCAGTCTTCCTCCGCAGCCAAACCCAGGCATGCCAGGTGCCAGGCACCAGTCCGGCACGTTATCTGGCTGGATTCCGTCATGTTTCACAGTTTTTTAAGATCTGTTGCTTGGTGATTGCCTTTTTCATACTAAATATAACCTAATTTTGTACTTGTTTCTTGAACAGCCCCTTACCCAAGGAAAGGAATCCTGGTTCCTGCAGCCACCTGGTGGAGTGGCGGGTAAGGGGACTAGGACCCATACGGTCAACTGTGCAGCTCGAGTCCCAGATCCAGTAGCTTGAAAAACACTCCAGGTGTGTGTGCAAGTGTGCCCAAAATACTGGGAGGAAAAGGAATTGCAGCATGGCCATCCCCCCAGAGTTGCCTTCTCATTTCATCCCCCTCTCCCCTTCCTGAAAACAAAACCACCGACCTTTCCCCCTGGTCCCCATCAGGTATTGAACACTGTGGAGGGGCAGACAATCTCTCTGTCGTCTCCACTGGTGAAGCCTGCGGCATCCTCACCCCACCGTCGGTGGAGCTGCGGGTAAATGCAAGGCCGGGCCCTGCCCTCCCTGAGCTCCCTTCAACTCATCACTGTACAAGAACAGAACACCGACCATCCACGCGGGCTCGGCTAGCGCGCTGCGGCTGAATGTACTGGTTGCCGTTTCTCAGGACTCCTAGTGCTGCCAGTAAGCCCTCAGGCAGCCGGGGAGCTGCCCACCCAGGGCCCCCCTTGCTGGGAGACTCCACTGCGTGCGGCAGTCTACACTGCAGTCCCACAGTACCTGGGAATGCCTGGTTGGGGCTCTGAGCACTGCGCACTCAGCACGGGGCAGGGCTCTGGCAGCAGGACTGCAGGATGCCACAGAGCTCCCCGGGAGCAGCAGAACGGGCTAGAGAGGATGCAGGCCTGTGCAAGAAGGCTGCAGGGCTCAGCCTGTGGCCTGGAGGTTCAGGTGGCTGGGTCCCACATAGTGAACTGCGGGGTTCAAGCCTTAAGAAACACGCCAGGCATGTGCATGTGCACGTGTGTGTACAAACTCAAAATCCCAAAAGCAGGGAGAGCTGGAGGAGGAGGGACTGTGCGGGACACAGTCTACTGAGGCGGCACTGTCTCGCTCTCCCCTCCCAGTCCCTCTCCTACCACTGCATGCGCCCTCTGGCAATTTTTTTTTTTTAAAGAAAAAAGTTCTGATATACTAGTAACTGGGGCACATGCTGAGTGCTTTAGAAATGAGGAGTGTTTCTGAAAACATCCCAAGCCTTTTGTACTTGTAGTGGAGAACACCGTGCCTCTGTTACAGACCAACACACGTGGTCACTGAGGAGAAACCAAAGACAGTACCGTGTGTGCACATGCACATGTGTGAGGGGTGTGACGTGGCCTCCCTAACTTACACGTGGAGCATGAGAGCAAGGAGGGTTCACAATGAGGTGCGGGGACCTCCCCGGCCTGCACATTTCAAGCCAGAACAGACTGCAGGGAGCTTGTGCTAGGGCCTCTTTGTCCACATGTCTGCAGAGACCGAGGCGCCAGCAGCCACCCCGCGGCTGGTCGGCAGAAGGGCCAGGGCGATCCAAGCCCCCTGACTCCCTCTCCACTGACTCACTGCACCATGATACCCCAAGAGACACTCCAGGAGACAGGAAGTACTTACGGATGGCTTCTGAGGTCAAGGCATCAGGCCTTCCTGGGTTTAACTTACAGGACCGTATACATCTTAACCGGGTAGCCTCATGGCATCCATCCGTGTGACCGATCAACAGGACCTGAAGTTCTGCAGTCTCACTCTAGACATGGAGGTAACAGTAGGATCGCTATGAAAACTGAATTCCATCCTACAGGCAGATGTGCCAGGAACCATCAGTCCAGCCTCTCTTAGTGAGCATCTGCCCCTTATGAGGGGCCATAGCCTCGCGTCCTGGGCACTGTCTGTACAAGTGCCCAGGGAGCTTAAGCCCTAGAGGAAATTTTCACTATAACTGTCTTGTTACGAGGTGTTGGCATCTACAAACACACACTGGAAACTGGGCACAGGAGACGTCACATTTACTATTTAATAACAGAATTATTAAATGCACCCCTTAAACAAGCTTCTTCTCAATAATCCACCCTGAGATGTGAATGGACTCTTGGACACAACACAAAACAGACGCGCCTCGACAGCAGGCCTTCTGTCTTCCCGTCCAGCAGCCTTCCCTTCCCCAGAAATGGGTACCGGAAGACATGACTTGAAGCAATGCGTTTTAAAGAACTGGAGACCCTGAGAACTGGGCCTGCCCGAAGAACCCTGCCTGTCCACTTCATGACTGCTGGGAGTTGTAGGGAAGACAAGTGGGACTCACGCACCTGGCCGGGTGGGGAAGGACTGGACTACGCCACACCAGACACCCATCAGGCCCCAGGGTGGGGACAGCGCTGCCAGGGCATGATGTGCACATGCTACAGTGGATCATACAAAACGTCCTCAGGTCAGATGGAAACACAGCATGCGACAGTGCACCCTGAACGCATGAAAACGGTGTTGAAATCAAAGCAGGGCGCGGTCTTCTGTCTGACAGCGGAAGGGTAAGGCAAAGAGCGGCAGGTGACCGGGCGGCCCAGAGAAATCTGGGAGGCCGCCCGCTGCCCTGGCACAGGCGAGAGGCAGGTCGCTGCTGGGTTACACGAGGAGAAGTGGAGACCGCAAGAGATAAATTGGAAAATGGATTTTTTGTTTCCCATATTCAATTCTGATAACATTTATTTCATTACTCAATGAAATCTTCACATCCATGGGATGTATAATAAAATGTTTTCTATAAAGTTAATATTGATAACCACTTTAGTCTTCAGAAGGTTCTCACCATGCAGTGAGCTCTACCATGTCAAGGACCTTCTTAGTTATTTTTCTTTTTCTATGAACTATCTGGAAACAGCAGGTATTCAAAACAAGTATTTATTGGAACAATAACGCACTGAGTGAAGCGACAGTTGGGGAAATGAGCGAGGGAAGTCTGCGAGGTAGGAGTCCGTGCCAGTCCCTGATGTCAAACCAGAGCCAGCACTCGGATGCTTCAAGCAGACGTGACCCTCTTACGGGCAGAACCAGCAAGCTTTGGTGCCGAGGTCAAAGCCGCTCCATGTTCTAAATCCAGTGACCTCACTGCACAACCTGGGGCTCCCCTGGAAGGTTCCAGAAAGGTTGTAATGCAAGTCAGGGACCTGCCACCACGTTTCAAAAAGGCAAAGGGAACACATGCTCAGTGTCAATGTTTGTTACTTATTTAATCCCTACCTTGTTCCGAGAAGGATTTAAGGCAGCGCCATTTATGCTTGGAGGCTGCTTGGACTCCAGCCTCAGGTTCACGTTGGAGAAAGGGCGTGCAGGAAACACCCACCAGACGGGGCAAGGAACTCTAACTAGCCATCCTGGGGTACTGGGGCCCAGGCCTTTATCACCAAACAGTGAGGAAACAAACAAATAATTACTCCTCAGTAAAGGCAGCGTTCCAATAGACGAAATCTTCCGATGTGCTGGGTCTACTGAGAGAATGGAATGGAGGGCACAGCAGAACACCACAATATCTAAAATTTATTGTAAAACCATCTAAAATATCACAGAAACAATTTCTCCCCCGAGTGTTTTATGAACCACAAATGTGAGGAGGAAAAAGATTTTTACTGATACCCTTGCACTAAGCTCCTAGAAATCTGGGTGTGTGTGTGTGTGTGTGTGTGTGTGTGTGTGTGTGTGTGTGAGTACGTGGCATTTAACAGAAAAGTTCATGGAAATATCAAGAACCACACGCATTTTCCTAATTCAAGTTGGTAACCAACCAACTAGCATTAGAGCACAGTAATGAAAGCTATCTCATATACAAAAGATGCAACATTTAATGGGAAAAAATTCTTTCAAATGCTCGTGCAATGGCCCTGGCAAAGCAGTTATTATTCCCAGCACATCGCATGGCCCATCCTCCGGAACTATGTTCATTATGACTTATTAGATTTTGGAGCAATCGTCCTCTGAAGAGCACAAAATGCTGTGGAATAACTTTTTAAACTGTGCAAAAACTTCACAAGGAACACTCGTCAAGCTAAAGGATCGCTGCAAATTGCTAGAGGAGGTGGTGGGGAGAGAGAAGCAAAAGACAGGAGGAGAGACCGCAGGAAGGGAAAGGAACGAGGGGAAAGAACCGAGCGGGAAGCAGAGCAGGTGCGGGAACCGCAGTCCCGCTTGTGAGGACAAGGCCCTGGAGCCACCGGGGCCTCCGGCTCTGGCCATAGTGTGTTCACCGGCCTGCAGCCACTGGCCTGCAGAAGACCCCTAACGTGCAGGATGCATTTGAGCTCTGAGTGTGCAGATCAGGCCCCTTCTAAAGTGAGCATCTTCCAAATGACATAAACAGAAAATAGAAGAGAACGAGGCCTCTGATGGGCCTTCCGATTCAAAGAGCTCTGAAGACAGCAGAAAGGCACACAGATGAGTGTACAAGTAACGCTATGCTCGCGTACAACCACCTAAGAAGGGCTTTCAAAAGCATTTTTAAGTTGACTCGTCAGTCTTCGTACCGCAGGAGTGTGCCCCGCATGGTGTGCGAGGCAGGTGTGCCGGTGTTCAACGTCAAAGCACCGCGATGTGGCCTGCAGCAATCCCAAGCATGGAGCGCTTTCCAGGAGAGAGACACGAGGCAGGCAACAGGACCCTCCACAGGGAAGTCGCCAGTCAAGAGGCCAGCTGGCCAACGGACAGGAGGGCCACAGGTTCTTTAAACTCCCAGAGGCTGGGAACTACTGCAGACCTCTAACCCCAGCCCGCCGGGCCGCCCTGTCCTGTGCCCGCTCAGCACGCGAGAGCATGGGGGACCATCGGGCATACCTGCTTTGGCGGCGTGCACTGCTGGGCAGCCAGTCCCAGCACGCCAAGAGCTTGGGCGTAAAAGCAGGTGTTCTCTCTGCAGAGCTGCGGTGTCTGGGAAGCGCTCTCTCTAGCTCACACCTCGGCTTACACTTCACCACGAAAACCAGCAGAAACAGACTGCAATGTCACTAGGGAGGTTTTCTATCTTTTTCTAAGAAAAGTGTACTATAATCCTAGTTTCGGATTCCCCCAAAGCAAGAAAAGACTGTACTTCATGAGACCCACGAGTATATTAGGAGTAACATATTTTTTGAGGACCAGCAGGTGGCGTGATGGCTTGGTCGCTGGACTCCCACGTCCCACGTAGTCAATCACGGTTTGAGTCCCAGAACTAGTGGCTTAAAACTCACACCGAACACATGTGCTTGATTGTGGCGTGGCGATTCCCCGCAGGGGATGATTTCTCGCTTTCTGTTCTTCTGCCTCTCTGTCCCTCCAGTGAGCTCATGTGCACTGCAGCAAAAATCTCTCTTAAAATAAAAAAGATATTTTTTTAATTTGCCAGAGGGTGTACATTCCAGAAAGGAATGGGGAGGGGGTTAAGAAAACACCCTCTATGAGGCTAGACATGCCCAAATCCCTTCTCCATTCTCCTTTCAGGATTTTGGACATGCATGCACACACGCCCAGGGGGGTTTTCGAGCATCTGGGTCCAGCACAGTCAGCCATGTGGGATCTAACTGCTTTAACCTGAACACCATCGAGCTGGCCTGGGAACAAAGTGTGTCTCCACAGCTCACCATTTTAAATAGGGAACCCAGTAGGCTCTGGGAGCTGCAGCTGCAATAGTAAGACTTCTGCATGTGGGTGTGGGTGGAAACACCCAAGAGAACTCCAACAGGGAGGAACACGGGAGGCCAGCCCAGCATCCAGGGCTGCAGCCACGCTCGCCCACTGCCAGGCCACTGTCAGGGCAGGCAACCAGCTTCAAAGGGACAAGGGGACTGAAAAACGGGCTTGTGCAGTACCAGGCTCTGCCCTACCACCCCCAAATCCAAATAGTGCCGAGCACTAAAAACGTCCCCTAATGTTGTCACAGCAAATCTCACCAGACCTGAACTTGCTGGCAAGTAAACCTGACAACGTGAGGCGCCTCAGTCTTGGTGCACCCTGGGTGGTGGGAAAATGCATCCATTTCTCTGCAGAAAACTCAACTCCTATTTCATCAAGCTGAAGGAGTTGCAAAATAGACAGTATAAACATTGAATTCCCTTTTAAAAATCTGAAAAACTCTGAATTTTGAAATCTATCTTCCCCAGAGATTTCAGAAAAGCGTCTATGGGACCTTCCTTCCAGGGTGGGTGGAGGGGTGGCATTTGCTCCTCCTGTTTCCTGCTGTCCTGGGCCAATCCCGGCGTCTGAGAAGTCTCCATCAGAAAGCTCTCTTCCAATGCGCAGAACCGTCTGCTAGAAGGAAAAGTCCCCCACACTCTGGCATACTCATTAAATGGACAAAGAGTATCTAACCAATCTTAGCCACGGCAAACCTAATCCCCAAATTAAACTTATTTCGGATATCCCAAAATGCATCAGAATGTTTCTCAGCTCCACGCTCAGAATGTAAGTGAGCCAAACCATCCTTCAGGTCATCGAGTTAAAGCCCCAGGGGTGGTGTGCAATGCACAGGTCCCGGAATCACCTGTGTGACCACATCATAAACACTCTGGGAAAACAAAGGAACGGTCCTGCTGGAAAGGCTCACCGAGGATGGAAATTGGCCCGAACTGGTGACAGCGTGGGTCGCATGCACTCATCTCCTTACTAGGGTAAACCGCGATGCCCCGCAGCTACCTACAGCTGTGGGAGCATACACTGACATGGAACCGGTTTCTAGAAAGGTCCTCTCGATGTCAACAATGCTGAAGGGACCTAGAATGTTCTGAGGCAGTGGGCTGAGGGGCGAAGACCTGGGGAGCCTTCTAACATTGGAGGACTATCCATGAGACAGACTTGGAAAAGACCGTGCAGGGATAGGCAGAGGTGACCTGCCTGAGGGCCACACCATACTGAGCAGGCCACTGCAGTGGAGAGGCCTGCGGTCTCAGCAGAGGGTCAGCGGGCACCAGTCACGCACCCACTTTGAGCCAGATGCAGGCCAGGCACCCACAGGTGTCTCCCCTGGCCCGGGGTCTGTCACGGCTGGGATGTAGTTCCTACCCCCGTGACTGGACAGAAACTGCATCTCAGCCAGCCCAGAGATGCCATCGGTGGCCACCAACCTGGGCCACATGTTGAGAAATTCTAAGATTTGATTTTCTCCCACCAGAGAAATGAGGAATCTTTTAACTGGCGCATTTAAATACTCTAAACCATGTGGCTCACCTCCCGTCGGCTGCAGGCAGTTCCTCGAGTCATCTATCCTGGGTGGCACAAACACACAGCGTGCGTGAAACACGGCAGAGGCAGGATATTGTCCAGTTCCAGTCCAGGAATTTTCCATGCACTCCTTTGTTCTCAGTTTCCTTGCAGTAGCCAGGACGGGCCAGTAATGCACCAACAAATCCCAGGGAATCGGGGAATCGGGGAAGAAAGGCGTCGCCGCTTTAATTTTGCACGCATGATGTTTGCCACCACTAAGGTCATACCTGCGTGTGGTGACTGACAACTTTTCAGCTTGATTCAAAGCAAACAGCTGCTGGTTTGATTGCCTAGCAACTAAAAATTGATGGATGACCCTTAAGATGAATAACTACCATAAATCACCTCATTCAAACTCTCCAAGAAAAAAATTAAAAAACAATGGTTTTCATGACATTTGCTGCACTCCATAACGCGCCGTGATAAATTTGGGCCGTTTATGGATGCAGTTGTGGCTTCTGAAGTTGGACCACTCTGGTTCTTGTTTTCCATTTTCTGCATTTCTGGGCGCTGGGGCCCCTCAGTGAGGTGCACGTGACCGTGTGGCTCCGTGGGGGCTCGGGCTCCCGAGTGCCAGTCAATCGCTCCAAGGCGGAGGGGGGCCGCTGCAGCCCTCATCACCCAGCGGCTTTTAATCAGGAAGTGGCGGTCCCACATCACGGAGGTGGCAGGGGACCCCATGCATTAATAACAGTTACAATATATTTAGTGTAATGATTTGACCTCGGCCAGCATTATAGATGCCATGATTCATACGAATTTGACAAACTACTTCCTGTTTGTAGACATTCCGTATGTTCCTCAAAGGGCAAGAATGTGCTTTTAACTCGCAAGTAAACACAGACCTGCAGGCCGCGGCGACCGAGGCAACTGTCTCTGAAACACCCCGCCGGCACCACCAGCAGCACGTCCAGGAGCACCGCGGAGCCATGGCACAGAGCCCCTATTTTTCCAGATGTTTTTACTGCTCTTTACCTAACATTCAAAAGCAGGTGCGAGCAACTCTTTTCCACACCTTTCTCTGCCCCTCCCCTTTGGTGACGCTAGTCTGGTTTGGTGCTGTTTTAAGGTTGGGTTGACCATCCAAGGAAGGCTGTTTCTGAGAATAGCAGTCCAGTGCGGCCCTGGCTTAGCTGTCTGAAATGGAAAGCAGGCTCCTGGGCTCGGTTTACCCTGGTGTCAGCAGCACCCAAGGGCACTAGCACAAAAGCCTGTCATGCTCACTGTGCTTGCAAGGCCAGGGCTCCCCACTGGGTGCTCAGGCTTAGCCAAGCCCCTTGCTGGGCTCTGACAGCAATGGGAGGGGGAAACAGCCCTGCCCTCCTCCACTTAGCGGCTGTGCAGGAACCCAGACGAGTTGGTGAGTAGGTTCATGGACACTCACGTTCTGAGGTGTCCCACGGGGCTGCGACAGGGTCAGCTTTGACAGCAGAAACCCAGCAGACTGTACACCCTCTAAAGCTGGGACTGTCTGAGGCTGGGAAGAATTACTTTTCGTGCAGCAGACTGCAAACCCCAAGGAACTTTCTAATGTTAAAACAGTAAAGGGGACTGTGTTACCCAGTCGTACAGGGAGTGTCCATGACGAAGAGGCATGTGGCCCTCAGCTCAGCGCGATCCCTGCGGCCGACATAGCCCTTGCCCACCGAGGTCAGCGCCTGCCATCGGCAGCCCTGTTCGGTGGTGCTGGGTAGTGCAGGTGCTGTCCCCAGGCCAGGCTGCTGCACAAGCACCTGCCCTGCCCGGTCAGGCCGCAGCAGGCCCTTCACCTACTTGAGAAGCTCCTCCGCCTAGCACATGCACCCATGCCCCCGATACGGAGATACAGTGAAATAGGAACAGCTAACTAAGTGAGGGGCTCGAGGGCCACGACCCAAGCAGCTCACACCGCCCTGGGTACCAGGCACGTGAGTAGGCAGTGGACACGCAGTGAGCAGCCTGGCTTTGGAGTGCACGCATTCACACTGCACTTCCGGCCCCCTGCAGGAAGGAAGGACAAACTCACCAGGCCACCCAGCCCTGCCATCATCAGGAGCAGAGGACAGAGCCCGCAAGGGTGGACTTTAGAGGCACTGGTCCTGTGTCTAAGACTCCCTTGGAGTTTGCAGCTGAGCGGACGTCAATAACCATGCCATACTGAGGCAGAAGGGAAAAGACAGGTGTTAATTAGGCCGACGAGACTGCTCATACCGCATATGCTACTACCTTTAGGCACTTGGAGGTAACTGTGCGCTCCCCCCAAAGCATCGTGCTCCTGACATGGGAGAGTTTAGGCTTCATTTGTCTTCCTAAATATAAATGGTCGCTATCTGCAGCACTTAGGAGAGGTTAGCAGGCTTCGAATAAACAGCGTCTTAACTGCTTCCCTGATGATGGTAAGCTCTGGGGTGCATGTCCATTGGAGTCCTAGGAGGGCAGAGGGCAGAGACCCGTTTGGAAGGCGGCCCCTGATGCACATCTGAATGGCCACCACCAGTCCACCATCACGCTGCCTCAGCATCTTGTCTGGGCGCTGACCGTCCTTGTCCTTCCAGTGGATCCCATGAACAGGACACCCAGCGTGCTGTCCCTTTAAGACTGCAATGCTTGTCCCTTTCCCTAGGAAAAGTAAATCACGCTATAGTGAGTTGAGCTTTGAAAAAAGCATCCATCCATTAAAGTTCATGGATCCACGTTTTCAGGCTGTCCCTCCCCTGGCTGTGTCTCAAGTTACAGCCTTGTACAACCCAAGTCTAAATAATATTCACCATGATAAATGACACCATAACTCCGATATCCACAATCAATCTTTGCTTTAAAGATACATCCATCTTCAATAATGTTGATGGGGATTCTGTAAAATGGGAAACGTGACTGTCTTCCAGACCTCCTAACGGTGGGGGAAGGAGGCTCTGAGTGATGGCTGTCAGCCCACATCTGGCTGCAAAAATAAATTAGCCTCATGCAGACAAATGAAAGGGCCAGCTCTGCCTCGGAAGCAGCCGCTCCTGGGCAATGGCTAATTTATAGGACTTCTTTCTGGAAAGTTCCTGGCTGAGGCAAGTCTCCTTCACTATCTCTGTAAATGCTATCTGATGCTGTAAATAACTCTGGAGTGGTGGGGTCCACGCCAAGTACCCAGGGTGGAGATGAGAGGCACAGGAGCTTCCCCACGTCCTCGTGCAGGATTAAAACACAAAACTGCTCTTCCGGAGGGGGAAGATGTTTATTTCAGGCAAAGTATTTTGATATTTTGAAAGCAGGCTCTCCTCCATCTGATTTACCCCCTTTCCACTTCTTGGTGGCCTGGGAGCTCACAATCCAGGGAGAAAGACAGCCCTTTCTCTTCCTCCTCCAAAATCTCCTTTTTACAACATTTATACTCAAACCTCATCACTGTCTCTGTGCAGGCAGGAATGAGGTTACAAACTCCAAGCAACGGAGAGAAAGAAGAAACATCTATCTGGTTTTAGTAGGTGGTTTCAAAAATAGCCTGGCGTACAACACTTCTTAGGGGGGAAGGCTCTAAAACAATATAAGGCCAAAGTCATTCCTGGGAGGAGCAGAGACCTACTTATTACGAACAAGGGAAACGCTTCGGTACTGGTTCTTCATGGCTCTGACCCTGGCTCACGAAGGACCACTTAGGCTTTAATTCCTAAAGTCTGCTAAAAAGTGAGAGCAGAAGGGGGTCCGGGCCAGACTGCAGCTTATGCAAGAAGCTGGGATTCTGTGGGTGTTCCTCCAGAGCCTGTGGGCTTGCAGATTCCGGGGCCACAGAACCCTCCCTGGTGGGACAAGGAGCAGTGGCTTTGGGCCGAGGTGGGGAGGGTTAATTCTGTGAAGGTTGAAGGACTTACAGTAATGCTGTGAAGACAGAAACATCACAGGCCTTCCTGGCAAGGGGCTCGCGGAGGGTAGGAGGGGACTGCAGAATGAACTCTCTCAGGCTTTGTCGGCCGCCTTTCCCAAGGCCCAGGCTGGCCCCTTTGATAAATGACACATGTCATTCTGTCAGAGGCTGACAGTGCAGCTGGGAGGGCCGTGATACATGGCTCCAGTGAAAAGGAAATCAACTTTTTGGCACGGAGTGAGTCTGTGCCCTGTGTAAGGATTTTGTTTCTCAAAAAGTGAAAGATAGACTTAGGATTAAAAAAAAAAAAAAAAAGTTGAAAAACAGATTGAACGACAGCTTACACTTAACATAAATTAACTCAGTAATGGTGAAATGTGCTAGCCTGTGATAAATAAAAGCTACATTAGTCAATTATTAATCACACTCTAACTTGTAGCCAGAACCCATGACTTAAATCTGGGGCCTGAGCTGCCTTACAAACAGATAAGACAGTGTCTGATAGAAGTCTTCCAGAGAGTAATCAGAAAGGAATCAAAGACTTAGTGGGTGCACCAGTGGGAACAAATGGAAGGTTCTGGAAATGCAAAGTAGGGCGGGTGGGAAGCAGAAAGAGACCCATTCCTTGTAGACACAGAATATCTACTGGCTGCGTAAGAAAAAGTTAAACCTAAGAGCTATGTGAAAATACTTTTTTTCCATGTCAGGACATTTTTGCACTGAATATTCCAGACACTTGCACACTGCAAATACACATTTCTACTTGTAATGGGAGAGTTCACCTTGAAAATATGTTACCAGTTTTGTCCCCTGAACTATTGAGTTACATCTTTTAAATCTGATCCCTGCTAAAGGGACTTTCCTAAAGATAGCACTTACTTCCAAATGAGCTGTTTAGCACAAAGTATAACGTAAGCCTCACATTTTATCAAATGAATTGGAATTGACATTCACTAGACAAAAACAGAAGGGCGAGCGCAAATCTGCCTCTCCACCAAGTGCTGCTTGTTTATATGCATTTATATGCAACCATCGAAAAAACAAACACTTTTAAATGTAAAAACAAAACAAAACAAAAAGGAGAACCTATTCTTGAAAAATGCCTGTCCTGAGGTATTGCTACTCTTCGTACTAAACACCATTCTGTACAGCCCACCAGGAGGACATGGTCTTCCGTTGACTGACATCTACTGTGGTAGATGGCGAGCCAACCAGGTGCTCTCCCAGGGCGGTCCTGTCCCTGTCGGGCTTGGCCATGTGAGGTGGTCAGCTGTCTCTTTCTTCGACAACACTGCACCTCAGTGGTTTTACT
This sequence comes from Tupaia belangeri chinensis, assembly GCF_000334495.1. NCBI lineage: Eukaryota > Metazoa > Chordata > Mammalia > Scandentia > Tupaiidae > Tupaia > Tupaia belangeri. Next base: position 988,692 of record NW_006205449.1, read on the forward strand.
CCCAGGACAGTGGGATTCTTATTTCTTGTATCCAAAAGACCTGCAGAAGTTGTACGGCAACTCATGAGGCTCCCAAGGGCATGCTGAGGTTGGGCGGATACGCAGCAGGACCTACGTGGGTGAAGGAAGCAGGGTGGCTGGGCGGTCACACTGCACACCGACGGACGTCAGCCCTTGGCACCCGGCGACATCCAGCATTCTGCTCCCTCGGTGCTGCGACTTGTCCGCACACAGTAGGTGTTCAAGACATGCTTGCTGAATTTGATTCAAAATAAATAATTGTTCCTTAAAAGGCTGTTGGCACCTTTTCAGTCTACTCCAAGAGCAAAGATGAATGTGAGTCCCAGAAGTCCCTCTCAGGGCTTGTGTACCCAGCACCCCCCCCATCTGCACCCAGGAACTCAGCTGTCATCTCCTGGGGCTTCTGAGCAGCCGCAGGTCTACACGCCTTGCTGCACAAATGCAGAAGGACCCGGCAGTGGTTGGTTTCAGTGAACTTCCAATCCTGTAAGTCACAGGATGCTCGGATTTTACAAAAAGCAAAGGCTCTAAGCACAAGCAGCTTTTCATTTAAAAACGCCTAAAAAACAAAGGGCAGCTGCTGCTTCAGGACAGGGATTTCCTGCGACCCTGGTGCTACTCGGTGGGAGAGTGGAGTTGTAGGACAGTGACACTTTGGGGACTCTCTAATAGTACAGACCCCTAGTCTACAGATAAGGCAAATGAGGTACGGGTCAAGAAGAAAAAACAAAATAGAGAAAGACGAAAGACCCAGGCCTCTACCGCACAGCCAGCAGACAATCCGCGCTCTAGTCTATTCACAGTCAACTTTCCAAACTGAAACCCGTACGGGCAGGAGCAGGCGCCAAAGCCAGCCGCATGCTGAAGACAGCCTCTACAGCCAATGGTTTCTTAGACGGCTATAAATAAGAGCAGGAGGGGGGACATCATACATTAAAACACGAGCTGATGTTTAAACTTCCCCCTTCCTCCAGCTGAAATATAATTTTTCTTTAGTCCATAAAAAATTCAGATAGTGTGCAGAATGTTTATATATTACCAAGGTCTCTCCTTAAAAGGTTTATACTTTTACTTTATGACCTGTCCTTGATTTGACACTTCCGCTCATCAGAAAGGGATTTATAAAATAATCCTGAAGGTGAGGAACAGACATCTGTCAGGGACTAGCTGGGTTTCACGATACGAAATTTAAGAAGAGAAAGAAATCCTGTTAAGCTCTCTTTAGTCACCAATAGACATCAAAGGTAATAATTAAAGAAGACAGACGTCATAAAACATAAATTTATGTCTCTTTTAATAATGCACAAGCACTCTAGTGTGTAAAACATCTATTAGGTTGAAAGAACATGAAAATGTTCCAATAAGAAAAATCTATGTTTTGTTTTGGGGTATTTTCCCTTCCTTAAAAAAAAAAAAAAGTGAGAACCTTTTTTTTTTTTTTTTACAAGTTTAAACTGAAGTCTTTCAAAACCTTTGCCATCTGTGGGTACATGAACTATGAATGACCCCAAATGATTTGCACTCTGCTCAGAATCCCTTAGAAAGCACGGGAAAAAGTATCATTAAGAATGACTGATGACTGTCAGTCATGGTTGACCTCGTCCAGGCTTTGGTCTCTGCCTCAGTAATAAGCTGTCCTTTATTAGTACCAACACTCCATAAAGGGGGTGTGTTTAGTCACAGGATAGTGGCCTTCTAATGCCCATTGCTTCTCCCCGAAAGATTGATTAGCGCTCATTTTTACTGCCTTCCCGGCACACAGGCCAGAGCTGCAGAGAAGCAGGCCTGCAAACACACACTGAAGCAGGAGGTGGGAAGGACGCCTGGGAAGGGAGCTGGGCTGGGAGAGGGGCTTTTTTTTTTTTTTTTAAAGGGAATCTGCATGGTTAAAAAGCCCCAGCCACCAAACCACAAGCATGTTGGGTCCCAGGGCCTGGAGAAGGTCAGGAGACAGTGGGACCGAAGGAGCCACTCAAGTGTTAACTTGGCTGGAAAACAGGGGACCCTGGGCCGCGCCTCCCTCTCTCTAAGATCAGTGGTTACGAGCACATCACCGAGAAGCCTGCCTGCAGAATTGGGCTCATAACCAGCCTGACATCCAAATACAAAGATGTAATTATTACCCATTAAAACTGAACATGTGTGAAACTAAAAAAATCTTCCCTATACGAGCACATAAAAACCCATCTACCGCTTTTGTATTAAACTACTAAATTATTTTTAAGAAGCAATTGCTATAGAAACAGACAAACGAATTTATATATATAAAATTTCCACGTATCCCTAAATCCCTCGTACCGCCTCCACTCTCATGGAGATAACTGAGCGCCTTGAGTCCCCAAGAGGGAGCGCCCAGGAATAAATGTATTATGATCTTCATCATCACCCGCACACCCCCACAAGGTACCGAGCGCTGCAGTACCAGGAGGGTGTGGGCCGGCCCCCCACACGATGCCCGGAGCAGGTGCTCTACGGAGCAAATGAAGAGGGACATCCCATGTGGGCCTCCTCCCTTCCAGATATGTCTACAAACAAATTTAGCTCGCAGGGTGATTAATTTGCACAACCCCTTGGGAGTAAGCCAGACTCTTGGTAGCCTAATGCCTTCAGCCGGTTATTCCCAGAAATCCAGCCAAACACCACGACAAGATCCTACTTTCTGAAAACTGCTTGAGGACCTTGGGATTCCATTACCACACGCACAGCTGCTGACTAGACTGGATTCGAATTTGTCTCCACCAAAACTGGGGACGCAGGCAGCAGAGAGGCACGTCTTTGAGGGTTCGGTTTAAACACAGCCTACCTGGAGCGAACGGTTACCACCTCATTTTAGGTAACTCAGCGTCAGCCTGGCAGGAGGAACAAAGCCCGCCCTCTGGGATCTGCAGGAGCTGGGTGGCTGTCAGCAGCATTGAACCTGAGTTGCTGGAAGGTCTAGGCCCTGGCCTGCCCTCCACCCCACTACACCAGTTCCCCTGGAGCCCAGTGCAAAAAGGGGAGGAGTGAGAGGAGACAAGGATCTTTTGTGAACATTGCAGTTTGGACTTAGTCCTCTTTGAGAGCTTCTGAGATACTAATTTTTCTAGTTAATGAAAAGCGGGAGGGTGGAGGAGGGAAAAATTGAGAACTGTTTCTATGCATCTACCTTTCACATAGGTATGAGGCTCTTTTGCTGCTTTCTTTCTACAATAAGTTCTTAACACTGGTTTTAAATTGACAAATAATCCAAGCTCAATTCCCACGGAAAAAAAGTAAGGAAACTTTTCCACTGCAGAGAGCGCACTGCCGGGCAGCCCCCTCAAAGCACTGCACAAGCTGCACCACTACAAAGCACAGGCTCCTTCGAAAGCCCCGACGTACGATGCACGCGTTGCATTAAGGCTGTCAGAGTCTCACATGCACTGCACTGAGGACCAGCAATCTGAATACGTCCTGGCCGACTTAGGACATCTATGTGAATATTTATTTCCCATTACTTTCTGGAGTTATAGCACTTTGCCTTAATTTTTAAAAAAAACTTTTAAACTATACATAAATAGATACAAATACAAACACACGCACACACACATATACACACATACACACTTTTGTTTTCCCTCAAAGTTTGGGGGCATTTCAAAGAGATTTATGCACAGCATAGTGATGCTAAGGCATTGTTTATAGTCATATTATTTGCCCGTATTTAGCTTTTCTCAATGCCAGTACCTTCCCAGGTAACGATAAAGCATAGCAGGAAAAAGCAGACATGTTTTACTGTTATTTTCATGTAGCTAAGAACTGAAGCAGGGCAGGCTCTTATAGAGTATTACACAGTTTACTGCATTAATAACAGGATGCCCCACTGCTGTGACACATTCGGTACTTGAAATAAATATTAGTCACAATACTTGCGTTTTAAATCCATATATTTTAAAGCTGAGCTGTAACAATGACACAGACACCAGGGATGACTTGCCAATAAGGCATATTAACCATGCTGAAAAGAGCCTTCACTTCGGTTCGGCGTTCATTGGTATGTCGTACCATTTCTTGCTATGAATCTTGCAGCTGGCTTTTAAAAATAGTAAAATGTAATAAATATAG
>NW_006205449.1:1002531-1004520 GCF_000334495.1 Tupaia belangeri chinensis
GGCCCGCGCTCCATGCTGCCGCCTCCCCGCGCCGCGCTGCTGCTGGGCGGGCGCTGCTCCCGGCGCGCCGCTCCGGGCGCTCCCCGGCGCCTTCCTCCGCGAGCCGAGAGTCTCCGAGCGCAACTTTCTCTCCCCCTCTCTCCTCGCTGTTTGGGGGTCGCGGCGAGTGTTTTTAGTGTGCGGATCGCAGCTTTCTCATTGTGCGCCAGCGAGGCCGATCCAGGCTGTCCTTTTCCTCCCGCACTTAGTCTAAGAGGAAGAAAGCAAACAAGACAGAGGAGTGAAGCCCCCGTACATACATGCGCCGGGGGGAGATGTCAGGCGCTGCTCCACCTTCCAAACAGTCACAGATCAAACAGTGTCACCCCGCCGGGGCGCCACTTGTGCCCCGCGCTGCCCCTGGGGGGCTCTGCCGCCAGGATCGCCGCTTCTTCCAATGCGAAATCTAATGCAAACACATTTCGATCATGGATTTTTGGCCGGTCTTGATCTTCCAACAGGAAAATTTTTGAAAAATGCACAAAAAGCACCCCCCCAAAAAGAAATCGAAAGGCAACAAAACAACCCGGCGAGTGTGTGCAAAGGGGGTGACGAGCAGACATTCACTGGGTGGGCGAGATGAGCGTGGACTGTCCCCCCTCCCCAAACTCCTAGGAGAGAGGGAGATGCACTCCCGCTCTCCCCTCTTTTCAGTGAAATATAACACACATTCGGATCGCAGAGCTTTCAGACAGTCTCAACTGATAGACAGACACATCGAGCTGCTTTTCCTGCTTCAGTTCTTACTCCTCCTCCTCTCGCCAACGTCACCCTGACAATTACAAATAGGTCTCACACAAACCATACCTGTCAATCTTTTTAATTGCTTTGTTTTCTTTTTCTTTCTTTTTTTTATTGCAGCTAAACAATATGACACAAAAAAGAAATCTTAATACAGCATAACATAAAAGATTGCACATTGGAGGAAGACATTCAGGGGGTTACGACTGCAACCCCTTGGGCTGATATGCTGGGAACAGCCCATGTGTTCCAAGTCAAGCTAAGTAGACACTACTTCTGCAGATTTTTAAACCTGTTAGTCCACCCCCCTTGTGCATTCATACACGTGCACCCACGTGGATCAGAACTACCCTTGGATGAAGTCTGTCCTAGAAAGAAAAAAAAAGAAAAGAAAAAAAAAAAACCTCCTCTGTCACTTTTGTAATCCTAGTTTGTGAGTTAGATTCGGTTGGGGAGGGGCACTGTGTGTCTTTTGTATTTTGGTGATTAATGGTAAGTGAAAAGATTTTTTAACATTGAAATATACACCTTAAATTTTAAAAATTAAGCATGGACTTAGCTTATCACAGAAAAGTGAGTAAATATTTAACTTGACCCAGTGCGAAAAGTGAACTGATTATTTGGTCAATACACACAATTAGGAAGAAAATTGACATGATGTAACCACAGCTCTTCCTAGCTGGGTTAGAAACCCAGGTCTTCATACATCATTGCAATGTCTCCGGTGCAATTAACTCCCTCGGCATCCCCACCTAGAACTTCAGAACGTCTGCGTGCTTTGGGAATTTGGCCCTCTGGTTTCCAATGTGCGTTCTCTCCCAGTGGGAAACCCATAACAGTCTACTAGAGCTACTTAAAACATTCATGGAAAAACACGAAATCTAGGCCAAAATAAATAAAATGGCTTAGTTAGTGCAACTTGCATGGGACGCACTGAGGGCAGAAGCAGGGCCAGGCGTTCTGGGGACAGAAGGCCGCGAGCCTGGGGTGCAGAGAGCACCCGGCGCCCCCCGCCCGGCAGGCGGAGGTTGTGTGCGCGATTGGCTGGGGGGGGCTCCCTGCCCTCCCCGCGCCCCCGGCCGTGCTCCGCCGCCCTGGCCGCGCTCGGGGTTGATTCGTACCACCTTGCAAGGAAGTGAACGCTTCGCACGGGAAGGGGAGGTGCCTGCGCCGGCCGCCGGTGGCTGCGCCGCCTTGGGGACGCCCCGG
>NW_006205449.1:1004548-1030600 GCF_000334495.1 Tupaia belangeri chinensis
GGGGGTGCCGGGCGGCTTGCCCCCCCCCCCCCCCTTTTAGAGGAGTCAAATCCGGCTTTCCGAGCTTGGGGAGGTGGGGATATCCGGTGCCTCTCCCGCGCCGGGAGGAAGGGGGAGGGCGGAGGATCCTTGGCCAGTCTGCGCCCAGCAGATTCAAACCAAAACAAAAAGATTAAAGGAACAGCGGCCGGCGGCCGGGGGCTCCCGGCCAGGACCCAGGGGTGGCGCATCGGTCTTCCGCGGGGGCTGAGCTGACGGCCCGCGCTGCGCGCCGCGGGGCTGGGGGGTGCGGGCGGAGACGCGGGCCATGCTTCGGCTGGCGTCCGCCGGGGCCCGAACCATCGTGGACATGTCGTACGCTCGCCACTTCCTGGACTTCCAGGGCTCCGCTATCCCCCGTGCCATGCAGAAGCTGGTGGTGACCCGGCTGAGTCCCAACTTCCGCGAGGCCGTCTCCCTGCAGCGGGACTGCCCGGTGCCGCTTCCCGGGGACGGAGACCTCCTCGTCCGGAACCGGTGAGCCCGGCGCGCGCCCCCCGCCCCGCCCGCGCAGCGCCGAACAGAGGGTTATTTTAATTTGGGATCCCCCTCCCCTCCTCCAGCCCCCCCTCCTCCCCCTCCCGCTCCCGAAATAAAACCGACGGGACCCAGAAGGGGAGGCTCCCCTCCTGGCCCACCCGCGTGCGCCCACGGTTCCTGCGTTGACACAGTCTTTAGGGTGGAGCAGGAACAGCCTGGACACGCACTGCGACGTTTAGGTAAACGCGCTTTGGAGGAAGGAGGCCGGGGACCCGGCTGGCTTTTCCTGGCTCCTCCCGGTTGGCAATCGCCTCGCAATGGCGGAGGCTGTGGTTGGGTGTGTTGGTGTGCACCTCACCGGGGTCGTCCGCCTGTTGTCAGTGCTGTGTGAGTGTCGCTTCCCTTGAGTGTAAGGACAGGCGCGTGGCCGGGGTGGGGGCATAGCCGCACTTGCCTGCACTGTTTTGCAGACTTTTGGTGACACTTAGGTCAAAGCCTGACCTGGCCATCTTTTCCTCCTCTGCTCTCGCTGTAACGTGTTCCCACTTCACTAATCTTTAGTAACTAGTGAAGCCACGGGAAGGAAGACCTTGCTCTGCCTGTGGGATCCTGGCTGCTTGGTCTCTGCTCGCGCACCGCCAGCAGCCCGCCTATGCAGGCTGGTCCCTCCTCTGTGCCCTTTGGCCTGCTAAGTCCCATCAGAATGGTTATAGCGTTGCATGTTTCAGGTTGAGTAATGTTATAGGGAGGACTGAGTTCTGACTGTAACTACTTTGTTAATCCTATGCTAGAAAGTACTACCCGTCTCCTACAAGGACTGAAGGACAAAATGCGCCCTGCCTAAGCAGATTGATGCAAAGTTAAATCAGTCCATTTTAGAGATTCCTATCAGCCTTCCAAACAAGACCAGAGGAATGAAGAGTGCAGATCATGTAATAAAACTTTGGGAAACCTGTTGCAGATGTTGTGATGGAGTGAGCCAGGGGTGGGATTGAATGGGGACTGCAGGGCCCAGGGGTGGCCAGGTAGGGAGTGCCTTAAAGGGGGGAGGTCGCATCTTTGCACTGCCCTGGAAACCGCGGTGAGGATTGCTTCAAGAGGCGATGAAATGCCTAGGCTTTAGAGAGTAAGAGCACCACCTTCCCTGCCAGGAACCCCTGAGTGCCTGTTCAGGAGAACAGGGCACTGGGAGTACTTGCTAGAAGTCCAAATGAAATCAGAATGCAAAGCTTTGCAAACAAACTATCTATCGGACAAAAAGTTCAGCACTATTGACTGTCAATGCCACACACACACACACACACACACACACACACACAACCTCGGGAATAAAAGCCGTTTTAGGAGCAGGGTGTGAAATGGAGAAGGGGCAACAGAGAGGGAACCTGCAGGGGGGACAGCGTGAAGTTAGGGAACTAGGACCACCCGCCTCCCTGGAGGCTTCACCAGCTTGCTTTGCTGGCTGTCTCCAGGGCCTCACTATCTGGTGTTAATCAGCTCCTCTGGCACTTTCCCCTCCTCAGACTCCTCTTCTTGCTTGCTGTAGCTCTCTTGGTGGTGCCCTCCCTTTTTCCTTCCTCCGAGGAAAAGTCTGATACCCCAAGGAGGCGATAGTGCCCAGGCGCTGGCTGTGCTGGTCTCCAGGGTTGTCTAGAAGCGGGACCAATGTTGATCCCTAAATTCAGTGGTCAGAGTGCTGGCTCCCACTTCGGAGCACATCAGATTAGGTTACTTCAAAGTCAGTGCCTCCCCCACACATGCTGAGAATTCCTTTCGTATGAACAAAATATTCATCTGAAGAACTTGTCCCTAACTTCTACCCTGAATCCGAAACAGAAAGAATGGGGCCGGTTTTTGACAGTTGGGAGGTGGGGGAATCCTTGTCTCCCCTTTTCCCTATGGTGTTGGAAAATTTGCCCCACCACCAACTAGTAAGAAGACCTTTTATTCTTGCAAGCAGTTTCAGTGGAGACGGCATTTCACCGATTTTGTAAGAATGGAGGTTTAATAACTCACTGCGGGTTAGTTCATTTTAATCCTAGACCAAATCTCCCCTAAGCAGTGTTAATTGCATTAAAATTTTATGCAACCCTTCTCCTTTTTATCATAATAAAATCTGCCCTTGAATGGATTAAACTCAAATTCACGCGTTTGAGAAGGTGTTTGGTGGTTTTAGCTGTGCTCCACCCGACTGTCTTTCCAGTGAACCAGGACCCCTCTCACTCCTGCTGAGCGGAAAACACAAACACTCCTTTCACAGGAAGTGAAGTGCTTGTGAGCTAGATCTCAGTGTAGGATAATGAAGTGTATGGGCTAGGCAAGGTGTGAGAGAGGGTCTCAAAGTCTCAGAGCATTGTAGAATGTATAATGCATGGTCCTTTCTGCAGGTCTCACCTTCCCGTTTGCACATCCCCCCCAGGACCGAGCCTAGAAAAGAAAAACAACGGGTGAACGACCCCGGCTAAGTCAGTGTGTGTACTATTTTGCCCTTATTTCGTAAGAGGCTGGCAGATGATTTCGTTTCCAAATATTTCGAACGATTTTCTGCTCAAGTAGAAGATAATGGAGCCAGGAGTTTGTAGGGATGGCCAAAGAAGGTGGGGGAGGGGGCGGCGTTTTTGATAAACGGTCTGTTGCTCTGGGAGGGTAACTGTTTTCCCGACTCTCCAGGCCGAGTTTTTTCTTTCTTCCGTCCTTTCTTTTTCTTTCTTTTCTCTCTCTGTGTCTAAAGGTCTGGTTCGGGTACTTTAGTTAGGCATCCTAAGACCGAAGGCGTTTTGCACTGTGGACTTAAGTCTTGGCGTTTGCTTTTTGGTCAGAGGAATGCGTTTCCCTCCCCTGTGCGGGATTGCCCTGTTCCACAGTAAACTCCGTATAAATAAACCGGGAGACTCTAGGAAGCCCTGTGTTTGCGAATCGCCTGCACCGGGTCCTGTTCTTTTTCGTAGGGTGCCGCGTTTTAGTGTTTTCAGGAGTTCCCCGCAGATTCCTGGAATCCTGCACTCATTACAGGCACGCATTTTCAGGAAAAGGGGGAATAAGACGGGCCTCAGGACGCGGCCCCCAGAGCATTCCCGTGTAGCGGTCTCTGTCCCCTGCCCCGTGCCCCCCTGGCCCGAGTCTCTGGCTGCGCCCTAACTTGTCTCCCTCCGGAGCAGGGAAGCGCAGCCCTGACCCTCTTGCAACTTCTTCCCACGCAGGTAAGGGGTAAGGACTGAGGCATCGCCATGGGCAGTGGGCGTCCTGGCCAGCGGCTGCTGGCCATGCTGTGTGAGAGCAAGTGGTTCCGGGACAGGGAGACTGGGCGAGGGCGCGGAGCCTGGAGCAGCGCAGGCTGTCAGCAGCCCTGGCCTCCCGCGCAGATCTAGAAGGCAGAAGGGCTGGGGCGGTGAAGAAAGGGGGTGTCAGAGCCTGGTCGGCTCTGCCGGGAGGACTTGCCCACCCGGGCCGCAGCTGCGCAGCTGCCGGGGCTCAGGGCCAGCGTCCAGGGGGAGGTCATGGTCCGCAGGCCTGCCTGGTGCAGGGTCGGAGGGCTGCAGTCACTGATCGCGTCTCTCTTTGTGGCCCTGAATAGGCCAGGACCACAGGGATGGGCGGCTGCAGTGACCGGGCAATTCCTAGGGGAGACAGTCCCTGACGCGCCTGCTCCAGCATCTCGGGCTGCCCCTGGCTGGGACTAAGCTTCGCCACCCAGGCGCACCCCCTGCGGATTGGCTGCCCCCAGTCCTGGCTTGCCAGGCTGATAACCAGGGCATATTTGGTTTGGTTTTCAGGAAAGCCGGCACGTGGCTAATTGTAGCTGCTGCTCTCAGCACGTCCTCCCACCCTTGCCCCTGACCTTGGCCTCAGCCCCCCAGTTCAGCCAGCACACTCTGCCCTCTGCCTCTGGGTCTCTCCACCTCTTCCTGGGAAGTGGCAAACCACCACGGGTCGCAGAGTGGGGGAGCCCCTGTTCCTCTGGCAGAGCCCCCTCCCTGCCCAGTATCCCTGCCGCAGGGCATGCTGGCTCAGAGGCCGAGGACCCTACTGCCCTCTGTGCGCCCCGTGGCGTCCAGGCCGGGCCTCCACACAGAAGAGTGGCCACTGCAGTTGGGGAGGAAGGACTGATCTTGAGCGAAGGAGCTGGGAAAACAGGACTAGTGATGAAGCCTCTGTCTGGCACCCCAGGAGCAAGCCCTGCCTTTGCTTCCATCCCCAAGGACGTTTTCCTGGAGCTTGTGGCTCAGCGTCAAGGGCGGGGGGCACCCAGGGCTCCCGTGGGGCTGCAGGCCTGCTCCTGTGAGTCCAGAGGCAGCTCTGGGACACTGGCCCCTTTAAAAAGACTAGGCCTGGGCATTAAGTAGATTGAAAGGAAAGAAGGCAAATACCCCTCCTTCTGCAAAAAGAGCATGTAGGCCTCTTGGTATTAAAGGCCAAACAGGAAACCAGGAATAGTGGTCCCCCCACCCCCCGGTTACTGTGCACGTTTCTAGGTATGGCATTTTGCAGCTGTTGTGGGCGTTCTGAACGACCAGCAGAAGGCAGAGGAGCGGTGGCCACTGCCTGCCTTCCACAGCACGTGTCTGAGCACAGAGAGCCCTTCTGTGTTTCAGAACCCAGGAGGCCACATGAGAGCAGTCCCCACTTCACAGAGAGCCTGATCCTCACCCGGGACAGTTAAATTAAGTGAATTATTTTAAAAGACCTACTTAACAGCCTTCCTCCTGCCACCAGATAACTACCATCTTTTCATTTCATTACAGGTGGAGATGACATTTTTAGGGTCCTCCATTATGTGTCTCAGCCACCCCCTGACATCCATAGCAGATGGGCTTCCCCCTTCTTTGTATCAGGATATTTTTCTTATGAGGTATACAGAAATAGAAAGAAATAAAAAATTAAAAACAACTGATAAAAAACACTGGCCTCGCAATTAAGTTGACTCTGGATACCAAAGTGAAAATAAAAATCTGGTATTAATCAAGTCCAGTCTCTGATTCTTGTTGAGGAAAAATACAGTGACGATTTGCTTTCCATTTCATCTGAAAGGACTGTAGGATGTTGAATGTTCCATAAAAATTGCTTCACTCGATATTTGTTCAGTTAATCAAAATGCGTAGTTTCACGTCGGACACTGTTACGTCAGAAGAAAAGGTGCTGCCCCACTCTTGACTGCCTCACACGGCCCTGCAGTAACATATACCAAGCGATGGCCTTGCAGTTGCATCAATCTTTAATAATATCATTGTCATTACTATTATTATCTGAAGTGTTACATTGTGGCCAGAATCAATCCAAGTCTACTTTGAATATATTTTAGCCTAGTGTTGTTTTTAACATCTTTGTTAAGAGGCCAATTAATTTCCAACTCATAGCTCCAGTGAAGTTTGTATATAATGAGGGTTTCCAGACTTTTATTATTATTATTATTATTATTTCTCCTTTTGAAAGACAGAGACTTGCTTTCTGTTTAAATTGCCGTGCAGTCATTCCTAAGCTGATGTAAGAATGAAGTATGCCAAAACACTGGGTGCAGATCCCTGTTGAACTAATACTTATTTGGTTTCTTTTTGTCACCTGGACAGCAGGACGAATTATCTGAATTCTATCAGATCCTAGCACACAGAAACCCCTCCATAGTCGCCACGGCTAGAGGAACTTTTCTGTGCAGGATAAAGGCCTTCACGAAGAAGGCATCTTGATCCGTTTGTCTTTCTTCTTCTAGATTTGTTGGTGTCAACGCATCTGACATCAACTACTCAGCCGGCCGCTATGACCCTTCGGTTAAGACCCCCTTTGATGCAGGTTTCGAAGGTATTGGCGAGGTGGTAGCCCTGGGCCTCTCAGCAAGTGCCAGGTTCACAGTGGGCCAAGCTGTGGCTTACCTGGCACCTGGCTCCTTTGCTGAGTACACAGTGGTGCCTGCTCATGTGGCAGTGCAGGTGCCCACAGTGAAACCCGAGTACCTCACCCTGCTGGTAAGTGGCACCACCGCATACATCAGCCTGAAAGAGCTGGGAGGACTGTCAGAAGGGAAAACAGTGTTGGTGACAGCCGCAGCTGGAGGGACGGGCCAGTTTGCCGTGCAGCTCTCGAAGAAGGCCAAGTGCCATGTCATTGGAACCTGCTCTTCTGATGAAAAATCAGCTTTTCTGAAATCTCTGGGCTGTGACCGTCCCATCAACTACAAAGCGGAGCCCATCAAAGCTGTCCTGAAGCGGGAGTACCCGCAGGGTGTCGATGTGGTCTACGAGTCTGTCGGGGGCGCCATGTTTGACTTGGCTGTAGACGCCATGGCTACCAAAGGGCGCTTGATAGTAATTGGGTTTATCTCTGGCTACCAAACTCCCAGCGGCCTTTCACCTGTGAAGGCAGGAACATTGCCAGCCAAACTGCTGAAGAAATCTGCCAGTGTCCAGGGGTTCTTCCTGAACCATTACCTGTCTGAGTATCGAGCAGCCGTGGACCACCTGCTCAAGATGTATGACAGCGGAGACCTGATTTGTGGGGTGAATCTTGGAGACCTGTCTTCAGAGGGCAGGTTCACTGGCCTGGAGTCTGTATTCCGTGCAGTCGATTACATGTACATGGGGAAAAACACAGGAAAAATTGTAGTTGAATTACCTCACTCTGTCAACAGTAAGCTGTAAAAACAGAACAATCACATAAATCAAAGAAGAAAGAAAATGGGCACTTTATGCCTCAGAATTACTCAAATCCATTTATTTTTAGTTGGTAATGGATATAATATTTCTTAAAACAAAAGTAAGGTGTTAATGAATAAGTTTCTCTTTCTCTCTCTGCTTCTCCCTTGGAAAAAAAAAATGTGCTAATAAAATTTCCCTTGATGGCTAAGAGGTAAAACGTTTACGTTCGACTCGTTACCCATGGAGGGTCTCATTCCAGGTTTTATTGTTCCTGAGCGCTAAATTAATTCCTGATGCAAGATCTGATCAAATCAGTATGTCTTCAGCTTGTTGAGAATTTCAAATATCAGTATCAAAACTAGTTCACAACCTTTTTGCTTTGGGACAGTTTGGTCCTGGCGTTATGAGTGAGAGTGTGGCCTAAGTTAGCCATGTATTTGCAGAGTCCATGCACTCAGGAAATGGCCTTTTTTTTTTCTTTTTTTTTTTTTTCTTTTTTTTCCTATAGATCACTAACTGACTATCTAAATAGAAATTTGGAAGAATTCTCCTACAGGTTTGATTTCATTAAGTTACTAGAAAAATGATTCAGTGAACACAGGTATATTTTAAAGAAATAATCTATCATTTAATGGCTTTTATCCACAATTATCCTGATGAGACATTTGTCAAATGGAAAATTTCTCTCTTCTCTTCAAAAGCAAATTAGTGCTGGGAACTTACCGAGACAGAAAGTCGTTTTGGAAAGGGAAACTACAAAGATTGGAAGACTTTAAAAGGTTAATACAAGCCCAGGCAAGGCAAAAGTACGGAGTGAATCTCACTGTAAGGGTTCCCAATCCCAAGCATAGGCCATCAGAGGAAAGGCATTTCCAGACACTGCAAGGGTCTGAGAACAGCCGGCTTGACCTGCACCACACACAGGCGGGACCTGTGTGACCTAAAACAGTAATATGTCTGCCTGTCATTGGCTTTTGGACATGGCAGGTATGTGTTGTCTCCAGTGGTAGAAACACCAAATAGCAGCCCCTGACCCTGTTCCATTTGCCTTCACCAAATGTCCTGGTGGAATGAGAAGCTGCTTGTCACTTCTTATCATACACATCTACGCACCATGTGTGAAAAGTAGCAACACACTTGCTGCCTTGTCCTCTGCATCTGGCCATAGCTGCTCACTTACCTCTTAACCCACAGGGCCCCACGTGCTGTGGCTTTCTCGTCGAAGGTGAAGTGCACCGGATTGTTTTCATAGTCTTGGGTTTCAGCGTGTCTGACATGCTCTATAAACAGGGACACAATTAAGGATGCTCCAGGAAAGTTGGGGACCCTATTTAATTTTTCTTTCCTTCTGTCTGAGGAGCAAGGAAATCCTGCTGCTGAATAGCTGCGCGTATCTGTTTTACAAGATTTACTCATTTTCAGGTACCTAATGTAGCTGCTAGCATGCATGCACAACAATACAATTTATATGGTAAATGGAACCAAATAATGGCTTCACTGAACGTTATGGCTGCACTGAAGGGAAATGTCACGGTAAATAGCTGCCAAATTATGGATCATGCCGAAGTGTCACAACCGCACTAAAGACAAATAGCACTGGAGGCTACTGCCACCGTGACGCTTCTGAGTTATGAGGAAGTGTAGCCGCCTGATGTGCGGCTCTTTGTGTCCTCATTATAGCAAAGGGTTACTGGTGCAGGGGACAAGAAGGCTCCTCCACCGCGGTGCGCAGTTATTAATCTGTCCCTTTCAGCCCGAACAGCTGTAGCAAAACAGAGACTTTGCCTCACTTCCAGACACACAAACAAACAAAGTGGGGGGGGGGGCAGGTTTTATGAATGTAACCGCACACAGGAAATGACTGGCAGTGGGAAACTGCCCTGATGAAATAATCTAATCAAACAACATGATTAAATGTGACCCAGCCTATGTCTGAAAGGTTCCGTTGCTCCTTAGGCACAGAGATGTGTGAAATGCAAGCAAGAATGCACCTCTCCCTTTGTAAAGACTCCGAGGATATTATCCCAACTAAATTGCTTCTTCAGCTGAGTCCCGGTTTCTTTCATTTTAATGGGAGGGTAATAAAAATGAAAGACCAACATTTCAACTGATGGATCCTTTAAGCGACAGAATAGAAATTTATTATGTTTTGGGGGAATATACTAAATTCTTCTATGTAAAAATGAAATCCAAACACCCAGGCTTAAAGTAAAATATAATCTGCAAACCTCGTGTGCTTTTCTTCCCCAAACCCAGAAAATACGAAGCATGCTGTTTTCATTTATTCTTAGAAAACAAGCATGAAAGATTCTGCCCATTCAGATAACACCAAAAATATGTTTAAACTTTTTTTCTGTTCTTTTGAAAAATGATTTGTAAATTGAGGGTCATAGTTCAGCGTGAGTTTCATCTTTGGGGATTACAGTTCGAGCCCAGCCTCCAATGGGATGTGAGACAGTGCGATGGTCTCACGCCTTCCTTCCGAACCACGTTACATATCGTGAAAAGTCCATCCATAATTCAGGGCAGTTGTCAGTCTTTGTTTTAGAGAAGGGGCAAGGGCAGAACGCTCACAGTGGATAAATGGTCTCTCAGCTCTCCGTGTGGCCTGTGCTGCACGCAGGGCTTAAGGTCACCGGCTGGGCATGGTGGCAGGGGCTTGCCTCTCAAGAAAGGAGTCTTGACCATCCTTCAGCCTCTGGTCAAGGCTTTTTAAAAAGCCAGATGCTTTTCCTTCCAACTGGGCTGGAATGCAAAATATGCCAACACTGATTTCAGGTCCCTTTGACGAAGACTACTGCTACTGACTGATTTCAGCATGAAAAAATAAAATCAGGGAATTCTTTGCAAAGAAATGACACAGCTTTGCATGCTGTGCTCTCTAAATGATTACGTGGTTTTGTGTGAATGAAATTTCTTGGGCAGAGAAGAGAACCTCCATGAATGGTCATTAGTATTACGTTCGGTGTTTATCTCATGGAAGTGCCGTGACAAGGAGCTGCTGCTTATTAAAATGAAAACCCCGCATTATGCACTTGAGGAGCAGTCCGGCTGATGAGGATGTAATGTCCCCTGCTCAACACAGACCTTTTTTCTGTGTTCGCCACCACAAGATGCTGGAGACTTGACAAATGATATCATTTAAGACACATGCCTGCCTCAGGGACCTGTTTTTTGGCTTCCTGTTTCTGGCTTTTATTTGGATAACATTTACAAGGGACAGACTTGTACCTGGGTAATGTTTTAACCCCTTGGTAGGGTTCTCAATTAGCAAGAATTTACTACAGTCAAAGTCTCCTTCAAAATGGGGCGAGGGTGCTAAGTACTGAAAATGGTTTTCTTGGTCCTTTCACCACATGCACATGTGGGATAAATGCCACATTTAAGATTTATATAAAAACAGATGAGCAATGTGCAGTTTTCAGAGTATAATTAAAAATAATAATAATGAAAGAACAGCACCATCAACTTTATATGAGGATTTCTTAAGGGACTCAATGCAAGTTTTAGGAATGCGAGTCAGATGTGAAGTGGCCTGACTTCAGGAATGTATCATTACTCTTCTCTATCCTTTCCACTCTCTTCTTTTATTAAATATGTTATTGGAGCTGACAGGTGGCATGGTGGTTAAGGCCCTGGACTCTCTCAACTGTGATTTGAGTCCCAGACCTAGTGACTTGCTTTCTTACTTTCCCTCTCTTTGTCTCGCTATGGTCAAATTAAAAGAAGAAGAAATAAAATAAACAATTCTTTAAAAATAAATAAATACATGTTATTTGTAGTACTTATTTAGTGAGAAAACAACTTTATGCCAACTGTATAGTTAATTTGGGGATTTGAGGGATATTTTTTTGCCCTAAGTTAGATTTTTCTGTAGCTAATTTTCCAGTTATGGTCCAGAATTGCATATTTCAGATGTCAAAATCGAAAACTGGATTATGAAAACTGTTAAGTGTGATCATTTTAAACTCTGAGTCCTGGTTTTGCTAGAATTTTTAGATCAGGGTTCTTCAACACCAGAAATAAGTAAGGTGGACTTTTTGGTCTGAGAACCTCATGGTATTACCCATGAGTAAACTATGGAAGGTTGGCCAAAAAAAAAAAAGATTATACAAAAACATAAATACTTTATCCATATGTATCAATTCAAATAATTCCTGGTCATAGAGAATTGGTTTCCAAAGAATTTGGTGCAAATTTCTGTGATGTATGCATGAATCTCCCAGTTCTTTCGCTAGATCTGCACAGCTAGAAGACGTGGGAGCCTGACCAAAGGGCCGTCGTAAATACTACCTGGTGTTTACTGTTTTATGTTGTGTGTTTATTTTCTTCCATAGGGTATGTGTGCTTGCTGGAGAGAGAGAGAGGTAGAGGGAAAGTGAGAAGCCAGCCCACGCTGGGGAAATGGCCGCGCCACCATCCCATCTCTTCCACTCTCCTGTCAGGATTTGGGGCATGCATGCACACGTGACCAGTGTGATGTTTCGGTCTCCGGGTCCAGGATTTGAATTGCAGTTGGCCACATGGGAGTCCAGCACCTTAACCACCACACCACGCCCAATGCTGGCCCCAACCCAGTACCTACACTTGACGGGCTTTGCCCATTGCAGACCTCCCGTTCAGTGGTGCCTCACCGTGTCCCAGGAGGGGGATATGTTCAGGAACTGTGTCAGGGATCTCCTCCTACCCCTCAACAATCAGGTAAGTACTTTCTGGAATACAGTTTGGGGGGAGCTAGCAAATGCTGAGAAGCCCTGAGCCCAAGGCACGGAGGTTTGAATGACAATCTTCCCAAGTAAGTTTCCCTTAAAGGGCACTTTCTAATGGCTTCTTTCTGCCAACACAAAGTTAAATCGTGAAAACACAGCCTGTTGAGAGGTGTAGCATCTAATATGAAGAACAGATCAGGCTTACCACTCAGAAAAATGTTCTCTAAGACTGTCAGCTGCGAGACCAGCAGATGGTGTAATGGTTATGTGTGTTCTCTAAGACTGTCAGCTGCGAAACCAGCAGATAGTGTAATGGTTATGTTCCTGGACTCCCACGTAATCAACCTCGGTCCAAGTCCTGGACCCAGCAGCTAAAATTCACACCAGGCGTGTGTGCATGCATGCCCAAAATCCTGAGAGGAAAATGGAGGAGAAGGGATTGCAGCATGGCCATCTCCCCGGGGAGTGATTTCTCGCTTTCTTTCTACCTCTCGCTGTCTTTCTGGCAAGTGCTCCTAGCAAAACTCTCTCTCTAAAAAAATAAATAAAAGACTGTCAGCTGCCGTGGGGCCTTGTTCCAGCCAAACACTGTGTGGAACGGTTGGGGAAGAGTCAAATGAGCAGTTTCTTGGTTCAGTGCAAGGTATGGAAAGGAGTAAAGGGGGTCCACTTGGGAACGTGCTTCGCTTTTACCCTTGAATGGACACCCTGGAGGGCCAGGCCTGCCCACCCGTGGGGCAGCTGTTGCCAGAGAAACAGAACTGGAAGTGGTGGTGCCGCTCTGAGGCCCTCGTACATGAGGAGAGCCGGCTGCCCTTCACACGGTAAAACCTGGGGTTTCAGGGATGATGGTTTTCCCCAAGAAGAAACCCAGAAAGACCTCGCTCAAGGTCACAGAGGCCACTCAGACCTCAAGTCAGGCCCAGGCAGGTTCCCTCAGTGCATCAGGCCACGCCCATGGGCCCTTCGTCCCTGGACAAGGTGTGGGGCGCCTCGGGTGAGCTGCAGAGTTACAGCTAGCATCTGCTATGGTCTCAGTGTGGGATGACCAGCCCAGCCAAGTGCCCTGGTTCTGACCACGTGGGATGTTCAACCCTTTGGTCTGGCACAAGTCATCTGATTATTTGTCACCTAAATAATCACAGTCTTTGGAAGGAGAAATAAAAACCTCACTGTAATTAGGGATTAAGTATGCACAACTTAGTTTTGTTTGTTTTAGAGATTTTACTATAGGGCGAGTGTGCGTACCAGAGAGGCAGAGAGACAAAAAGCAAGAAATCACTCCCCTGGAAGGAGGGCCATGCCATAATTCCTTCTTTGTTCTCCCCTCAGGATGTTGGGCTCACATGCACATGTACCCAGCATGAGTTTTAGGGTGCCAGGTCCGGGGCTCGAACCGAGATTGACTACATGAGAATCCAGCAACCTAACCATTATTCCATCTACTGGTCCCCACAGTTTAGTTTTAATGCTACAAGAAAGGGCTTACCTCTAAGCTTATCCATGTGTATAAAATCAAATACAGAAAATCGTGTGTATAATGTATATTTCTCAGAGTGGTTTCACCCACTTCCTTTTGCCTGGAGAAAGCTGACAATGACCAGCATAATCCCTGCCTTTGTAGCAGAATATCTAGAATCTGAATTCGCTGTTACTCCTAAAATCAAATTCTGAATCTTAACAGATTCAGGTTCTCAGGAGATGGATCCATACGCCACAGTGGGAGGAATTGAAGGTGAAGGGCCCCTGGTGGGGGTCCCTGGTTCATTCACATGCAGCAAGAACCCCAGGCTGGGACAAATGGCAGATCACAGTTAGGGCTCGGGAAACCAGCCCTTCAAGGCCACTCGATGTCGAACTCTGATTTTATCCGTCTTTCTGCCTGCCTCCCTTGAACACCTACATAATAAGTGTAAGCTTTCAACTTTACGTCACATCCCTTCCCAACACAAACAGCCTCCTTCACATTGAAAAACCACTTCCTAGGACTGGCTACGTCAAAGCCAATGACATTTGGTCGAAAACCTCATTTCTTATCAGGGAACTGGTTGCATTCGTGTTCCCTCTACATGTTGGAATTTACATCTGGAAATTGAACCGTCTCCTTGAGGGCTTTTGCTCAAAGTAACTTGGGGAGAGTTGCTCACATCCAGGCCCAACGGGGTGTGTGGAAGGAGGGTGAGCTGCAGGGCCCCGGGACCACCGCACCTGAGGGGCACGCCCTACAGCAGTGAAGGGCGAAGCACCGCCAGGACCGTTGTCTTTACTATCTCAGCTCTGCAGTGCTTTTTAGAAACCTCTCGGAACTATTTGCAATTTTATGTATTTAGATACAATTAAAACAGAAAAATGACCCGCCCAAGCTCTCTTAATCACTGGTTGAGCAGAAACAGGTCTATGGGTCAGTCTCAGACAAAAGTCGTCTTTCTTCTTTTTTTCTTTTTTAAAGAATTTTTTAAAATTTAACTTAACTTATTTATTTAAATTTGACCATACAAGGACAGAGAGAGAGAAAGAGAGAGAGTGAGAAAGGAGGCTGTCAAGTCCGGGACTCCAGCCATGGTTGGCCATGTGGGAGTCCAGCACCCTTAGCCACCATGCCACCTACCATCCACAAACCGCCTTTCATTGGAGAGGGTGCCGTGCACACTGGTCTCCTGTTGAATGAGAATCCTGACTGAGTCGATGCAGGGCGGGCTGGGGTCTGCATTTCCCTAGTGATGCCCGGGCTGTGGTCCAGCGGCCATGCTGAGGAGCAAGGAACCAAATCACTCTGCCCCTGGAGAGACTCCAACTTGCAAAATGCTGCTTTATTAGGCATTTCAGAGCAGCCCAAAGGCCACCTTGATATGAATTACAAAAGCAAGAGCTTGATGTAACTATGAAAATGATTACGGGGGCCAGCAGGTGGCGTGGTAGTTAAGGCACTGGGCTTCCACATGGCCAGCTACAGTTCTAGTTCCCGACCTGGTGGCTTGCTTTCCCACTTTCCTTCTCTCTTTCTCACTCTCTCTCCTGAGCATATGTGCCTTAACAGTAATAATAGCAAATAAAATGAAATAAATAATTCTTTAAAAACGTCTGTGTCTTACACTTGTGTTTTCAACCTCTGTAAATGTCATCCCTTCCAAGCCTGGCTGGGAGAGCTGATACACCCCCGCCGGAGTTCTCAAGTGGCCCCATGTCCCTACAGCTCTACACAGGGCAGGAGGGAGGTCCGGGAAGGCCAGAGCAGTGGGCCGGTTCTGCCCGGCAAAGGTACCAGCAGGCCTCTCCCTCTCCGGTCACACCTTTTCACATAAGGGCCGCTGCGCTGAAGAGGACCTAGAGTGATCGGCATTTTCCTTCTGCTTTTAGAGTAAATTCTTTGTCAAGCTACCGTTCGCCACCCCTCTGGCCCTCCCAGGGGTCACTAATTAAACCCCAGTCCTTTTACAGGGGCATGAAGTCAAAGCAGCAGCAGGTCCCCGTGGCACTGCCCATCAGTCAGCATGGCGCACCCTCAGTGCGGCATTTTACAGTGGCCCTGACGGAAGAGAGCATCCCGGCGATGTCACCTTGGAATTGGGGCACTTAGACCAAGTGATGTGGCAACACGTGTAACCTTTATTTAAAGATCAGCCCTTGGATATTAGAGTAATTTAAGAGGTTGCAGCCTTCATCAGGGAAAAGTTATCATCTATATGTGTGGGGGGTTTTGTTTTGTTTTTGTTTCTGTTTTTTGTTTTTTTGCCAAAGGTCATTGTGTACTTGCCAGAGAGGGACAGAGACAGGGAAAGTGAGAAATCACTCCCTGAGGAGGAATAGCCACGTCACAGCCCCCTCTCCTCTCTGTGTTTCAGGTTTGCAAGCACACATTTCCTAAATGCTTTTCAAGACACCAGTTTGGGGCCTGAACTGCGGTCAGCCATGTGGGAGTTCAACACCTTAACCACCACATTACCTGCTGGCCCTATACAAGTATTTCTTAACAAACTACCCTAGTTAGCAGAGTACGCTTTCTGTCTAGGACAAATATACGAAAATACCTAGAAAAAAGAAAGCTGACTGAGTTGTAGATAGAATCTAATTTGTGGAGATTACAAACAGCCCTGGGCGGGGAGGCATGGAGGCAGCGTTCTCTGGCTGGGCTCGTTCCTTACTGCACAGGCGTGGGCGAGCCAGCCAGCATCCTGGGCCCTGGCCGCAGCCTCTGAGAGGGGACCTCGTCGTTACCGTAGCACGTGGTCTCCTGGGGACAATAGCCCAGCTTGACATTCCTTTCCTGCCCTTGCTGCCACCCACAGATCAGGCCACGGAGTGGAGGAGGGGGGCCTCGGAAGATGCTATGGCTGCTGCCCCATCTTTGGGGGATACGTTCCCCCATCTTTGGGGGATACACCCAGCCGGTGTCTGAAACTGCAGATCCAATCAAGCCCTGTAGAGGCAGCCTGGGGCAGTCTGTGGAATCCAGGTCTGTTTATTTTTTCAAGGTCAAAGAACATGTTAGCCTGAGATTGGGCTATGCACGCTTGTCAGGGTTCTAGCCCGAAAGGCACGTGTTAGCTTACAGCAGATAAACTGTGGTGCTACAAAGGAGCTAGCTTTTTCAAGTGACACGCATCCTTCCTTCAGTCCAGGGTTCTCGAGTTCACAATGGAAATAATAAGGAATAGCCAGTCAGTGCCCTGAACTTCCTCAAATGGACCAGTGTTAGCTCATTAGAAACTGGAAGGCTCCTCTTCTGGCCCATCTCTTTGTTGTATAAACCAGCTTGTTTGATGGCTATGTCTACCAGCACCTGTCTGGGAAGCCAGTTCGCTCCTCTGAGCAATTTGTCGCAAGCTCTGGCTTTAACTAAGCCATTTTAGTTCCTGACTTCTTAGGTGTCAACCTTTTTAGATGAACAATACTATGTTTCAGCCTCTGCATACGTGCCATTGATAAAGTTTAATTTCTAAATTAAATACAGCAGACCAACAATAACTAACAAGAGAATGAAACAGTTACAACAGAGGGCTATGTAAGAATCATAGGAGGCCATTGTTCTGGACTAAATGCGCCAGACCCCAACAGACCAGACTAAAAGTCAAAACGGAGTCGCTCACGCTAAATCCACATCACCAAGCTGAAAGCAACTTTTTACCTGACATTC
This sequence comes from Tupaia belangeri chinensis, assembly GCF_000334495.1. Classification (NCBI taxonomy): domain Eukaryota; kingdom Metazoa; phylum Chordata; class Mammalia; order Scandentia; family Tupaiidae; genus Tupaia; species Tupaia belangeri. Next base: position 1,021,537 of record NW_006205449.1, read on the forward strand.
TGAGAAACCAGGAGAAAGATAACAGGCAAGTTCCCCAAACCAAGCTGGTTTTAATTGGCATGCTAATTCAGTTCCCTCTGCTTTAATTCTTACACGGAGGTGGCCAGAAGTAACCCAATGTTAACTAACCGGTTATTTCCCTATCGCTGTCTGACTCCACCACACCAAGTCTCGCTTTCTGCTCTCCTTGGCACTTCTTTGTCTGTAAAGCCAATCCTGGGGCTCAGCTCACTGGAACACTTGTTCTGCTTCCTGGAATGAAGTGTTTCTAGAGTCTAGAATCACAAATAAAGCGATTATGATCTTTACACTAAACTATTGGACATAGTACACTCAGTAAGTGTTATGTGTGTGTGGTCTCTCTGCCTCCTCTCTCTTATACTAGACTCATCTGTTTTCAAACCATGGATGACTGTGGGTAACTGAGACAGCAGAACATGAAACATGGGTGAGGGGAACTACTGTAGGCCCTCTTTTCTTTTTTTGAAGTTTACTTTTTTTTTTTCATGAATACAGACGCACGTATATGAGCACACTCATGCACACACACAGAAAGAGAAACGCCTTGACAGGACCTTGCCATGATCGCCCCTCCAGCTCGCAAGCTCACGGGCATGTGCAGTGCATTTCAGAATCACAGGGCTGGGGAACCAATGTGTGGTCAGCCACGTGGCTTCCAGCACTGCACTTTTGTATGTTGCCAACTGCACCACAGAGGCTAGGTCTACTGTACCTTTCATGAGTTCCAATTTTTTAGAGCCACTGTAGACCTCCACATAGGATGTGAAAAATTCTGGTCTCTCTAGCTGCAAAGTAGGACCACTGCTTTGATCATAAGACTTTAAAAGCTGTGACTATCATTTAATAAAGGGACTGGTGGGTGATAGAAGAGGCAGCTTTGTGGATTGCCTGCCTTCAGCGTGTGTTTATTTTCCCAATTTTCCCAGTGCTGTGTAGTCAAAGGTAGTGACTCACCTCTGGGCTCCATGAGCACTCTCTGGGCTCATTCATAGCACCTTCCATGGTTCCCTATAACCTACCTGTTTACATTTCATCCCCCTGGAGACCGTGGGTTGCTGGAAGGTAGGACTGTCCTCACTCTCGCTGCTGGGCTAGAGCATAGCACCTGCCAGTAAGTAGCAAATCACTGGGTGCCTTTCACTTTGACTTTAAAGTGGGGACCAACAAGTCCCACCCCTGCCCCAAAGGTGTCTACAGTGAAAGGTCCCAGGGTAGGCACGGGGCCATGGTGTGCATGCCAGCTCGCTGAGGTCCTGCTTTTCAATTGCAAATGAGACCTCAGAGAGGTGCAATTGAAGCATGTACCGTGCTTCTTTTTAACTCCACGCCACAGCCTTAGGCAAACCATGTAACCTCTTCCTGCCTGAGACAGCTCATCTGGAAAATAAGGCAATCCACTCTGAGCACCAGAGAACTCTGAAGAAGATGGATGTTACAGATCTAGGTGTCCACCTGTTGGAGCAAGAAATAAATATTTTATTCTTATTAGTGTTTTAATGCTCTGTTGGCATCAATCCCGTGCGCTGATTTAGCAGTGCCTCAAATAAACCCCCAAATGATGGACTTCTTCAAAAGTCTCAAAGATCCTAATACTTGAATGCTGAGATTTGGAGACTATAACCTGTCCTTACCCCACATGTCAGAGACAGTCATACATGGAGACAGTCTCAAGAAATGACTAGCACATAGCAGGCACACTCAATACACTAGCTCAGTGAGTGAAGGGGTGAGTGAGTGAATAGATGAATATTACCCTTGGAAAAATAAGAAAGGCTGTCGTTGAAAGTGTCAACCCAAGAAAATGAGGCAGAAATAAAGTGAAATAAGAAAGGGTAAATCTATTCAGGCCACAATGAGGATGATCACCCAGCCACAGAGCATCCATGTTGCCCGGAATGACATGAGCTGAGGTCCTGAAAAACACAGAGCAGTTGTAAAGGCAAAAGTCATGGGTGGGAAGGGGGAGTAAGCAAAAGACTTACATAGGTCCAAAGCTCCCCCACAGAGTCTCGTCCAGCAGTGACTAGCTACGTCTATGTTGGAGGGTGAGGAGGATCTCATGGTCAGCACGGGGCCAGCGTGGGAGTTAATGTAAAGTGGCATAAAGAAGAAATGGGTTAGTTCTTAAATGGTAGTGAGTAAGTTATTCTGTCTGGGAGCCAGATGGACTTGGGAGACACACAGTAGTTTGTGATAAGCCTCATCCAGGTGTGCTGACATCTCTCAGTCTAAACCTCAGGGAGGGGTTGAAGACACTTGTTCTCTTCTCTGGCAGGTTCAGTCTAGTGCCAACGAGGAATGTTGGAGCGAGCTGTTCCCGTGTGTCGGAGAGTGAAGGGACTCAAGGGTGGGTGCACATCCTAAGACTGGTCACCATTGGCATGCCCTGGCCTAGTCTCCTAGCTACCTCCAGGCTTCATTTTGAAAGAAATTAGCTCTTTTCATTTTTATTTCACAGAGGATAAACTCGAAAGATTGTTATTCTTCCACTAGAGCTTCTTTATGATTCTGATCCTCATGCTTTGCTCCCATGTGAGAGGACCCTGTTCCAACTGGGCAAGGATACTGTCTGGGGACACATCACTGGGCCATGCATTTGGAAGCCAGATGTACTGGAATTCAAATCCCATCTCTTCACTGGGCAAGATTCCTAACTTACACAAGCCTCAGCTTCTTCCTTTCTCATTTGTCATCTATGGGGGGACAATCACAGCGCTGACCCGCAGGTGCCATCAGACACAGCATGGGAAGTGCCTGTCGTGCTGCCCAGGTCCCTTCCTCTGCTTGCCCTTTGGACTGGGAGGGGCACAGAGGACTCTCAGACACCCAGGAGGTGTTTGTGAGCATGACCTTGCTCCCTGGGTCATGGCACCAGGACACTGGGCACAGACCTATGGTCTTGAGGAAGAATGAGAGGAAAAACCACTAAGTGAAGAGCAAGTTCTGGAAATCCATTATTCCTAAGATCTTTCTCACCCAGAGGTGAAAGAGGCTAAATATCTGTTTAAGTAGGATAAACTCAACTTACGACATTCCCACAGTGGATTGCCCAGCAGCGAGGGTGCTTGAGGGCACAAGAATCAGAAAATTGAACTAAAATTGGCTTAACCACTAGGAGGGTCATGTAACCAGAAAGTTCAGAGGTAGGGTAGGCTTCAGGCACAGGCCAATCAGGACCCCAGCTCCATTCCTCTGAGACTCCCTCAGCCCAACCTTCCTCTGGGTCACTTGGCTGCTTCATCAGACAGCTACCTGTGGGGACAGCTCTGCCTCCACTGCACCCAAGCTCTCCGTGTCGATCCTGCACAGAAGATTGCTAGGGTTCGGTTGGAGCAAGCAAACCTCAAACTGTTCCAAGAGGAGCACATTTCTCCTGGGGGGTGCCAGTCCCACCTGACCACAGGGGCCCTGGTGCTGTTCCATGTGAGATACAAAACTCAAAGGATCCTGTTTCTTCCAAAATGGGGCCTGGAGGTCGCTAGGAGACCAGCCCCAGGCATGCTGACAGTGACCCATCTTAGAACGTGCACCTGCCCTTGAGTTCTTCCACCCTCCGACACCTGAGGACCCCGGCTCCAATACTCCCTTGTCGGCACTGAACTGAACCTGCCAGGAAAGAGAACAAGCATCGTCAGCCCTCCCTGAGGCTAGCCGGAGAGAGGCCAGCACTCCTGGACGAAGCGGACCATGAACTACTGTGTCTCGCAGGCCCATCCTGCTGCCAGAGAGATCGCTTTCTCACCACCGTCTGAGTGTGAGTCCACGGTTTGTCCCTTTAAGCCACTTCCCGTGAGCTCCGGAGCGGACCCCGTGCTGGCCGTGAGCTCCTGCTGCCCCGTCACAGATGTGGCCCGTCATTGCGGGCGAGATCCCCGGAGACGCCTCCGACCGGGGTGAGCTCCCCACCTGTGGCGGTTTGCTTTGCTCATGTCACTCCGGGCGGTTTGAGTGCTGTGTGTCTGGTGATTGTCCTCATTTGTCCTGAGTGATTTCATCATCGCTATTGCTTTGCGTTTGACATGAGGAAAGGAGGAGGGACGGATATGGGAAGGCAGCTGTGACTCAGTGCTCCAGGACAACTGTAACCGGCCGACCCGCCTCGGAGCAGCGAGCCCTTCTGGGGTAAGGCCCAGCCCTCAGGCAGAGCCTGTGCTCATGCACTCATTTGTGATGGGATCCCAAAGGTCCTGGCGGGCAGGGACTGGGCTGTCCATACTGGGCCTCCAGCACCAAGGACAGCAGCTGGCACACCCGGCTTTTCTCAGGGGCTGGCTTGAACAGCTGCATCTCAGAGCTGGGCCCTTTCCTCCCTGCTCACCTGTCCCTACTGCGCAAGCGTCAGGGTGGAGGGCCCTGCAGGACAGGCTGGCATGGAGAAGCAGATGGAGGTCTAGTGGGCACCCTCACAGTACCGGCCGGTGCAGGCTCAGACCTGGCCTCCCGTTCAGCACAGGCATTCTCAGCCCTCCTCACCCGTGGAACAAGGAACTGCGGCTGCAGAGGTGTTGGGTGTGCCCTCTGGCTCCTTGTTCCTTCAGTCTCCCTTTCTACCACTCGTGGAATAAGTGCTTGGGGGCCAGGGGGCCCCGCAATGCCAGCCGGGTGACAGAAGGGCAAGGCTTTCGCCGCCTCAGTCCTGGTCTGAGCTACATCCTGCAAGATCATATGTGGGTGAAGCAGTGGTGGCAGGGGCATGGAGGTGGGTGAGAAGAGCTCTGTGCAGAGCAAATTGGGGTGCCCACCTTCAGCTCCTTGCCGTGAACCCCAGCGGCAAACATGTCAGTGCAAAAGGGCCCTCTTGGCTGCCCCGGCAAGGATTCCCCACCCTGCCTAAAACAGCCAAGTGACTCCAGGTAAGTGTCCCTACGCTGACGGTAAGGAGGCTTCACGGAGCAGGTTACGGTCATTGTCTTAACTCCCAGAGCACCCATGCAGAGGTCCGGTCACGGCCTACAGGTGGATTTGTAGTTAGCCAGTCTCCCAAATTAAAGACTGCCCGAAGGACTCAGGCTCAAGCCTTCTCATGAATAGAGTTTGAATCATTTGGGAGGTGAAAGGAAACGGCTGCTTCTGCTACTTCATGTTTTCCATTCTAAGGGATCTTCACGTCTTTGTTTATCACCATCATTTCCACTCCCCCGGCATCTGTGTTTGAATGTTCCCCCGTGGAGTGAGAGGATCCTGTGTATATTTGTGACAATAAATCACAAACTTTTAGGTCTGGGAGGGACTGCACAGACGATGTAGTTCACCTCACTCACTTCGTAGGGGAGAAACGAAGGCCCAGAGAAGTACGGCGGCTTGCCCCAGCACACACAGCCCTGCGCCAGCAACAAGCCCTAGACAGACCCCCTCCCCGCTACACCCTTGCAACACAGTGCAAAGCTTGTCCAAATGGTTTTTGGTTTTATGATAACCTGAACCATTCTGTCTAGTGCTTGGATTTTTGCTATAGTGTATGAGCGCTTGCTGGAAAGACAGAGAGGCAGAAAGTGAGAAATCACCTCCTGGGGGGATGGCCACGCTGCAGTCGCTTCTCCTGCATTTTCTCAGTATTTTGGGCACACATGCAAACGAACCTAGCTTGAATTTTAAGCCACCAGGTCCAGGACTCAAAATGTGGTCACCTACATGAGAGCCCAGCCACGTAGCCATTGTGCCTTCTGCTGGTCCCGTCTAGTGCTTTTTACTCCGGGATGATCAGCCCGCTCTGCCGACGGCGGATCCGTGATGTCTGGTGCAAAGGCCTCCACTCAAAAGCACGTGACTAGAAAAGGAACCTGGAGGGGCCCACTGCCACCACCTAAAGAAAGTGGGTTGGGTTCCATCAAAATGCCTCTCACTTCCTGCCTTGGGGGACATTCAGAGGGCACAAGTGACGAGCCGCAGCCTGGCGCCAACTCACTTAACCCAAGATGTCATCAGGAGCCAGGCGTCTCCTTGGCTATAGAGACAGAGGTGAAAAGTCGCCGGCCTGACCTGGGCCGAAGCGCTAGGATGATGACGCCTCAGGCCTCATTCTGATCCTCTTTCTGCTCACCAGGAAGGCTGGCACACAAAAAACCAGAGAAGAATGCTGGGGTCCAGGCGCCCCAAGCTGATACCTAGGTGCAAGAACAACCTCTCCCTTGGCTTCATTCCCAGCCCTGCTCACCTGAGACCCCAGAGGGGATCCAGCGCAGCTCCCAGCCCTGGGCATAGCTGCACAGGGACCTCTCGGCATGAGGGACAGCGCGCAAAGCCAGGAAGCCCCCCAGTGGGCCCCGAGCAGAAGCAGCCTCACAGAGTACCTAGAATCCCTGTTTCCTCCAGAGCTCAGAGCAGAAGAGGGCTCAGTGCATTCTGCATTCTGAGGCAGGTCCCGTGAAGCTGCCTGGATTTCCGTGTGTGACTTCAGGGTGACCAGACCCAGGAACACCATCTACTCATCCTGTCCAAGTCATGGTAAGGTCATGTCATGGACGGGTCACCTGTGCTCAGCACAAGCTCCGCTGGGTGGAGCCTGGGATGACCGTCTAGCCCTTGGGGTCTGCCAGGACAAGAGCGTGTCTGTGAGCACTCTGGGCAGCCCACTCGCCCACCGACCTCTTCTGCACGCATTGGCACCGGATGGGAGCACTTGGTCCAGAGTGCCGTCCCTGGACGCAGGTGTTCCTAGCATGGTGGGAGGCAGGGAGAGGAGGAGGGAGAGGCGGGCGGCTTCCTCCCTGCATCCCCGGCTGGCTCTGGGCTGACAGGCTCTCTCCCCCAGAGCGTGGAGCAGGGACAGGGCCCTATTACATGGATGAGGGGCCGGCTCTGGCATCTTGTCACTCTCACATGTGTAAGTCGGCGAGCTTAATTGCACCTCGTCCTGGCACACTGACTCCCCACCAACAGCCTCATTATCTCACACACATGTTTATTCCACGTCCCAGCCCTTCACGCAGACTCAGACGCAATGAGGGAGAGAATGTGGTGCTAACGGCAACATCGTTTGTTCTCCCCCTCCCGCCACCGCGTCCCCAGCCTCGCGGACGCCTGGAAGCAGGAGCTCCGAGGTGGAATGTGCCCCGGTGGGCTTGTGGGGACGCCTGGAAGCAGGAGTTGGCACCGAGATGGGCTGCAGCCCAGTGCATTATGGGGCGCCTGGATGGGCTGCAGCCCTCAGTCCCGGGTCCCCTCTGCACAGCACTTGGGCAGTAGTGGGACTCCTGATGTGTCACATGAAGAAGGGAGCTGGGAGGGGACACTCTCGGAGGCCAGTAGCTGCATTGCCGTTGCAGGCACCAGAGTTGCCAGCCTGTCGTCTGGGTCTCTCTGAGTCTATAGAGTGACAAGAATGACCCCACACACGCCGCCTGCAATGGGAGGGTGGTACACGTCACAGATAACAGGATGCTCAGAGAGGGCGAGGCTGGGAAGGGGAGAGACACGGCTTTAGCAAGTACCTGCTACACCAGGCTTCTGCTAAGCACTCAATGTATTTCAGTCCACCAAACCCTCAGGGCAGGGTGTTCTAGCCCAGCACTGTCCACTAGAAATACAATGTGACAACGTGACACACATGCACATATGTGTGCTTTTCCTTTCCTTTTCTTTCTTTCTTTTTCCTTTTCTTTCTTTCTTTCTTTCTTTCTTTCTTTCTTTCTTTCTTTCTTTCTTTCTTCTTTCTTTCTTTCTTTCTTTCTTTCTTTCTTTCTTTCTTTCTTTCTTTCTTTCTTTCTTTCTTTCTTTCTTTCTTTCTTTCTTTCTTTCTTTCTTTCTTTTAAGGTTTTGGCCATAGGGTGTGTGTGCTTGCTGAAGAGAAACAGACAGGGAAAATGAGAAATCCCCCACCCAGGGGGGATGGCCATGCCACAATCCCTTCTCCATTCTCTTAGGATTTTGGACACACATGCACACATGCTCGGTGTGATTTTCAAGCTGCCAGGTCCAGGACTCAAACCGTGGCTGACCATGTGGGAGTCCAATACCTTAACCACTATGCCACCTACTGGCCCAATGTGTAAATTTTCTAGCTACATTGAAAAGGGTGAAATCCATTTTCATAATATATTTTATTTAGTCCAATAGATCCAAAATAGTATCCTTTCCATTTGTAAAAGTGGAGATAGAAACACTGCAAAGGTAACAGTTTTTCATCAACAACATGACATACCTGACACTGCCAGGCGCTGATCCACCTGCCTTACTTGGCAACTTCTCTGATCCACATAACAATCCTATGAAGTAGGATCTCTATTATCTTTACCCCTATTTTGCGTACTGGGAAACTGAGGCACAGCGTGCTGAATAAACATGCCCGAGGCCATAGGACTGATGAATAGGACAGACGGACAGGGACCAGGCGGCTGGCACCAGAGGGTCCCACAGCTGTTGGAGATCCCCCACACACCAGGTGCTCAGCAGATATTCACAGGGTAAATGACTAAAGGAGATAATCTCTACTTCTAATGAAATTAAGGCCCAGAGCAGTTGAGTACAATCCCTAAGGTCACACAGCTGGAAAATAGTCAAGTCTTTCTATCAGGGTCCTCTCACTTCTAAGCTGGGGAGAACTCCAGAGGAAGTTCTAGAGGGAGGGTGGGTTATTTCTGCTCCCTTTATGCAGCGGGGCGCGTTTGAGCTGAAATGCACACGTAAGGAGACGGGGGAGGTTTCTCAGTAGAAGAGTGGGTAATCAAGGTCCCAGGAAGGGGGCTGGGTCAGTTCCACTAGATGTAGGGGGCAGGTGAGGGGGCAGAGGAGATGGAGGAAGTGACCCCCTGCCCTTTGGGGAAGTCCCCAACCCCAGGCCAGCCCTGCCTTGCAGCCCGCCCTCAGAGACAGAGAAGCTGGCCATCAGACACCAGCCCAGGGGAAGGTCAGGGTGCACCACCTGCTCCCTGGATAAATTAGCTCCCGGGAGTCAGAGCACCCTTAGGAAAAGGAAGTCTGTCCCAGCCAAGAGGCATCTTGGGCCCCCACAGGTGAGAGAAGGCCAGGCAGAGCCCCAGGGCTGCCCTAGGCTACCCACGTGGTGTCCCAGCACCTGGCCAAGGCCTGAGAGCTATGGCAGGGG
>NW_006205449.1:1030631-1042805 GCF_000334495.1 Tupaia belangeri chinensis
GGCTGGCAACCCCAAGTGTGCCCTCCTGGACAGAGCCAGCTGGAGGCCCGGGGTGTGGGAGACGTGGGACAGGCAGGCCTCTGTCTTCCTGCTTCCATCCTTCCTCTGTCCCTCCCTCTCTCTGTCTGCTTTAGAAACAGACACGAGGCCTGGGAAACTCATTCACTTCCCACTCCCACGTGCTTCAGCAACTGGGTTCAAAATCTGCTCAGGTATTTCCCAGCCCTAAGACTTCAGATCTTCGTTTTATTCTTTCATGGAGACACTGTAAGCATACTTTCAATTTATTGAAAAAATCATGTGTAAGATAGCACGTCCGAGCCTCTCCAGACAGGCCTGTACACACTTCCTGGTCGCACAACTCTCCTGGTGCATTATTTATTGCTAAGGAAAATTATCGTGCTGATAAGAAAATAGTGTCACTTAAAAATTAGGTGGCTCCCAATCAACTTATGACAGTAATTGCTGTAATGTCCCCTTTGATTTAGATATAGTAATATCCGTGTAATTGCCACTGGGAAGGAATTAGAATGGCTGTTAATGATAACCAACACACAAACGGCGATGAGCAGGGACACGTCCTTCGTCTCGCATTCCACAGCAGAGCAGCTGGAGGAGCCCGCGGCTCTCCCCAGTCCTGGACGAACCGGCGCCCGACCCCCAGTAAACAAGGGCGGTTACGGGGAGAACTGCAAGCATGTCTTCAGCCACCCTGTGCTGTCCACCGGAGTCCTCAGCCCTCCAGAGAAAGTGGAGAGAGCAGTGCCCAGAGAGGCCGATGGCTGGGGACCGTGGACCTGCTGTACCGCAGAGCCAGGTGCCCCACCAAGGACACACACCTGACGTCGCCTGGCTCACTGTCCACTCCTGCACCGCTGCTCTCTCTGTCCTTGGGCACCCACCTTATCAATTCACTGCTCTACAGTGAGATGCAGTGGCTGCAACCCATGGTCGCTATCCCACCAATGGCACCCCCCAGCGGCAAGCACTGACCTGGCTGAGTGCCACCTGTCTCCCCAGTACAGGCCTGGGCCCAACAGTGGCCCACACTGTTTGTTGAGTGAATGAAAGACTTCACCACGGAATGGGTGGGTGGACAAGACAGCCTTCCTGGTGTCCAGCATGGGGCATGCTCAGGCAGGCACAGGGGCCGTGGAAGTCTTGTCCTGGCCAGCATGTCACAGCATAAACATGCCCACCTGTGCCATGGCCTTTGCTGAAGAAGAGGCATTACTTTATCTCCTGAGACCATGGCTTCTCTCCATGACATTGAGGCACCAACTGCTTGGCTTGTTAACACTGATGTCACCTTGCAAAGAGGGAGTTTCCAAAAAACGAGACTGTAGGCAGAGACGGTGTGACCAAGTGAAGGGCCAGAGGAATTCCCTGAACCCAGGTTGAATTGGGGGTCCTGGTACCAGTCCAGACTTTGACCCACTCCTAGGGCTTTCCTCCTGAGTTGCAAGAGGTCCCCCTCAGGGGGTTGTAATGCTGTAGACCTGAAGGATCTGGGAGAGGCCTGACCACCTGCGTGGTTATGAAGGCCGTGGAAATCCCGATGGCAGTGATGGCTACAACTCCCTTCACAGTGGGGCGAGGCACCGTGCCATGTGCTGTGTTCGTTTCTTATCTCACTCTCAGGCCTTTTAGGTGGTTGCTGAAACTCGTCCCATTTCACAGCAAGAACTAGGTAGGCACAGCGAGGCTGAGTAACATGACCAAAGTCACACACTTAGTAAGTGGTGAAGCCAAGTCTGGGCCAGGCAGTCGACCCCAGAGCCCTCACCCCTGCCCAACCTGACCTTCATCTATGGTTCTGGTGGGAGTTCGTGTTTGCGAACCTTGGTCCAGATGACCTATAAGGTTCTGTCCGACTTCAGAGCCAGTGAGGGTGTGAATCTGGGGAAATAAGGCACTGACGTTTCCCAAGCATGGTGTGTGGCCAAGGCCCTGCTGGTGCAGCCAGTAAGAAGCCACTGGGAGCCCCAGGGAATCAGGCCCCTGGGGCTTTCACTCCCGATAGTGTAGGCGCTGGTATTGCCATCTTTTCCATTTGATCCGACTTTTCAGTTAGGTAAACACCTTTCTTAAAATCAAAAATCATCAACAACTGACAAAATAGTAGAAACATGCAAATGAAACTAGACTCAAATCCAAGAGGAGGTGGAAGCACAGGGGCTGGGGCAGAGCACAAAGTCCTCCCCTCCTAGGAAGGACTGGCCAAGACTCAGGTGCCAGGGCCTCAGTACCCACAGCTCTGCAAGGTATATGGAGCAGGGGACAAAGTCCAGAACTGCCTGAGGTGAGCAGCTTGGTACTGAGCATAGAAGGCAGAATAAAAGAAGTCCCTGGTAATTGTAACCACAGCCAACCTTGTCTAGACTTGTTGCTCAAAATACCAGGACCTGGTTTCTAACCAGAAACAACAACAAAAACTTCAAACTCATTAATTCAGTATAAAGTGGAACCAACTGATAGTACTTCCAAAGTACCCAGCAGAAGCCAATATAAATTTTTCTCTGGGAGAATGCAACTTTGTCTTAAACCTACAACAATTCCTATAAAGAAAAAGGGCAGATAACATTTAGAAATACTTAATCATAAAAAGAAATAATGTGACATGAGCCAGAACCAGCAAAGGCAAAAGAACACAGTGACAGACATGCAAAACCTTTAGGAATTAACAAGTAAAGACCATAATAAAGTAACAATTGCTGAATGTAAAGAAATAAAAATTCAAAAAAATTTAAATGACCTTGAATATTTGAAAAAGAATTGAATATAATTTCAGGAAGAAGAAAAATATAATAAAATGAACAAGTCAATTAGTGGTTTTAACTGCTGACTTAATATGGCTGAAGAGAGAATTTATAAACTGGAATACAGATAAAAGAAAATTATCCAAAAATGCATCACAAAGATATAGGAAAGAAAATATGAATAAAAGTCAAAAGACAACGAGGATAAAGTGAGAAAGTCTAACATAGCTTTAGTCAAAGTTTCCTAAGGAGAGGTGAAAGAGAATCTGAGAGATGTGGTATTTCTAGACACTAATTTGTAGGCTGTTTTAAAAAGATACACCTAAAAATTAGTGTCCAGAAATACTACAAGAATGGAATGAGATAACCCATGCCATGTGTGCAGAGTGGCTGGGAATGTTCAGCAGTATCTATGTCCTTGCGTGCCCAGAGCACACAGGCATGAGGTTCCCACTGTCTGTGCCACTCTGCATGGTGCCAGAGTTATTCAGAAATGCCCTTGTCCAGGTCCTGCTCTGGAGGAGTCTACTTTCCTGATTCCAGCAACATAGTATAATTCATTTAATCTGAATTTTAATCATTCTAAGACACGCTCTTGGCCTTTGTAGCTCTTAGAAAGAATGATGACCACCAACTAAACTACACCACAATGCTTTCTCATTAAGTGGAATTTTTTTCCTTTTTTTTTCTTTCTTTTTTCTTCCTTTCTCCCTTTCCTTTTTTTTCTTTCTTTTCTCCCTTTTTTCTCTCCTCCTTTTTTTCCCAATTGGAATTTCCACAAATAACATGTGTTTCAGAAACACAGACTAATTGCTCTCATCATTTTATATCAGTTTGAATTTTTTTGGGGGGGGGAGGTTTTTACTATAGGGAGCATGAGCTCGCCAGAAAGTCAGAGAGAGACAGAGAGACAGAAAGCAAGAAATCAACCCCCAGGGGGGATGGCCACACTGCAATCCCTTCTCCTCCATTCTGCCCTGAGATCTTGGTCATGCATGCACACGTGCCTGGCATGAGTTTAAGCCACCAGGTCCAGGATTCAAACCATGTTCAACTACATGGGAGTCCAGCGACACAGCTATTATGCCAACCCCAATTTGAAGTTTCATTTTATGCTTATTGGAAGATTTTTCTGATTAACAGATTTATTTAGACACATTTTACCATGTATCTATTTTGAAACACATAGACATGGAAATAGGTTCAGATATTCCTAAAACATCTTCATGTTGGAGGGCGACACCTTAAACCTCCTCTCAGCTCTCCCACTGACATTCATGGCTCATGCTCTCCCTCTGGGTAACGGGCATTGATATTCCAGCCACTGTGGACTCCAGAAGTTTCTTCCAACTGACACCCATTCTCCAAGCTTACTTGATCTTATCAGACAGGCCCAGGAATGATTTTCATACAGCTACAGCTTACATTACTTCCTAAGATGTTCCCTATTTCTTGATTGAGAGTTTGGCCGAGGTGCGGTCACACCACCGAGAAGCAGCTGTGCCGGAGCCCAGTGACCTGCAATATTGTCATTTCTGCATCCTGATTGCAGGTGTGAAATTGGATAAAAGGCTGAGGTTCTCCAAATCCAGACTCCAGAAGAACAGGATGCTCCCCCCTCAAGAAACCCTTTCCTCTCCACGCAAGGTGTGCTCTGAGCACCCAGAGCCACACCAGACACCTTATCGTGCTTCTCGAACTGGCTGTTCAGGGTTTATGCCTGCTTCGTGGCGCACGCCTGCATGTACAGCAGGTAAACAGAAAGAAAGGAGGGGCAGAGGATGGCGAGAGGTAGCTGGGAGCACCATGGTTAGGGCTGGGGCTGCTGGCATAGAGCCCCTGGAAAACACATAGGCTCTCGCATCGCACAGAGGAGGACTCAGAACCTGCCTGCAGAGAATGGGCACTACCCACTGGACGGTTGCAACCAACAAGTAAGTTGAACGATAAAGAAAGGACAAAAGATGAAGAAGAAGAGGAAACGGCATGGGGAGGAAGAAGTACCCACAGCGTTGCTCTAAGGATGAGAAGTGAGGTCAAGTCTTGTTACCTATGGTGGTCCTGTTCCACAGAGCTCCAGGAGCACTGAGTTAGTGAGTACAGACCCATTGCTCATTGGGGAAATGCAGGTAGGGTTCCTACCAACCTCCACCCCAACAATGTCATCAACCACTTGATGCATGACCTCATTTCAAGTGCGCTTCTCTTTAAAGACACCGTTTTTGTTTGTTTGTTTTTAATTTTTATTTATTTTACATTCATTCACTGAACATCACAGCATACAATATGCAATTTCCCATCCAGAATACACCATATAGTGTCTTAATCATGTGTTAGCATCAAGTAATTTTCCATTTCTTGTTTCATATATATGTACTTTTTCTCCCCTGTTTCTCACCCTCTGCCATTTCCTACCCTCCTCCCACACTGTCTCTGGTATATGCAGTTGTTTTCCATTCCATTTTTCCCCCAACATTCTATTGATTTACAAACTATCATAATTAACTACTCTCAATAGCAAGTTCAGCCAATATATACATATCTGTGAACACATGTTTGACTTTAGGCATGAAACTCTGTGAGCAGAATGAATGTACTACAAAGTAGAACCTAGCTGAGGCTATATAGCTTACTGTGGTCATTAAACAGATGTTTTTAATATATTTTTTAATTTCAAGAAAAGCAGTTTCAGGTTTTTTTTAAATTTATTCATTCATTTATTTTAATTTGACCAGAGAGAGACAGAGAGAGATGGTGAGAAAACAAGCTGCCAGGTCTGGGACTCGAACCATGGTCAGCCATATGGGAATGTTCAGCACCTTAACCATAATGCCACCCACTGGTCCCCAAAGCAGTTTCAGTTTGAATAAATCAAAATTTAAAAATGTTAAGATACCTTTTCATAAAACTTAAAGCCAGGAAACAGGTTAGGATTCTGTTCAAATAGGTACATGGACCTATCCAGAAATCAAGAGAAGACAAAGTTCCTTAACTCTGGAAAACAAAGCATAGAAGATCAGTAATGTTTTAGTCAAAAGTCACCAGTTCAGGCTCATGTAGTTAATCTATCTTCTTCTATGGTTTGATCTTTCTGTTTAAATTCTGGAAGATAGGGAACCAGCAGTTAGCATAATGGCTATGTCGCTGGACTCCCGCGTAGTCGACCACGGTTCGCATCCCGGACCAGGTGGCTTAAAACTCACGCCGGGCATGTGTGCGTGCGTGCCCAAGATCCCGAGAGGAGAATGGAGGAGAAGGGATTGCGGCGTGTCCATCCCCACTTGGGGGTGATTTCTCGCTTTCTGTCTCTATGTCTCTGTCTGTCTGGCGAGCACATGCGCCCTATAGCGAAAAACCTCTCAAAAAAAAAATATCTGGAAGATAACATTCAACTTGCCCCTACCATTTGCCGGTTATTTTCTTAGTTGTTTTTGAACTCTTATTTCTGTGTGTTTGACTTTAGTTTTCCTAATATGGCACTCCCTTCAGAGCTTCTTGGGGAGCTGGTCTGGTGTCGATAAATTCTTTCAGGTTTTGTTTATCCTAGAAAGTTCTCGTCTTCTCTTCCCATATGAAGGATAATCTTTCTGGGTATAGTATTCTTGCTTGAAATTGTGTTTCACTTAACACTTTGAGTATATTTTCCCATTCTTTCCTTGCTCGCATTGTTTCTCATGAGAGATCTGCTATTAGCCTGATGGGATATCCTTTGTAGGTAACGATATTTCTCTCTTGCCAGTCTTAGTATCTTGTCTTTGTCTGTGGTTTTGGTCAACCTGGCTATAATGTGTCTTGGAGAAGATGTTGAGTTGATTCTATTTGTGGTCCTTTGTATTTCTTGGGTCTGGATCTTTGAATGCCTCTCTAGGTTTGGAAAGTTTTCTTGCAAGATTTCATGGAATAGATTGCCAATGCCTTTATTAGTCTCTTCACCTTCTGGGATATCAATTATCTGGATGTTTGGATGTTTGATGGTATCTAGTATTTCTTGTATACTGTTCTCATCTTTTTTGGCAGTTTTCTCAGTCTTCATGGTTTGTTTTGTTTTGTTTTTTTTTTTTTTTCTAAGCCAGCGATTCTGTCTTCTACATCTGAGATTTGATCTTCTGTATGATCTAGCCTGTTTGTAATACTTTCAAGGGAGGTTCTGATTTCCTGTAGTCCAGTCTTCATCTCTGTGAGTTCCGTTTGATTCTTTTTTATGGTATTTCCTCTTTCAGATCAGGCAAGAACTTCCTCACCTCCTGTCTCTTTTCTCCTTCCTCTTCTGGAGTTCATTGTCTCTCTTCTCTTGCATCTCTGCTAGCTTTGTCACTATGAATATTCTAACTTCTTTATCAGACATCTCCATGAGTTTCATTGAAGTGTCTGTAGATGAAGAGGAATTATTCTTCTCCCTTGGGGGAGAGGGATTTTCTTGGTTTCTCATATTTCTTGTGCCTCTGTGGTGATTTCTGGTCATCTGATGGCTTATACATTTCCTCTTCATTTCTAGAAGTTCAATCTGAGTATTCAGAGGCATGCAGGAGGAGGTGATCTGCCATCTATTTGTTGTTCCATTTTTCTCCCTCCATGTGGCAGATTCAGTAGGAATTGAGGACTATGTTGACACTAATAGTATCCAGATGCTTGGCTATGGTTCGCTTAGACCTGTCTAGACACTCAGTGCATGGAGGCTGAGCAGCAAAGGGATGAAGGTAAAAGAAAAAGGATAGGAAAACAGAGAGAGAGAGTGAGAGAAAAAAAGAAAAAAATTACTATTTTTTTTAAAAAGCCAAAATTAAAAACCGCGTGGCATGGAAACACAAGTTCTCAGCTCTAATGGAGGAGTCGGTCTCTGAAGGCCTGCACTTTGCCTCTCCACTTGAGAATGGGGTCTGGAGGATGGTGTTGCAGCAGAAAACCTTCATTACTCTTAGTCCTTCAAGGCACTGGTTCTCAGCTCCCATGGAGAAGTCGGCCTTCTTCTTTAAAGACACCTTCTTAGGGATACGTGGCTGGTTCAGGTTCAGTATGGCCCTCACCATCAGCACCATCGCTCTGGCCTGAACAGAGCTGGTCCAATGTACAGATTTCTCTATGACGCTGCCACAGTCTCCGTGTGCTTAGGACACTAGACAGCACACCAGGCGCTCACAGACACCAGTGACGTGCTGACGGAAGAACATGCAAAAGCCGCGTGTTTGCAGTAAGAGCTGGAACAAAAGCAGGGTGTCACTGCGTGGCTGCAGCCGGAAGCGTGAGCGCCAGGCAACCCGGTGTTGCACATATCTGCCAGTGACCATGAGAGTGCCAAGTGCTGACCTGGGGGTTTCAAATATGTTTTGGCAAGTGTGCAAATTCTCAGACACAGAGTCTTCCAATAGTGAGGTCAGCCATTCACAGGCAGACACCTGGTGCTCAGATGTGTGCACCAAGTGGTGAGCCACTGTTACTGCGGGACACCATCACAGCCCTCTGAAAACCTACCACAGGCAAAGCCCAAAGGAGGGCTAGTGGGGGCAATGGCGTGGCTTGCCCACTGTCCTCGATCTGTCCCTCTGTCCCACAGTTTGTTGCCCATCCATTCTGTGCACACATGGAGAGCAGCGAGCGTGGTGTGTCTCTGGCTGGGAGTTTAAAGAGCAGTTTATCTCCTAAATGGACCCCATTGGTCAGCTTGGGCCATTATCACAAAATATCAGACTGCGTGGCTTAAACAACAGAAATTTATTCTCTCATACTTCTGGAGGCTAGAAGTCGGAGGTCAGGGTGGCAGCGGGCTGCGTTCTGGCGAGGGCCCTCTTCCTGACTCAGACGATGCCTTCTGACTGTGTCCTCACGTGGGAGAAAGAGAGCTCTCTTCCTATCCTATCAGGGCCCCACCCTGATGACCTTGTTTAACTTTTGTCACCTCCTCCCAGGCCCTATCTCAAATACACTGAAGTGAGGGCTTCAACTTAAAAATGTAGCGGTTGTAAATAAGTCTACTGCATGGGCTGTTTCTGAAGTCACACGACTATTACAAATGCTTATGGCGGCAGATGCTCGGGCCAGCCCCACAGCTGGTGGTTAAGGGAAGCCAGATTCCACATGGCCAACAACAGTTCAAATCCCAGACTTGGTGACATGAAAAACACACCTGGTGTGTGCATGCATGCCCCAAATCCCACAGTATGGAGAAATGGAGGGGAATAGATTATAGTGAGACCTCACCCCATTGGGGAGTGATTTCTCCTCTCTTCCCCTGTCTCTCTCTGGTGAATGTATGTGCCCTCTGGCAAAAAAAAAAAAAAATAGCAGGACAAGCAAGTAGCATAGTGGCTAAAGGCTCTGGACTCTCATGTGGTCAACCATGGTTCAAGTCCTGGATCTGGTGGTTTGAAACTCATGACAGGTATGTGTGCATGCATGCCCAAAATCCCAAGAGGAGAATGGAGAAGAAGGGATTGCAGCATGGCCATCCACCCTGGGGGGGTGATTTCTCACTATCTCTCTGTCAAGCACATGTACCCTATAGCAAATATCTCTAATAGCACTTAATATGCACTAGACATTGTTTTTAAGAATTATTCATGTAATATTACTTATTAATATTATTTTTTAATTTGCTACAGGACACATGCATTCACCAGAGAGAGAAGAGAGAGAGAGAAAATGAGAAAGCGAGTTACCAGGTCTCAAACTGCAGTTGGCCATGTGGGAGTCCAGCACCTGAACCACCATGCCACCTGCTGGCCCCACCAGGCAATGTTTTAAGTACTTGACACTCGAGAGCCCACTATTCCCTAACAGCTTCTTGGAGGTGCTCCAATACCGTATGCACAGAGAGAATGAGGAATTGGCTCACACGTTCACATGGTCTCGGTCTGCTGTCTACAGTCTAGAGACCCAGGAGAGCAGGTGGTCAGTTTTGGTTTTAGCTTGAAGGCCTCAGTCCCAGGAGAGCCACCGTGTAAATCTCAGTCTGAGGGCAGGAGGAGCTCGAGGCAGTCGGGCAGAGAGGGAAAATCCAACTTCCTCTGCTTTTTCTGTTCTGTTCAGGTCTTCAAGGAGTGGGGTGATGCCCACACCCACCAGCTGGTCATGTGTCTACTCGGTCTACTGATTCAGATTGAGACGCTTGTTTCACCCAGAAGCATCCTCCCAGCCACACCAGAAATAACGCTGGGCCAGCTAGCT
Source organism: Tupaia belangeri chinensis (assembly GCF_000334495.1). Classification (NCBI taxonomy): domain Eukaryota; kingdom Metazoa; phylum Chordata; class Mammalia; order Scandentia; family Tupaiidae; genus Tupaia; species Tupaia belangeri. The sequence goes on from NW_006205449.1 coordinate 1,040,552, forward strand.
GGGCATCCCGTGGCCAGTCAAGGAGACACAGGAAATGGGTGGTCATGCCTCAGTTACAGAGGAGGAAATGGGCCCAGCAAGGGGAAGTAGCCCAAGATGACACCGCCCAGGAAGTGGCTGCCTGGTTCTGTGCTCTTAACACACATCACCCTCCACAGCAGGACCTGGCGTTCATGCCACCTGTACTTCCACCAAAGATGGCTGAGTTGGGATAAAGCCATTGACAATGCCTGGATTAGATCTCTATCATGCTGCACGATCAGATAAATTCTTTTAAAAATTATTCAACTCAATAAAAGTAACTACATCTCTGTAAAAAGAATGTGTGGACCTAGTCAATTTCATATTCTAGCCGTTGTTCATCTGGGGGTGTGTGCGGGGAGACAACGATTGCAGGGCAAAAAAGGAGACGTGACTCCTAGTGGGGACTGTGTTACCAGACGGGACGGTGGGTGAGCGATCCACCTTCTGTGACTCCCCTGTCTTTATCTGAGAGTTGACGCCAGCTCCCTGTCCAGGTCCGGCCTTCTGTGTCAAGCAGGCACTGAGGCTGTCCATGCTGCTACCTGGTGGGGACAGTTTCCAACCTGTGTCTGTTTCTCTGTCCTCCACTTTCTTTCCCAACCTGCATCCATTGCCCACGCCCCCCCCACACACACATAATACGGAAAAAATAATACATTGCCATTGTCTTATCGACCTAGAAGAATGTTCTCCTCAATCATATTTTCAGGGTCTGTCATGGAATTCTGAATTATCTAAAGAGTAGATTGCTCTTCAAGTATTCTGCCCGCACATCGTAAGCTGCTGTGCTTTGATTTATGGAGACGCGCGAGAGCCTCCCCACACCTTAGCGCTCTCACCACACACCACTTGTCTCTGCACAACCAGCCCCAGGGCTGGCCGGTGGGCTGGAGCCATAGCTCTCACTGAGGCTGGGTCTCTGGCTGGGCAGGAAGAGGGCGATACAAACCTTCCGCAGAGCAGCTGACGACAGGGAACGCGCACCTTCGGAACACATAGGGCTTTTAACACATGAAAGCCATTTCTAGAAATCCAGAGGCAACCTATCTTTCCCCCGGTGTAACTCACAGCAGAGAAGGTACAGTGTATCTCTGTCTAAGGGTATATAAGGTATTCATTAAAAGGTACTTAAAACTCTTCCCGATGCACTGTCAATGAAGAAGCTCTGGTTACAACTCAGTGTGTTCAGCATGTCACTGATTTTGGTAAACCATATGTGCATTGAAAAAAGAACCAGGAAGGAAGTGGGCTAAGTCGCTCACAATGTCTCTCAAGAGCAGCGCAGAAGCCTGTAACCACGTGGTAACTGCTGGATGTCTCCACACACTTTTCTGCGCCCTCGGAGTAGTCCATAATCATGAGTGTGTTTGCAAGGGTGGGCATTTAGCCATCTGTGCTGCCATCGGCACCGCCTCGAGTCTATGTGGGCTCATGTGCTGTCAGGAGTGGGGAGTGGGCTGGGGGTCTCCCCAGCACCCTCTCTTTGGGGAGCTGCAGTTCCATGGCAGGCCCTCCTGCAGCCTGGACTGAATGCAATGAAGAGGCCGTCTCCACCTTGTGTGAGAGCATCAGCAGGAGCTTAGAACCTTATTTTGGCGTGAATCTGGAAGTCCCTGTCCCCCTCCCTCGGTGTCTAAGGCCCTAACCTCGTACAAAGAGGCATCCTGTGACCTGCAGCATGCACACGAACCTGGCCTACCCCACGAGGCCCCAGGTCGCGAGTCCAGCAACCTTCCCGCATGGCTCAGCAGCACCATTGCCTGGCCCCAGGCCCCTCTTCTAGATACCACGTTTGGTGATGCCACCATCTGGGTCTCCTTCCGGCCTGCCTGCTCCTCCTCGGCCTCCTACCTGCAATTGCTCTCTCTACCAGGGAGACCAGAGTCAAGACAGAACTTCAGTTGCCCAAGCGGAAGGTCCTGGGCTTTCTCCACCAAGGGGATTCCGACAGAGCCAGCCCCTCCAACCGCTGTCTCAGTCACTGGAGAGTCCTGAGTCAGAGTCTGGACGGTGTTCTTCCCACACCCCGCAGGCCTGGGGAAGCCTTTGGCAGAAGGTGGTAACCCATGATGGCCTCCTAGAAGGCCCTGGAGCAGAGATGGGTCTAGAACATGTGGCTCTACAATGACAATGTAGAGGGCAGGACTGAGAGGATTCGTAGTGTGGTAGGGCCAGCAGTTTTCTCTGGGAGGAAATAGGTTCTCGAATGTCCCGTTAAAGGTCAGCAGGA
>NW_006205449.1:1043240-1059919 GCF_000334495.1 Tupaia belangeri chinensis
GGAACAGTGACATCTTATGTGTATGTCAGACGTGTGTCTGCCTGCAGCCCCCGACATATTTGTGTATAATGTGAGGTTCCTTATTTTGGAGCTAGTAACTTTCTCGTCATGTCTTTGTGTTTAGTTCTTAACTTCGGAATTCTGCCTCTATGTAGAGATAGCAGTGTGACTCTAGAGAAGGCCGCGTATACCAGTAAGATAGACTGGCTCACTGTCGCCTGAGTCACGGGCAGCTTTGCCTCTGCCAAGTCTTAGCTGTGAGACCAACGTCAGAGCGATTTCAGGAGTGGTCGCCATGTTCTGCCAAACGGACTGAGCCACGGAGGCTCCCTGGAGGCAGCGGCAGTGTCCTGGCACCAGCAGCGGAAGTGGCTGGCCCTAGGGTGAGCACAAGGGCAGGGCAGCTGAGCAGGGAAAGGAGTGTCACGCATCAGACCCAGGGCCCAGCCCACCATGCTCCTCACCCCTCACTGTTACGTGGCAGTGAACACAGCATGCAGCTTCCTAGGGGCACCAGAGCCAAGTCCCTCTCACTGGGTGACCTAAGACCATGGAAGCATGTTTTCTCATGGCTCTGGAGGCTGGAAGTCCCAAACCGGGGTGTAGGGCACCCACACTCCCACCGCGGGCCCCAGAGAGGAATCCTGCCTTGCTTCTCGCAGCTCCCAATGGATTCCAGGAACCCTTGGCTTTTCCCGGAGCGTAGATGCCTCACTCCAGTGCCTCTGTCTTCACGCAGCCCCTCCTGAGGGCCCGTGTCTAGCTTTGGCTCTTCCTGTAAGTATAGCAGTGACTGGATTAGGTCGGACTCATTTGCTGTGACTTCGTTTTAGATTGAGCACATCTGCAGAGCCCAGCAGCTCACAGTCACCAGTGGCACGGTGAGACTCCACACGTACTGAGGGTGCAGCTCCACCCACCACGGAGCTTTTCTCCATATGCCGACTCTGCAAGCCTTTTCTTCTAATCATTTCGCATCATCCCTATATCAGTCCTATGAGGAACACCCATTTTACAGATAAGAAAACGGACTGGAAAAATCAGTGAGTGGCCAAGTTCTCATACTGCAGAAGGAGACCCCAACTCCCAGTCTGCCTTACCCTCAAATCTCTCTCTTAACCATCAGGCAGGATGTTCAACTCAAAAACTGCAAAATGGGACCAGCAGTTGGTGTAATGACTACGTCACTGGACTCCACATAGTCAACCATGGTTCGAATCCCGGACCCGGTGGCTTACACTCACACTCGGATGGGACCAGCAGTTGGTGTAATGACTACGTCACTGGACTCCACATAGTCAACCATGGTTCGAATCCCGGACCCGGTGGCTTAAACTCACACTGGGCGCGCATGTGTGTGCGCCCAAGATCCCAAAAGGAGAATGGAGCAGAAGGGATTGCAGTGTGGCCACCTCCCCTGGGGGGTGACTTCTCGCTTTCTGTCTCTCTGTCTCTCTGTCTTTCTGGCGAGCACATGCACCCTATAGCAAAAACCTCTAAAAAAAAATTGCAAATCACTACAGCCTAGTTAGAGTCCATTTTTTGTTGTTGCAAACGACTGTCAAATCTGGAATCAGAAATTTACAGGGGGCCAGCCTCATGGGCTTGTGGTTACGGGAGCACGATGCATTCTGATGACTGCATGGTTCAAGTCCAAGCCCCAGCAGCTTGAAAAACATGCCAGGGCCATGTTCGCGCATGCTCTAGATCTCCAAAGGATGGAGAAATGGAGAAGGGATTGCAGTGTGACCACGCTCCACTGGGGGTGCTATCTCCCTCTTCTCTCTCTGTCTCTCTGGCAAGTGCACATCCGCTGCAGCAAATAAGGAAGGAAGAAATGTGAAGGGGTGTCAGCCAAGGCTCCTGTGGCAAGGCAGAGTCTTAGCCTGAAGAAGCCCAGTGTGTTCAACCTGAGAACCCACCTCCGAGGCCCTGGACAAGCACCTTCCAGCTCCCTGCTGCCCCCCCGGCTCTTGCTCCATCAAGGATCGTCTGAGCAGCTCCTCACACATCACCCTAGGGTAGCGCCGAGTGGGGTCAGAGCACATGGCCATCAGCGCTGGGCCCTCCTCCGCTGCACCAGGCCCAGGCCCGTCAGTGCAACAGGCCACACCAGGCTCTTTGCTGACCCGATAGTAAAGCTACCCACATTAATTAATCAGGACAGATTAGTAAGCGTGACAAGGTGAGAGAGGGGACATTCTCCAAGCTCTCCAGTTGGGTATGAGTGCGCATATTTTTTTAATCCTGCAGCAATTTATTTTCTGTAGAGCGAAGTTTCTCTAAGAATGTCCCAAAATGTAGTCAAGGTTAACCGTGCCATGAGCTCATTCAATATTTATGATTCTTTTTATTTGTATTACTAGGACTTTTTGGGGACTCCAAACGGTTCATTAATCAAACAGAGTGACAAAATGAGCCCTCTGACAATTGGAACAAGGGCTGAATATGATTACGATTATATATACATACACGTACATGCACACGGACGCACATTTTGACCCAGAAATAAAAGAACCAACTAAACTTCATCAACAGTTCCTGATTAATTGTTACAAAGTGTCGCCCATAAATTTCCCTTCCATCTAATCATCCTCTAGGGCGATTTCACAGTAGCCCCGGAGAGCTGGCTTTCTTGAGGGCTGAGTTCCTGGGAAAGACGGGGTGACGCGAAGAGCGCCAGTGAGTGGAGACTGGCGGCCAGTCTTCGCGGAGCTGACAGGTCTGAAATACAATTATCGGTGTGATCTGCTTAAGGATTCATCAGCAGCCCCTGCCTCTGAAGACTTAAAAAAACACGAGACACACAAAGAGAAAGAGGTGATAAGAAGGCATCATCTTCCTCTAGCCTCATAACTGTAAATTGAAGAAAATTATTTTCTTTGCCTCCAGCTCATTGGCATATAGGCGGCATTATATTATAATTTCATAAGCATAAATCCTTTGAATAAATTTCAGAAGAATAACTGAATTAGAAATGCAAGTGAAGTATCTAAAAAACTTAACTGCACCAGGCAGGGGAGAAGAGGTGAGGGCTGCAGAGGCAGGAGGAGCCTCTCGGGGCACCGGTCTGGGCTCGCCAAGGCCAGCTGGGGTCTGCTGGGGAGACCATCTTTAACCCCACTCTGGGCCTCATGGGGAATCAAAGAGCCCCCTCTCCTCTTCCCACCATCATGTTCCAAGGAATTTGAGTCGTAATTCATCATAAATTAATTTTGGAGAAACAGCAGACTTGGGGCACGTTATAATTATTGTTATTTGTTTATTTATTATCATGTTAACCATTATTTATTGTTACGTTGCGCTATGCGAGCCCGCGAACCGCTCCCTGTGGTCTCCTAGCAACACGTCCCCGCTCCGCCAGCTTGGGCTGTAGGAGGTGAGTGCAGGCTGGCGTTCCTGGCTTCTGTCCTGTCCTGAGAGGACCCAGTAGGATGGTCTGCCCAGACCAAGTGTCCACCTGGCCCCTCAATGACAGCCCATGATCTGCTCAGCCTATCATTTGCAAAGACCTTCTAGGGGAGTCTGGAGGGGCTGGTTCAAGTTCAGTGAGGACCTCCCTCCCAAGGGCCCTTCTTGGTACGCGGGGCAGTGGCACAAAACACTCTCCATCTGGCCAGGCTACTACGACTGGGAGGTGGAGGTGGACTGAGAGGGCAGGGCGGCCTCCCCAGGAACCCCAGTGCACCACCCCAGGCTCAGGCAGCACGTGCCCTATCTTGTGGCCTGTGCCTGGCTGTGGGCAGCCGATTGCAGCTTCAGCTGGCTTCTGGGGCCAGTGTTCTGGGACAGGAGCTGGGGACAGAACCGAGTTCATCTGTGCCCCAGCAGGGTGAGGCCTTAGGACAGCATCATTCTGCACTGTCTCCTGGGTTAGGACGGAAGTGCAGAGAAACCGGACCTCCGCCCTCACCTGCAGGAAAGCCCTGTGCAAAGGAAGCCTTCCTGCAGGTCCCTGTCACGACTAGTGGGAGCTGCTGGGCCTGAGAGGCCACTGGTCCCCTGCATCGGGTCCCCCGCACACCCCTCTGGCCCCCGAGTGAGCACTTTCTACCCTGATTCAGACGGTTCCAGCAAAGGGCCTAGTGATAGCCCACGTGCTTCCACAAGGTGGGACCACCCACCAGTCTCTGGTGCAGTATTCTCTGCCCCCAGCCCCACCCAAGACATTCCTCCTAACCTTTAACTTAAAAACAATTAGTCTTACAGAGAAATTTCGGAGATAGTGCAGAGGTCCCCGCCCACACCGTTCCCCTCTCGTCACCGTGAACGAAATGATACCGGTTTGCAGTTATGACCTGAAGCCGTGAAGTCAGCCTTCCTTCGCTCTTACCTGAAGTCCACTTCCTGTCTCCGGATCCACGTCACAGCACGCGTGTCTCCTTAGGCCCCTCTAGGCTGTGACCGTCTCTCCAGCCTCCCTGTGTTCATGACTGTGACAGTTTTGAGGTCAGAGCAGTTTTGCTGACCATCTCTCCATGGGATTTGCTGGTAATTTTCTCAGGATTAACTGCATGGCTGCCCTTGGGGGAGGAAGACCACAGGGCCAGGGGCCACTCACACCACACCATGCCACGGTGCACGCAGCCCACACGGCGGGTGGCTGACGTTCAACTCGATCGCCTGGCTGAGTGGTGTCTGTCGGTCTCTCCCCCGTGAAGCTGCCCTTTCCCCCTACTTTCACTGAACTTACTGGAAGGAGTGGCTCCAAGGAGCCCACACTGAAGGATGGGCATTGGGCCCACCCCAAGGCAGGTAATGCACACGTTATTTTGAACTCTGCCTAAGGGGTTGTCTCTGCGCTCCATTCCTTCACTTGCTGCCTCTTACTTATAACTGGGTGGGCTTACCTTACCTTTGGGCTGTGTCCCTTAGCCAGGAGCTCAGTCCCTGGCCCCGTGTCCCTGGAGCGCCCACCGCGTGGCACAGTGCCATTCTGTATCTGTGCTAACATGATCTTTCTATCTGGTATCGCAGGCTGCTCTGGGCTGCTCTCAGCCCCGAGTCAAGCACTGCACGGAACTGGCTTCCTTCACTGAAAGGAGGGATTAGCACCAGGACCTGGCACTAAGGGTGCTCTCTGCTACTGGGCTGGGGCTTTGCAGGGCTGTGTGTTTAGTTACCGCTGACCATTCACAGGATCTCCGGGGCAAAACCCAGACACCAGCACTTCTTAAAGCTTAGTCTACGTGTCAGGACCTTCCCGAGGTGGCGTCGGGGAGCATTTGTTCCAGTGTAAAACAGATTAATAAAGGTAGGAGAAGCCAGCAGGTGGCATGGTGGTTAAGGCACCTTGCGCATGGTTGACAGTGGTTTGAGTCCCAGACCTGGTTGCTTGAAAATCACACCAGGTACAAAATCCCGAGAGGAGAATGGAGGAGAAGACATTATAGCATGGCCATCCCCCTGGAGGTGATTTCTCACTTTCCGTCTCTCTGTCTCTCTCCAGTGAGCTCAAGTGCCCTAAGACAAAAGCCTAAAAACTAAATAAAAATAGAAGATCAGTTGGTACCATTTCTTAGTGATTATTATTATTATTACTTTATGCATTCAATCACATATACGTCAATTAGTTTGTAGAGAGAATTTAGCCAACCATGAGATACTTCTCATACCGGTCCGGCTGAGAATGCTAGACATGTTATCATCAACAAGTGACGAGCCATTTCTGTGTCCCCCACATGTCTTCCCTCTCCATTCTTTAGGTACCAAGAGAGATGGGTGCTGGGATGGAAACTGCTAGAGATCTATCGACATCTGTCCCCCATTTCTTCCTGATCACAAACCCAGACAACGCCCACTGTCCGGGAGTAGCAGGTGCACCTAACAGGAGCAGCAGAGCTAGGGCCTAACCCCTGCTTGGGCCTGTCTCCTCTCCTGATTTAAAACATTCAACATGAGTTTCAACCCACTGGATTTGGTACTCAATCCACTGTGGCCTGTGTGGAAGCCCTGCGACCTAACTGCTACACCCTCTGCTGGCCCCAAGATCCTGGAAGGAGAATGGAAGAGAAGGGATGAAGGGATTGAGGTGTGTCCCCCCCCCCCCGGGGGGGGGGATCCCCACACCTTCTCCCCCGAGGGGGGTGAATCCTCACACTCTCTCCATCTTTCTCTTTCTCTCTCTCTCCCTCTCTCTAGAATGCACATGACCTAGGGGAAAAAAAAAACTCTAAAAAAATCTGGACCCTGAGATTTTGTTGGAGAAAAGCCATTTCTGAGGCTGGAATGGTGTTGGGAAACTCCCTGAGGGGCTAAACCTCCATGTTCTCACAGCAGTCAGTGGCTTCGTTTGTGACCCTGGTTCCTACAGACCACCCCAGCTCCTGCAGGACACTCCAGTTCCTGCAGACCACCCCAGCTCCTGCAGAGTACCAAGGCAGGTAATGCACACTTCTGCAGACCACCCCAGCTCCTACAGGGCACCCCAGCTCCTGCAGGGCACCCCAGCCCCCACAGACCACCCCAGATCCTGCAGGGTATCAAGGCAGGTAATGCACACTTCTGCAGACCATCCCAGCTCCTGTAGACCATCCCAGCTCCTGCAGGTACCACCCCAGTTCCTGCAGACCACCCCAGCTTCTGCAGACTACCCCAGCTCCTACAGGGCACCCCAGGTTCTGCAGACTACCCCAGCCCCTACAGGGCACCCCAGCTCCTGCAAAGCTCCATTGATCATACACGATTCGTGAGCCCATGTAGCATCTGTGGCTCAAGTGAAGTGCGCTTGAGCAGAGGGCGCTGGTCTGAACCCTCGACAAGGTGCCCCCTAGAGGGATGTTAAGTGCGTCTCTCCCGTAAGGATGACTTGACCAGAAGCCTTCCCATGGGATGGAGGCTGGAGCCCTCCACCAGGCTTCTGTGCAGTCAGGCAAGCAAGGCACCCTTTCCAAGAGGGCCACTTGAGTGGCTTCAGCTCACCACAGGTTCCCAAGTAACTGCCAGGCCTTTCCATCTTAAAGTCCACCCTGAGTGAATGTCCATCCACCAGGGGCCCCTGTGAGTGCTCTGAGCACTCAGACCGCCTGGGGTTCCATCGGCTCAGTCCCCATCTGGAGAACCCACCTGCCACTGTGCGTGGTGTGGTTGTGGGTGGGCCACTCACCCCAGTCACACCCATGTCCTTGCCATAGCAGAGGCCGTGCTCAGGTCAGACCACTCGCTCCACATTCCATCTCACCTTCAGTACCTGCAGGAGAGGGGCCTTCAGTCTGGCTACTCGGAGTCCAGACACGGAGCTTTGTCCGTAAACGGTGTGACTGCTCAGCGACGTCCTTCTTTGCTCGAGTTGCTTTTCCTGCGGGGGCAGCTGAGCACGGTGGTCCTCGGTGCCTGGAAACAGCCCAGGACTCCACCAAGACTGAGGTGGAGGCCAGGCGCTCAGGCGCTGGTTCCTGCCTGACTTGGTGGGTGTGGGCAGGAGCGCCTCCCTCTCCCCTGTCCCCACCTCATGTCCGTGTCCTCCTTCATCCTGGACAGTGTTTCCCTGACGTTCACTGAGGCAATTGGAGTCTGAAGGCCTTGGGTCCAGTCCGGTCACTCCTGAGCTGCTGACCTCGAGAAGGCATGTGTGCCATGAAGCCCCCCAATCCTGCAGCTGAACATGGCTGCCCAAACTGTGCAGGTGGCATGAGGCACGCAGAAATACCAGGGAGGGAGGGGCTCCTCCTCCCTCCCCCTGCTCCCACCCCCAGGAAAAGAGGCAGGCAGGGCATGGCGAGGGAGAGGCCGGCTTCTCACCATTACCCCATCAGTGTTGCCTGTTTCGGACGGCTAGAGCTCGCCCTGTACCTAGAGGAGGATCCCTGAGGAGCACTGGCCAGCCACAGCTGGCACGGCCTTGGGAGCCAGCGCAGCCCCTCCTAGGCACTCCTGCAGAACTGCTCACCACCTCCCGAGGGCATGCCACCAAACCGATGTGACTCCTGCAGGGCCTGGCCTGAGTTTACACCCTTACGAGAACAAGCGTCCTGACCAGTCCTCCTGGATAAGCCAGCTGTGGCAGAGCAGGGGACCGAAAAGGCCACCAAGAGAATGGTGATCAGCCGAGCGGCCTCCAGGTGTCCTGGTGATGAGCTAGCACGTCCCGCCCTCCCAGCAGAGCTGGGTGTGACTGTGCTAGTGACAGGAGGAGCCTTTCACTGAGCAGGCGTCACCTGCTGGGTACTTTTCAGACACTCACTCCCCAACCCTCTAATAACTCACAGACGCCAATGCAGGCTGGCAGAGGTCATGTGACATGTCAAGGCGACACTGCTACACATTTCAGACTGAGACCCAGCGCACGTCTCCCTGACTCTAGAATGCATTGTAGTATTTAAAATTCATGCTGGCAGGGCCAGCAGATGCTGCAGCGGTTGAGGTGCTGGATTCTCATATGCCCAACCACAGTTCGAGTCCTGGACCTGGTGACTTGCTCTCTCACTTTCTCTCTCCCTCTGGTCAAATGAAAAAATAAATAAATAAAATTTAAAAATAATAAATAAAAACAAATAATTAATGTTTTAAAACAATGCACACTGGCATAGATGACCTGCGTGTGACCTTGGAAATGCAGGGCATTCTAAGGGGGCCCTTGGAACCATGCTGGGCTGGAGCTGCTGACCCAAATATAAATGCCTTGCCCTGGGCCACCAGGACTGCCAGCGCCATCACTGTTGGCTTGAGTTGGTCCGAGGCCAAACACTGCCCCATCTTGAGGTGCTCATTGCTGGGGAAGGTCACCCCCATTGCACCTGTCGCACTGTCTGGGGAAGGCGAAATGAGAATGCTCTTTCTGTCAATCCTTGGAGTGGTGGAGGAGGTGCAGAGACGTTCCTGCAGGGTGACTGGCAGTGATGAGGTCAGCCCACACACCTGGTTGTCCCCAACAGCAAGGGGCAAGGACGCATGGTGAAAAGGAAGTGTCTTCTGCAGGGGGAGCCTTCCAGCTGGGTGCTCACTGTGCCTCCTGCCCAGACCCAGGTCCATCTCTGCTGGAGTCTGTCCGCTGGGCTCGAGTGACCTCGAGCAGGAGTCCTCGGACTGACCCCATAGCAAGAGAGAAACGCTGCATGTTAAGCCGAGATGCGGGCTGTTTGTTATCATGTACAACCGGCATTTTTGACTAGCGTGGTCACACACTGGGCCTCCTCAGGATGCTCAGGCTCCTGTTTATTGGGAGAAAGAGGGCTCGTCACACTCAGGTTAAGTAACTGAGTGCAGCGGCCAGACACACAATACGGCCTCGGCTCCGTCGTGAGAGTGCGAAGTACGGACCTTCCTTGGAAGCAATTTTTCATGCTCCTATGAAAGCTGTTGATTTCACTCATTGGAGAACGGCCAGTCCCGCGTGGTTCACGACAGCGTCCGAGGCAGAATCCGTCTGGCATTGCTTCCTAGAGCTGCCGAAGGTGCTTGAAATCTAGAAACCTGGGAGTTTCCTCTTAATGAAAAGAGAGAGAAGAAAAAAACACCTTTCCTCTCCTTCTTCCTTTCTCTTTCTTCCCTAAAAAATCTCAGCCTGATGTAGTGATTAACTTGCATTTTGCAGCACAGTGGATATGACAGTCAACCAAATTAATCCCATTATGCAAAACCCAGTTCACAAATGGTTTTGCATTTTTGCAAAATTATGTCAATTTCCCCATAAATTGGAGAGACTGTGTCAGTTTTCTGGACTGCATGGGGATGCTACCCAGAGCTGTACGTCTCTATTCTCTAATTCAGAAAGATTCAGATTTTGTTCCGTGGCACAAATTAGGATTCATAACTTTCATGCTGATATGTTTGCTTACACGAGTCATGTCTGAGAAGTGCTGTTCGTCTTCACATTCATTTACCGTCGTCTTCCACACCACACTCATCATGGTGGGGACACGGTCGTTCGGGGCTATGGAAAGGATGGCTAAAACAAAACCCTGAATTATTTCGATATTAAGAATGTGACCCATTGTTTCTCTTTGCTCCTGAGCCACTGGCAGGCGCCTGCAGCCCCGCCTGGGTCCCTCTGCCTCCCCGTCATGTTCGAGTGGTGAGAGCCCAGACACAGCTCCGAGTCGCCCTCCTCTTGGCCGGAGCAGACGTGCTGCTGGTGGCCAAGTCTGCTTGGCATTGACTGTGGTCTGCGAACTTCCATAAGTGGCCCTTGTCAAACTCAAGCCACTGCCGCGCTGAGCTCCAGAGCAGCCCGGACGGGAGGCTGTGCACTCTGACCCCTGTCACCGCTCCGAGCCGCTCACATCTGCTGGCTGGGCGCCGTCCCTTCACCTGGTTCATTCCGAATGCAGCAGGCCCCTCCACTCCGAGTGAGACATCGCCCCCCTCTCCCTCGCTCTCTTTTACAGAGAGAAAGAAAAAGCTTCCTTGTTTTGAAGACTGGCGCTCCAAGGGCTAAATTACTTACTGAATTCCGAAAATCTATTTTTTAATGGTGATTCTTTCTTTGCGTAGCACTTTTCATTCCGGTAATGCGTTCTTGAGCAGTGAATTGTTGACTTTTTATGCCTTAGATTTATTAGACATGTGTCAAGTTGTCAACCTCCTACCGTTTGCATTTGTGTCCACCTCGCAAACAGCAGGGAAAAATACTTTTTTTTTTCCACGAACGTTCACTTCTTGGCAGTTCTGAAACAAATTTTTGAACAGTTGCTGTTCCTATTGATAGCAATAGTTTGATGTTTCAAAAAAACCAGGGTTTTATTTTCCCCTAAATTTTTGACATGTTCTGTCATATCATATCATATCATACCCTGATGCATCAAAAACAAAAAGAGGGGAGGGCGCAGCCTGCTCCGTTCACACGATCGCGAGCCTCGCTGAACACCCACCCATCTGTTCGTGGCTTTCATTCTTTTGTTCTGCCTCTAATGCCGGTATTCCTCAATGCCGTGGATTCTCGCCTCTTCCGAGACGCCGCAGCCCCTGCAGCAGGCTTCCTAAGCTTTGTGAGAAATAGTTTCAAGGAGCGAGGAGGCCTTCGCATTCCCCCACTGCTGGGCGGCTAGAATTTAGACACATCCACAGAGTAAAGGCAAACAATAAAAAAATAAATAAATAAATAAATAAAAGTGAGAATTTGCCAATGAAGTGAGCACCCAATAGCCTCGGGGAGTGTCACCCACAATTGCTGAAACTGGGAGAAAAAAAGCAGCAGTCTCTCCAGAGCTTTCCGGCTCCTGGCAGGGCCGCTAGAATGCCCCCCTGCTCCTGAGCAGCCGGGTCGGGCATGAGGACCAGCGGGATGGGCACCCTGCTCTGGCAGCCTGTCCTCTCTCGCACAGAGGCAGGTCACCGACAGGTCCTGCCACATCCTTTCCTGAGGCCAGCAGTCCTGCTAAGAAGGTCCAGCCTCTTGGCTTGGCCCAGCCCTCGGCCCAGGCACTGCTGTGTGCCCCACGACCTCTTCTCTTCGGGCAGGGAGTTTCGGGCAGGGAGTGGGAGTGGGGGGGCCACACTCGCCCTGCAGCCGGGCACTGGGCGGTCCTGGTCCTACAATGCCCTGCCAGCGCGGTCCTCCGGCCTGGCAGGGTTGACCTCATCCAGTTCCCCTTTAAGTCAGCCAGGCCCTCTCTGGAAGAGGAGACCTGGTCGCTATCAGGTGCTGGTGCCAGTGTCCCCTCCTCGCCCCTGTGCAGTTGCACACTTACTCTGCCGGGCCTGCCACCTGCCACCCCCAACCTGCGGCCTGCAAGTTCAGATTTGGGCAGAGCCTAGGCTCCCACCCTGTCCACCACCAGAGCCGGGAGTGAGCCCAGAGGAAGCTGAGCTCCCTTGGGCCCCTCCTCCAGGATGAGCGCTGAGGCTGCAGAGGAATCAGAGCAGGGACTGAGCAGATCTGCACTTGCGAAGATTTGTTCAGCTCATGACACGCAGTGCGCGGTGAGGGCACCAGCAGGCCTCAGTGGTCCAGTGGGAGGTGGGGACAGCACCTAGGGCAGTGGTCACGGGAGTAAAGGGCTGGCAGAGGCTGGTCACTCGTCTGAAAGGGCTGGAAGGCAGGCTTCCGAGGCCGATCGGGTGGGATGCTTGCACGGGAAGGCAGGGTTTGTGGTGACACTGAAGGCCGGACCCCAGTAGGTGCCCAGTAGGCCGGACCCCGTCACCTACACGTGGGTACTCGCAGGACAAACACAGGTGCCCAGTACAAGGCTCTGGGCTCAGGGGCCTCTGGTGGATTAAAGCAACCAAGACGTAGCCCCTGGGTGCTCTGGAGGCCAGATCGAGGTGTCAGAGGGCTGCAGTGCCCCAGGGCTGTGGGGGTGAGGGCGGGGTGCTTTCATGCCTCTTCCAGCTGCGCCGACCAGGGCAATCCCTGTCGTACCTCCTTGGTGGCCCCATCAGCCAGTCTCTGCCTCCCTCTTCTCGTGCCGCCTCCTCCGCGTGTGTCTCTGCATCTTCTCGTCTTAAGAGACACCAGCCGTTGTAGCCAGGGCCCCCTCCTCCAGGGTGAGCGCGTCCTGACTTGACACATCCACAAAGACTGTTTCCCACCCAGGTCACCTTGCGGGGTTGGGCCAGGAACTGGGCGGGAGGTCATTCAGCCCAGGACTCCTGCGCGTGCTGGTGTGGGAGTCCCTCCCGTCACTGCGGTGGACAGGGAGAAAGCCCTTCCTCTCTGTGTGCTGGCCACTTGTGCTCCAGGCCGGCCGAATGGCACCTGGAAGGCGCCATAGTGGCCGAGCGTGGGCAGTCACCCAGAAGCAGTGTCATGCTGGGGTGGCTGCAGAGCTGGGTGCTCCCGAGCGGCCTCTCACTGGGGAGTCGCTGGTCCTCCTGCAGAGACAGGGCAGTTGCCTTTGATGCACTAATTAGGTGGGGGGGCTGGAAAGAAGCCCATCCCGTCATGTCACCCCCTGACTTGCCGTGCTGGGCCGTGGTGACGGGCTGATCCCAGAGTTCTGCCCACGGCTCCGCGGCTCTCGCACTGTGACCCAGGACACATTATACCTCTGGGGTGGGCCTCTGTGACACATCCACAAAGGAGCCTGAGCCAGTTGTCACCTCGGCCTGCTGCCAGAACTAGACTAAATATTAGGTCGCCGGGAAACTCCTGACGTATTTTTCTGTTTTTCTATGCAAAAATATATCATGACTTCCCTGATGATCCAGTAACACAGATAATTTTAAAGTTTATTTATTTACTTACTCCATGAGTGAGAGAGACAGAGAAAGAGAGAGACAGAGAGGCAGCAACCCGGGCAGGCCTTGACACAGCAGTCCACTCAAGCTGTAGCCAGTCCCTGAAAATGGGCACGGGCATGCCTGCTGTCCTCAGGAGGTCTCGGGCCGTGAACCCGGAACCTCCACACAGGCGTTCACTGCTGGGCCATCATCGACCACAGACTACCCTCCATGGGGGTTCAGTTCGCTCTCTGCCTCCCAAACCTTCACTGTGGCTGTGTCCTTCCTCGTGGAGATGCTGAGTGGGCCCAGGAAGGTGAGTGCCCCGCGGGTGGGGCTCAGCCCTTCCCGGCCTGCCTGAGCACTGTGAGCTCAGCGAATTCCCGTGGGCCCCACGCGGGCAGGCATTTCCTCCGTGAGGAGAGGAGCTCGGAGGGAGATCGAGGGACCCTGACACACTGTCACTCTCTTGAGCCACCCAGGAACAAAGCATTGCAGATGTGGTAGGATGGAGGGGCGTGTGCACGCGTGTGTGCGTGTGCAGAGTCAAGGGCGTGAGATGACCCGTTCCCACCGCAGGCTAACGCCGCCTGTGAGTGCGGGGCACACGCACACGGGGCCGCTTTGCTGCAGAGTGATAACTCATTTGTTGTCCAGCATCACCCCCAGGCCTTTGGAGCATTTCTCCTTGCCTGGCTGTTTCTGCCCGTTGAGTTCCAATGTTCTGGATTAATGTCCTCTAGTCAAATCCTCCTGCAGTTGGCATGCCGCGCCCCGTTTTCGTTCTCGTCCGTATTCCTGGCTCTCGGGATGATTTCTCTGTCCTCACTGGACTTCTCAACACCTCTCAATTTTGTACAATCTGCGAATTTAATTAACAAGTCTTTATCTTCTCCTCCAGATAATTAACGGAGATGTTAAATAAAGCCCGCCTCAGCACCAACCCGGGCACTGTGTGAGCCCCACTGCCAGACCCGCCACCATGGGCTACAGTCACTTGTCACTTCTTTTGTTGACAGCCTGGCCACTCCTAGCCAACCCGGGGTCGGAGGGGCTGCCAAGGGCCAGCGCCCAGCCCGAGCCCCCCCTGGGCCTCCGTGTCCAACGAGGGCACTGGGAGATGCTCTTGCCTGCCCCTCGGGCCCAGCTTTCTTCCAACTTTGGGGTGTGACCCTGACCCTGTCCCCTGAGCTCTGCTCTGGCTCAGGCGGAAGTCCAGGCCTTGTGCTGGCCTTGTGCTCCCCGTACAGCATGCAGGCAAACCTGTAGCAGTCCCGGGAGCTCTGCCTCCCAAGTGCAGCAGGCCTGCCCAAGGGCGCTGGCCTCCCCCGTGCACTCTTGCTCCCACTCCCTCACGGCCTTCTGCTCTCCTCCCTATGGTGGAGCCGGACTGTTGAACTGTGAGTCGGACTACGACCGCCCCTCCTCTCAACCCCCGGGACACATTCCCACCTATCTGGACAGAAAGGCCCAGGTGGTTCTTAAAGTGACGTATCAGGCTCTCGCCGCTGCTGTAACAAACGACCATCGACTCGAAGCCCCAAATGCAAACTTAATCATCGACAGTTGGAGGTAGAAGCCCCACGTGGTCTCACGGGCTAACCTCCCACGTGGTATGATGGTGGGCGAGATGGTGTGTTCCGTGGAGGCTCCAGGGGAGTCTTCCCGGCTGCCCCAGCTTACTGGGAGTGACCTGGCTTCCCTGGCATGTCTCTGTCTCTCCTGCCTCCGCAGGACAGTCCCCAGGACACCTGCCAAGTCCCTGCTGCACGTGAAGTGGCATTCTCACGGGTCCCAGGGACTGGGACGCAGACATGGGGTGCTGTGATTCTGCCCAGCACCAGGGCCTTTGGGCCCCTGCCCACTGTGCCTCTCTCAGCTCACCCCCTGCTCTCTCCTTGTGTGTACACGCCTCTGGTCACACAGGTCCGGGGTGGGCGGGACTCAGGGCAGGAGAAGAGAGGGGCCCTGGCGTGCAGTGTTCTCTGAGCTTCCTGATGGGAACATGTCCCCATGCCAATATGAAGCTTTAGATGTGGCATTGCTGAACATGTGCTGGGAGGAGGGGCATGTGCCAGCACTCACCCAGGCTCCCCAGGTCTGCATAGACCTCTGCTGCCCTCCCTGCTAAGACCGCTCCTCCTGCCCACACTCCCCTCCCCTTCGTTGTCTTTACTCTTCACACTCAATCACCAGCTAAACCTTGTCTACCTGAAAGTGTGCACCAAACTCGTTTATCTCATCACCACAGAGTTAACCGCGGACACCTGCAGGAGTGCTCCCTGCTGGCCAGTACCCAGTGCCTGAGCATTCTGCGTGGCAGGGGCAACCCACCCATGCTAAGGACTAACTGAGGGGCGAGTGCGTGGCTGTGCTCCCACGGATGGGAAGCGTGTTCTCCTCTGCTCATTTAGAACTTGACCTATGAGAGGTCGGAGCCGCTGACCATCAGCCGGCTCCCGCTGCAAACCCCTGCTGCTCTTCTCCAAGGCCTTGTTAACATCAGTGCTCAGGGCCAAGTTCATTTCCTCCCAGGTACTGTGCTGTTGTTTCCTGGGTGCCCACGTTAGGTTTGCTAGGGATCGCTGAATGAAATAGGTTCATGTGTTTTGCAGGAAGGCTAATCAATTACTTTTTCCTGATTTAATAGCAATTCTTCAGCCCACATTCTTCACAGTAATAATAATGTATGACTCATGAAGACCAAAAGGAAAGGGATTAATCCCCGAAATCCTCAGGGAAGCATGTTGACATGGATTCTGCAAAACACTCATTTTAACTTAGGGATGGTCCAGGGAAAGGTATCTGATGTGACACTGTCATCAAGGTTGTCACCCTGGACAGCGGAGACTATAGGAGAAAAAAGTGATTTTCATGAAAGAGGAAGACAGCAGAATTATTTAGAACCTAAAATGATATTTAGCATTCATTGATTACTTATTAAATATTGAGTGCCAGGCCTCACACTTTACCCTCTGGCAATTAAAAAAAGAAAAGTATAATGAAGAAGCTATAAAAAAGAAAGATAAGGGCCAGCCCAAGGGTGCAGTGGTCAAACCCTGTACAGAGGGAACTGGATCCTACATGGCTCCACAGTCCAAATCCTGGCCCCAGTTGCTGTAAAAAAGTACACTGGGTATATGCACACATGGCCAGGATCTTGAAGAGGTGGATAAATTAAGGAGAAAGGGGTTGCCGTGTTGCCTCTTAGAAGTTTTTCTCTCTCTCTTCTCACTCTCTTTCTCTCTCTTCCCTGTACATGCCCACTTACTATGGCATAAAAAAATAAGAAGGAGGTGGGACCAGCAGTTAGCGTAATGGCTATGTTGCTGAACTCCCATGTAACCAACCGCAGTTCAAGTCCCGGGCCTGGTGGCTTAAACTCATGCCAGGTGCATGTGCGTGCGTGCCCAAGATCATGAGAGGAGAATGTAGGAGAAGGGATTGCGGCGTGGCCATCCCCCCTAGGGGTGATTTCTCACTTTCTATCTCTCTGTCTCTCTCTGTCTTTCTAGCAAGTGCACACTTTCTGCCCTATAGCAAAAAAAAAATCAGAAAAAAAATAAAAAAGGAGGAGG
>NW_006205449.1:1060302-1070342 GCF_000334495.1 Tupaia belangeri chinensis
ATAAACTTAAAAAAAAAAAAAAAGAAAGAAAAAGAAGGAGAAATATAAAATAACAAAAATATTTGGAAATTAATTCTAATTAAATATGTGACAGATCAAAACATGTGGGTTTCTGGGCAGCTAAAGCTGTGCTAAGAGGGAAATGTATAGCTTCAAGTACATATATTAAAAAAGAAAAAAGCTAAAATGTTTATGATGCAAGTGTCCATCTCAAGAAGTAAGGAAAAAAGCAGCGAACTAAACCCAACTAAAACAGAGGGAAAGAAATAGTAGGGTTAACAGAATCAGTGGACTACAAAATAAACCCATTTGGAGAAAATTCACAAAATCAAATGTTAGTTATTTTTAAAAATTAGAAAAATTGATAAATCTGTGGCAAAACTGATTTTAAAATAAAGAAGGCACAAATTTACAGAATCAGTAATGAAAAGGAAGATATTACTACAGATTTTGATTCCACAGATATGAAGATATAAAAGAAAATATTCTAGGGAACCAGCAGATGGAGTAATGGCTATGTCACTGGACTCCTATGTAGTCGACCGCGGATCACATCCCAGCCCCGGTGGCTTAAAACTCACACCGGGCGCGTGTGCGTGCGTGCCCAAGATCCCGAGAAGAGAACGGAGGAGAAGGGATTGCGGCGTGACCATCCCCCCTGGGGGGTGATTTCTCACTTTCTGTCTCTATGTCTCTCTGTCTGTCTGGCGAGCGCATGCGCCCTATAGTGAAAACCTCTCCAGAAAAAAAAAGAAAGAAAGAAAATATTCTATAATTATGTCAAATAATTTGGTAGCTTAGATGAAATGGATAAGTTTCTATTCAAACATATATAAGAAGAAATACACATTTTAAAAGTCTTATATTGGTTTTTAAAATAGAATTTTAAAAAATTCAAAATGTTCCCATAAAGAAATCTCCAGGTCCAGAATGCATCATTGTTTAAAAGAACTGTACAAACATGTAGAAAATAAGACAAAAAGATATTATTCAGGGACCGGCAGATGGAGTAATGGTTATGTCACTGGACTCCCATGTAGTCGACCGTGGTTCGCATCCCGGACCCGGTGGCTTAAAACTCACGTCGGGGGCATGGGCGTGCCCAAGATCCCAAGAGGAGAATGGAGGAGAAGGGATTGTGGCGTGGCCATCCCCCATGGGGAGTGATTTCTCACTTTCTCTCTCTCTCTCTCTCTCTCTCTCTCTCTCTCTCTCTCTCTCTCTCTCTCTCTCTCTCTCTCTCTCTCTCTCTCTCTCTCTCTCTCTCTCTCTGTCTTTCTGGCAAGTGCACACACCCAATAGCAAAAATCTCTCCAAAAGAAAGAAAAATTAACCCATGTTATCTGCCATACTAATAAAGGAGAATAAATAATCATTTTACTAAAACTGAAACTAAAAGTTGTTCAATAAGATTCTATACACAATCAAGAAAAAAAAATCTTAGAAAACAAGGGATACTTTAAATTTATTTTGAAAAAAAATATCTCTAAGTGAGAAAGATGGAGAGAGAGAGCTCCAAAACAGGATTTTTGAATTATGACCCCCGCCTCCCCCCACCCCCAGCCTCAGCAGGCCTGGCTCACTCCTGCACACATGCCTGCTGTCTCAGCGGTGTCCTGGGATCAAACCCAGGGCCTTTCCCATGCAGGTCCAGCTGCATTACTGCTACGCCACCACTTGGCCCTGGCATTTAATAGTCTTTTTCTTTTTAATTTTGCCAGGGCATGTGTGTGCTCACTGGAGGTAGACAGAAAGCACGTCCCATGGGAAATGGGAGGGCACACCATCCCTTCTCTGTTCCTCCTCCGTTTAGGATTTGGGGCATGCACGCCCAGCAAGTTTTTCAAGTAAACAAAGTCAGGTCTTAAAGCAGTTGGCCATGTGGGACCCAGCTGCCTTAACCACTAACCCCCAGGCTGGCCTTATAATACCCTTAATCTAAAAAAGAGTATCTGTAAACATCTTATCAAAAATAATCATGCTTCATGGTCAAAGATCAGAAAGGGGACAATATTGCTTCAAACCACCATTTCTACTCAGCATTTCATTGGCAGTCCTAGGAAAGGCAATAAGAAAAACTACGAAGTGTAAGAATTGTGAATAAAGGGAACCAGCAGTTAGCGTAATGGCTATGTCGCTGGACTCCCACGTAGTCGACCGCGGTTCGTGTCCCGGACCCGGTGGCTTAAATCTCACGCCGGGCGCGTGTGCGTGCGTGCCCAAGATCCCGAGAGGAGAATGGAGGAGAAGGGATTGCGGCGTGACCATCCCCCCTGGGGGGTGATTTCTCGCTTTCTGTCTCTATGTCTCTCTCTGTCTGTCTGGCGAGCGCACGCGCCCTACAGTGAAAATCTCTCCAAAAAAAAAAAAAAAAAAGAATTGTGAATAAAGACATAACACTGTCACTACTAACAGGCAACTTGATCGTATATGTAGAAAATCTGGAAAGAGCTATAGATAAATTCTTAGAATATAAAGAGAATGTTGCAAGGTCACTAGATACAAGATAAATATAAACTGGGTTGTCAGAAAAGTCATGACACATTTTTGCATAGAAAAACAGGAAAAATACATCCTGACTTTTCTGACAACCCACTAAAAATCAATTCAGTTTTTATATACAAGCAACACTAAGCTTTAAAAATTTTAAGTTTTAGATATTACATTCACTAAAACACCACATGCCCACATGGTAGCAAAAGCACACATGGCCGGTGCACACGGACATACGCGTCGATGTAGAGGCTTTATGTTACATGATGCGGTCACTTGACTTCTCCGTCACTATCCGTTCCTCTTCACATTGCCCATGTTGGGTTACGTTCGCGTTAGATCCTCTGTGAGGTCTCTGGCACTTCTGACTTCTACATTTCTTTTCCTCTCACTCGGTAATTCTGCCAAGACTAGCTGCATTCACCCCGTACTGTGCTAGTTTGGTAAACAGGACAGATGAGAATGTCTGAGTGAGTGAACAAAGCGTTGTGAGGGCGTGAGACCCAGGAACTGACGTTGAGCAGCTTCCAGTCGGAGGGAAGCTGCACTGTGTGCAGACGAGTGAGTCAGAGTAGCTGGTGCGTGACAGTCAGAGGCTGGGGGACTGAGCAAGGCAGGAGTGAGGCAACTGTACCCAGTCCACTTGGCTTCCAGAGGATCGATGGCTTAATCTCTGAGGATGGAATTCAGGCACTGAGAACACCCTGGAAAGGAGGCTTGCATGAATCCAGCCATGCAGTTGGCAGTGGGCCCTGCCTACATGCCAGGATACTGAGGTCGGGATCAGCACGCCAGCAGCGGCCCAGCCAACCACAGCTCCTCTCCAGGCTCCCACCGCACTGTCCTCCCATCCAGTGCTGAACCCCACCCACAGAGCTTCCGTGGTCCCCCAGTGCCTCCCTGCAGCTCAGCCCCTGCCCAGGGAACAGCCTTCTGCGGAGGCGAGCTGGAGCCCGGTCTAGGCCACTGCTAGGCCTGGATAGTAAACCCTTCACACTCTAAAAAGGTAAGGGCTCACTTCATAGCGGAAGGAGAGGAACTGAGTCAGCCTACATCTTGGGTCCTTCCTGTGTCTCCTGAGAGGCTTCCACCTTCAAGGCCTGAGCACCCTCCCCTGACGTCGGCGTTTTGGAAAGGAGACGAGAAAGAGACAGGGCTTTGGAGAACTCGGCCTCCACTGGACTCTCTCTCTCTCTCTAAATCTATGTATTCATTCTTCTCCGCGAATGAGAGAGACAGAGAAAGAGAGGAACAGAGACAAAGAGACAGCACCCCAAGAAGGTCTCCATGTCTCTGTCCACCCAGGCTCAGCTGCCGGGGCATGGGCCTGTGTGTGCTCAGGGCATGCAGGGTCTCTCCAGAGGGAGTCAGAACCCTCACACCCGGACCAGGCACACTGAGTACCCACTGTCACCACCGCTGGGGCCCCACGACCATTCCTTCAACCACGTACAATTGCACAGAATTTGCTCATTTCCCCTAAAAACAAGTCTTGGCAAAAAGTTTTGTCTGGGGGCCAGCAGATGGCGTAGTGGTTAAGGTACGGGACTCCCAAATCTCTGACTGTGATTCAAGCCCTGGCCCTGGCAGCTTGAAATTCACACCAGGCATGTGCATCCGTGTCCAGTGTCCTGAGAGGAGAATGGAGGAGAAGAGAGTGCGGTGGGATCATCCCCCATGCGGGGCGTGATTTCTCACTTCCCATCTCTGTCTCTCTGATGAATGCACATGCTCTCTAAGAGGCAGTGAGAGGAAAAGCCAGAAATCTCCCGAAGGTATGGCCACATTGCAATCCCTTCTCCTCCATTCTCCTCCTGGGATTCTGGGCACGCACACATGCGCCTGGCATGATTTTCAACCTGCCGGGTGTGGGACTCAAACTGCAGTTCACCATGTGGGAGTCCAGTGCCTTAACCACTAAGCCACCTGCTGGTCCCAAGCAAAATGTTGTTTTAAAAAGGAAATAAAGAGAAAACATTTTTAAAGCTGGGCTTTTGACTCAGTCAACGATTAAGGGAAGCACCGGCCCTCCACCTGCAGGCCCCTGCACCCAGGGACACGTCCTGCCGGGGAGGAGCCCGCTGGCACAGCAGCCGGCTGGAGAGGAAGCTTCCTACTGAACACGTGATCGGCGCCAGGTGGAATCAGGACGCCCACCGCGCTCACAAAGGCCCTTCACCTCCGAGAGGCTGCGGGCTTGTGAAGGGCTGTGTCCGGAGACACCCAGCTCCGACAGGTCACCGTCCACAGCCCTGCCCAGAACGAAGTCGAATCCCTCGCAGCAGTATTTGAAAAACAGGCCAGACATATCTGAGACTCAGGAGATAGGCTTGAGAGTGGGAAAAATGGGCTTTTTTCCTATGCACTGCCAGATACGGCGGCACGACACGGCTATATGCAGATAGGGGCCGCGCGCTGCTTATCACACCGGTGATAGATCCCGCGCCGCCCTTAAAGGAATCAATCATTAATTTAAGCCATTCATCGCGGCGCTGGTAGCTCTTAACCCGTTTTCTCTCGTGGGGGAAGAAAGTGAGCTACCGCGGGCGCCCTCGGGGTCATCGCTGCGTCAGGGAGCTCGGGCAGGGTGGCCGTCCAGGCCTGCTCTACCTGTCACTGTCACGTCAGGACGCTCTGAAGCACGCAAGATTGCAGAACTAAGATGTGCTCGTGGAAAGCTCCAGTATTCTAGGACCTGGGACGGCAGAGCCCGCGTGCAGGGGTCAGAGGGCACTCGCTGGGCTGCCCCTCCCTGTGGACTGGCTTCTCCTCTCCCTTCTCAGCCCTCAGGGAGACGTGAGTGAGGAGTGGTAACAGCAGCACCAGCCGCTGCAGAGCGTCCTGAGCGGTTTCGTGCAGGTACCCACGAGGCGAGGCACTTTGACTAACCACGCTGTGTGGTAGAAGTTATTCCCATCCTACAGAAAGGCAAACAGACTCAGAGGGGGCCTGCTAACCAGGGAAGGCGTGCCCTGGAGCCTGCACGGCTGATCCCAGACCACAGTTCTCTACCCGAGCGCGCTGAAGAACGTAGGTGTGGTTGTTCATGCTCGCGGGGGTGGTGGGGCTCAGTGTTTGTGTCTGTCTGTGACTCAGGTGGCCTCGGCACTTCCGAGCTGGTGCCCTGCACCTGCTGTGTGCCAGACCCTGGCTAGGTGCTGGTCCCGGGGGTCCCACAGCCCAGTGCAGGACTCAGAGGAGCCCTGAGCCTCCCATGTGGGCCATAAGAGACTTCGAACCAGGCACCCCTGGGCCCAAAGGAGACAGCTTTTCCCTCTGTCTGGAAAGGTTAGGGAAGATTTCCCAGAGGGGAAGGCATTTGAATGCAGACTTAAAGGTGAAGAATGAGGAGGATTTTATCATGTGTAGGAGGCTTGAGGCTGGGCGGGGAGGACAAACCAGGCAGAGGAAATTACCAGTGCAAGAAGAGAAAGAGACACAGAGACAGGGAGACACAGAGACAGAGACACAGAGTCCGGGAGACACAGAGACAGAAAGAGAAACAGACGTAGAAAAGGAAGAGAGAAACGAGAGACCAAGAGATAGGGGGATGTGACAGAGACACAGAAACTGGGGGGAGGGGTGCTGGGGTAAAGACAGAGGGAGGCCAGGTGCCCAGAGTGGGAGGAAGCAAGGGGCGCAGAGAGGGTCAAGAAAGTGCGGTAGAAAGAATGGAGTTGTGGAGAGGGAGGGCGGGAGGCCACTTCTAGGCAGTTCAGGGAGTGTGGTGGGGGCGCTGAACTGAGAGGGCATGGACAGGGAGAGGGCGCGGGTGTGGTTGTGCATGGGCCCAAGGGCGGCCCTTGGAGCCCAGGTGGCTCCTGCAGGCCAGTTCCAAATGGGCAAGGCCCCGAGCTGCTCTGCGGGCGCACTTTCCTCACCCAGTAACAGTTAGATCAGGTCATCCCTGGGTCCTCCCAGATTCCAGGAGGTCTGGTTTTCACTGTCCTGAAGCTTCCAGGAGTGTAGGTATGTGGATCGACTGGGTGAGTACCTGCCCCCACGCCGAGGCCATCGCCCTGCCACCCCTTACCCACCAAGCTGTGCCCATGTGAAGACTAGATGCTGGAGGTGCAGGTTCCTGGGGCAGCGAACTCGGAGGCCCTGCTCCACTGCACCTCAGGGCTGGCAGCTATGGCAGGAGCTGGTGACGTGGACAGGCTCCCTGGAGGGCCCTCTCCTCATCCCCCATCTTGTCCCTGAAAACTATCCCTTAATGCACCTCAGGGAGAGACGTCCATGCCCAAGTTTTCACAAACACAAGAAACTGGACGCAGCCTGAACGCCTGCCCACCGAGGAAGGCTGAATGACGCACACTGATAGGTGCTGTGTTTTGGAACTGTTAGAACACGTGCATGAAACTGGATGACCCGGAAAGAGGTTCATGACAAAATGTGAAGGCAAAATCCAGTTCCACTTTCTCATGTTCAGAACATGAAGGCAAGCTCATCACTGAACATTAAATTTTAAAAGTAACTAAGAGGAACCACCAGATGAAGTAATGGTTATGTCACTGGACTCCCGTGTAGCTGTCCCAGAGCCAGCAGATTAAAACTCAAGCTGGGCACTGGTGTGTGTGTGCCCAAAATTCCAAGAGGAGAAGGGATTGTGGCCATCCCCCTTGGGTGATTATTTCTCCCTTTCTGTCTCTGTCTCTTTCTGTCTCTCGGGTGAGCTCACGTGCCCTATAACAAAAATCTCTTTTTAGAAAAGTACGAAATAAGAAAGTGAGATTGATAACAGTTGTATATATGAGTCTGTATACTATATATGTGTGTGTATGTATGTATGTATATATGTGTGTGAATAAAAGAAAATAGACCAGGACCAGCAAATGACATAATGGTTATCTCACTGGACTCCCATGAAGTCAATAGTGGTTCGAGTCCCAGACCCAGCAGCTTAAAACACGCCAGGTGTGTGTGAGTGCGTGCCCAAAATCCCCAGAGGAGAATGGAGGAGAAGGGATTGCAGCATATCCATCCCCTCTGGAGATGTGATTTCCCACTTCCTGATTTTCTTCTTTTTCTGTCTCTCTGGCGAGTGCAAGAGCCCTATAGCAAAAAAGAAAATATACTAAAATGTCAGTAGGTATCATATCTGGGAGGGAAAATTTGGACCATTGCTGCTATCTTCTTCATATTTTTTATATCTCCACATTCTTACAGTAAGTGTGATTTATTCTAAAAAATCATTAGATATATGTGTGTGTGTATATATATATATATACACACACACATATATATACACACACACACACACGTATGTGTGTGTGTGTGTGTGTATATATATATATAATTAAACATAACATCTGCTTTGGCTGGCACTATGAGGCCATGCCTTGAGTCTGCTCAGTGTAGCAGAGCCTTTTGCAGGTAGGCTGACTGCAGACATGCAGAGTTGTTGGCTTTCTGGGTATCCCCTCCCAGCAGACACCTCTGAATTAACGGGACACTAATGCAGGTTGCTCCCACCTACCCCCAAACTGGTACACGGTATGGTATGTACAAGCCACAGCAAAGAAATACATGCTTAAAAGGCAATCTGCTGTGATCTGAACATGTCCTCAAAGGTTACGTGTTGGGAACTTCATCCCAGCTGTTGGGAGGTAGAGCATTTTGGGAGGTGTTTAAGTCAGGAGGGCAGAATCATTATAAATTACTATCAATGTCATCATGAAAGGGCTTGAGAGGGGAAGCATGGTCCTTTGTGCTCTTCCACCTTTTGCCATGTAAGGATGCAACATTCCAGGTGCCAACTTGGAAGCAGAGAGCAGTCCTCATCAGACATGAAACCCACTCACACCTTGCTCATGGACTTCCCAGCCTCCAGAGTGAAGAGGGGAAGGAGAAAGGTAGGGAGGAGCTACACTCACCATCAGCCAGTCTCCCCCCCACCCCCGCCTCGTCTAGACACCTAGAGTCAGGTGTCGCCAGAGCACCAACACCTTCTCCAAACACACGTGTTCTGGGATCATTTTCACGTCTTTAAGAGGGACTTTTGTGGCATTCAGACTGTGTTCTCCCTCTTTTGAAATTTTGCCTCTGTTTTATGATGGTTCAAATAGAGACTTCACAGAAATACTGTCTTATGTGAAAAAGTCTCAGTAAATACACTCCCCCAAATTTTCATTCTTAATATATCAGTAGCTTTTCAGTTCATTACAGTGTTATTAGTCAGTCTTCATAAAAGTGCTATGCATCTTTATTAAAAATGGAAGTTCACATCATTTTATGTTCCCATAAAAATGGGTGGTGGTAGCTTTGATTAATTTCTTCACATACAGTGAACTTTACAGCAAATTGGACAGTGTAATTCAATTCCTATTTCTGCAGATTTTTTTGTTGGTAGAAAATTGATATCATTCATATGTAATCATATTGCCTTTGCAAGAGATATTTAAGAAATAATATCCTGAGGTAATGATCGCATGGCTTAATTATTAATACCGCACTTCCACAGTGGCAGCATGCATTCCTTTCATCAAGCTTGACTTCTATCAGAAAATATTTCTTCAATCGAAATTCAGCTGCATGTACCACCCACATGCACACGAGTGTGTGTGTGCAAGTTAGCCTTTTAACTTGGTTTCATCCCCATCTTTCCATGACGGCTCAAGCATCATTTCCAGGGTGGTCACTGGCTTTAGAAGGTTTAGGAAGCTATCCATGAAGCCCAAGCCAGGGGCAGCTTGGAAGGTCAGGTAAAACTCAAAGCTTCGCCTTCGAGGAAGTCTCCCCCCTCTGCCAGCCCTCTAGCCTATGGTTAAGGCCGTAGGTTCCCACATGGCCCCAGTCCCAGCAGGACAGAGCAACGAGAAGGGGTTATGGCATGGGTGCTCCCACTGCGGGTGCTTTCTCTCTGGTCAGTGCGTGTGCTTTCTGGCAGTGACAAGTAAGTTTCTCCTGCCCACCCCAACCCCTCACTCCCCAGATAGCTGGCAAGTCTCTGGAGTCCCTTTGAATTACACCAACTTTGGATACTGCTTGTTTAAGGTCCTCCAGAGACACACGGCATGCATACAAGGGGGCGTTAAAAGACCACGCGTGTGGCGATGTGGCTGGACATCTGCCATCTACAGGCGAGGGGCAGCTGAAAACCAAGGAGGAGCTGATGGCACCGACAGAGTCTGAGACCTACGAAGTTCTTCTCCAGAGACTTCTCTCTGACTCCTGAACCTCCAGGTGAGGCCACCAAGTCGTGGAGAGTCACCCTGGACTTAGGTCCACCGTCAATCATGTTTAAAGCATGTCCTCACAG
Organism: Tupaia belangeri chinensis; assembly: GCF_000334495.1. NCBI lineage: Eukaryota > Metazoa > Chordata > Mammalia > Scandentia > Tupaiidae > Tupaia > Tupaia belangeri. Next base: position 1,070,057 of record NW_006205449.1, read on the forward strand.
CAGCATCTGGACTGGCGTCTGATCAGCCACTGACACGGGGTGGCCGAGGTGTCAGGTACAATCCTGAGTCCCTGAGCAGCCGATGTCCTCGTCAGCCCCAGTTCCCCTTTGCACCCTTCCCCCGCTCACCCTCTCTGTCTTTTCGTGGACTCCTGCTGCTCTGTTCCCCACCTCCCTTTCCCAAGCGTCTCGGCACCCAGCATACCCCTGGCACCCTGGCACCTTGACACCACTGTACAAGCCACAGGCGGGGCTGGGTCCCCCGAAGGCGGGTGGGTTCGTGAGG
>NW_006205449.1:1071389-1076782 GCF_000334495.1 Tupaia belangeri chinensis
CGTGCCCGTTGCACCCCAGTAAAAAAGCCACAGGCGGGCCTGGCTCCCCGGAGGGCGTGTGGCTCTGTGAGGCTGGTTGCTAGAAGGTGCGGGCACGGCCCGGGAGGCCAGAGCGCATCCGCTCATCTGTGGGAGACTGGCCATGAGTGCACCAGATTCTGATGGCGCTCCCTGGGCGGCACACAGGAGCCTTTGCTGGTGGAGCAGAGCTGCAGCTCGCGAATTCCAGACACAGACGAGGAGGAAAAGAGGCTGCTGTGCTGGCTGCGGCCTGCGAAGTCCCTGTGTGGGCTGGGCTCCGGTCCTCCCGGCGAGGGCAGGGCCCCTGAGTTTGTATGCAAGTGGTAGCCCGGTGCCTGACCTTGGAATGAACAGGGGAAGAGCCTACCACACGGCAGCCCTGCCTGGCAGGTGTTCCTCGCTAGGACACAATGCGTGGCATGCGGCACACACGTGCGTGCATACATGTACATAGGGATGCACAGACATACTCTCACCTAGTGACATGCACAGATGCAGAGACAGGCACTCCCATTCCTACGCTCACGGACACTCATAAGACTCACACAGACACACCCACACTCATTCACAGATAGTACACACCCACACACTTAACACTCATGCACTCATATGATACACAGTACATACACACCAGAGACGTGTGCAGACACACACGCTTATATTCACAAGCTCACTCATACATATTTACACCCCTCCATACATGCACACCTATGTACTCACACACACACACTTACACACACAGTAACTCACCCACAGGCAATACACAAACACGCACACATGTAGTGTGTTCGGTGCATAATGTCCCCTCCTTCAACGATCTCGACAGGCAGCCCCTCGGGTGGAGGTGCAGCCCCTGCAGGGCACCGTGCACCCCTCATGCTCCGCCAGACTGGGCCTTCTGGACGAGGACAGGCGGTTTCCTGAGAGCTGGCCGACCTGCCCGGAAGTACAGGCGGTTACGTGACCCGTTCACGCCGGCAGCAGGCTGAGGGCTCAGAAGCAGGTACAGAGTCAGGCCCGGTGAGATCCCTTCACACTATCCTTGGCCAGAACAGGCAAGCGGCCCTCCTGGAGTGGAACAGGACAGTCTACCCCAATCCCCCAGCAGCCCTGCTTTGGAGCAGAGCAGAGAGTGGCCCCAGTCATCTCCTTGGAGTGGGGGTGGCCCCCCGGGGCCTTCACTGCATAGCTGGCCCCTCTGCAGGGCCCCAGCCCTGGCCTTGGGGATGCAGCCTTCACCCTCCTGCCCTGCGCTCACTGCACCCTGGAGACAGCCCTCTCTCCCCCTGTGAACCTGCAGCCCCACACCGGCCCTTCCGTAGCAGTGTGCCGGGAAGGTTCTGACGGGACAGCTCGTGTGCTGGCGCGGCTCCCATGGAGAGCTCTCAGCAGTAGTTAGCCGCAGGGTTGAAGCCCCGGCATGAGAGAACAGAGATGATCCGTGTCCCTAGAATCAGGCTGCAAACTTCTGTGCAGGAGCTGAGCTCCACACGGAGGGCCGTAGGGCGCCTTCACACACGGTCTCACTACACCCCCTCCCCCCCAGGCTCACAGGCCTGCACGGGCCTTCCAAGGAGGGGGAACCAGCGGAGAATGATCAGAATTCAACCCAGCAGGGGGTGGCAGGTCTGCTACATGCGCAGAGAAGGGTTTTCAGGGTCGGGGGCTTGGGAATGACAGTGCCCTCTCTCCAGCTCATCAGGGAACCGTCCAGGAGCAGATGGGTCATAGGATCACGGTGGGAAGAAGGCAAGCTGCATGGAAGCGAGCACCCACAGATCCGCAGGGAGCCCTTCCCCAGGAGCCGGCACCCACATGTCCACATTTAGGGGCCGTCAGGCTCCTGCAGCCCCCATGGCTGGGCAGTGCTGGCCCCGCCTTATGGGTGAGGATGCCGACCCTCTGGGGGCAGATGGTGGTGGAGTCCACCACTGACTAGCAGGAATTTTTGGAGAAAAATGAACCCTCCTAGAGCAATCAGACACAATAATGCTAGTGTCTGCGTATCCGAGAGGGACCGCAAGAGGGCTCCATAAGGAGTGAGCACCCCCCTTTCTGTTTGGAAACACCCCACAGTGACTACCGGGCAAGGAAGGGTGACCAGCACCTTCCCCGCAGCATGTCAGGAGCAGGCACAGGAGCCTGGGGGACCATCTCTCTCAGCAGGACCAAGGATCCTGGGGCCCCAGGACTGGGGCGTGGGTGCCCAAGAAGGTCTCCTCAGCAGCTGTACTTCCAAGGAGATAAAGTGAAAAGGCCCGGGCGAGCTTGGTGCTCGGCGTCATTCCAGAAGCTGTCCCAGGGTTCCGGCTGGAAATCGGCAGTACACACTTGCCAAATGCCAAGGGGGTGGTTTCCATGTCCGGCTTTGTGTTTAGTGTTACCCACACTGGAAACGGGATTGTATCCCACGGCAGCCGGGCAGCACTGAGTTGTACGGTAACTTGCCATGGGGATTTATGAATATTATTTTCCCGTAAAATGCAGCATTGTCCTCTGCTCCTTCCAGCGTGCACGTGTCATGAAGCCGTGTGCCGGCAGGCTTTCCTACCCCCACTGCTGCACTGCACTGGTAGCACGGGTGCACGCGTGGGCACGCAGCCCCCATAAATCGTGCCTTTATGTTGAACTTGTCTAATCAGCTCACCATATCAAAACTTCATAAGTGGCTGCTTCTCATTTAAAGGTCTAGTAAAACTGCAATTACTGTGGCTGTAAGATGCCTTGTTTCGAAAAGTGCATTAAATAGTTTTATAGATGTGGTTGGAAACACTTGTGCGGTTGTGTTCACGAAAGCGAATGAGTTCATTAATAATGAGACCCCGAGACAGAAAGATAAGTTGGGAGCTGTGGAAACGGCTTGAGCCTTTGAAGCTCATACTTGAATGTAATTTTTGAAGTTGGGGCAATCGTTTCTACTTCATTAAAAAAAAAAAAAAGCAAGTGTACTATTAGTCGACATAACATGCCTGTGACATTTTGGCTATAGCCTTTGGAGCAAAAGTCTGGGTGAGAAAGGACAGCCCAGGTTTCCACTGCCCATAAACGAGAAAACAAGGGTCTGCCTGGAGGCCAGGCAGCAGCTCACACCACAGGAACACAGGGATTGCCAGCTTCCTGCAGACCCCACCAGAGACCAAGGTCACGAGAATGCCTGGGAGCAGTGAGGGCTCCAGGCCCTCCTATCGACCTCAGAAAAGGACTGGGGGAGGGACCAGCAGTTAGCATAATGGCTTTGTCGCTGGACTCCCATGTAGTCGACTGCAGTTTGAGTCCCGGACCCGGTGGCTTAAACTCACGCTGGGCGTGTGTGCGTGTGTGCCCAAGATCCTGAGAGGAGACTGCAGGAGAAGGGATTGCGGCGTGGCCATACCCCCTGGGGGGTGATTTCTCATTTTCTGTCTCTCTGTCTCTCTCTGTCTGTCTGGCGAGCGCACACACCCTATAGCGAAAACCTCTCCAAAAAGAAAAGAAAAGAAAAGAAAAGGGCTGGGGGCTTCAGTCAGGATGCAGCCTCCTCTCATGCCCCTTTGGTGTTTGGGGTCTTTCCTCCAACATTTAGACTGGAGACCAACAGGTTTCTCTGGACGAGGACAAAGGAAACCCTGTGCCCACACGGGGCACCAGCTCACATCTACACAGATGCTGTCACCAAACAGGCACATTGCAAAAGGGCAATTTTTGAAAAATGAAATCTCAGATTTGCAATAAATTCAGGCCAGGGAGGATCTAGCAGATGGGCAATGTTTAAGTTACAAACCTAAGGGAAGCTTTTGAATTTAAAAAAAAAGAAGAAGAAGAAGAAGAAGAAGAAAAAAACACTCTTAAACTGCAGCTCTTAAAATAAAGAAAGATTTTCTGTTTTCCATAGTGACTCACTAAACCTTTATTTAGACAGTTGGTAAAAACACCACATCACATCTTTCACATGTTTTTTTTTTTTTTTTTCCACTGCTACAGCTTAAAACAGTATCATGTTTTTTCTTCTAGAGGGAAGCAGAAATCTACAGTAAGGCATTTTTGCTTTTTTTTTTTTTTAATGAAACCTAAATGTGTTTTGGAATGGTGACTACTCCCGTCAGACCCACAGCACAGCACCCTCTGGTGCACATATTAAGGAGAAGGATTAGATCTGCTACGGGGTTTTGTTCATTTGCTGCTCAACGGTTCCCAGAGATGAATTTTAATGCTCATTCAAAAATACAACAAAAACATAATGACTGGAGATCCATCATCTTCCTGTTCGAGCAGCTCTTCTTGTTCTCCCTGGGTTTCTGCTTAGTGGATGACGGCAAAGGGAAGCGCGAGCCCTCGAGTCTGCACAGGTAGCTCCCATGGCCTTCCCGAGGCTGAGTGCTCTGGGGCCTGGCAAGGCGGCTCTGAGCCGTGAGCCAGCCCTGCCTCGACGGCAGGCCAGGGCGGCGGTGGGCTGGGGTTCCCAGAGCCTCGGGGCTCCTCGCCGCCACACGCATCACACCAACCAGAAGGAAATTCTTAGAGATTGTTCTAGAGAAATAGGAGGGCTCACACATGCATGCACACACACATACACGCACACACAGATGCACATATACACAGACGTAAACAAAGTACATACATGCATGTGTGCACTCATATACAGACACACGAACACTCATGTCCATACAGATTCATATGTACACTTGTATGCATATACACCACTACACACACACATGTGAACACGCGTACTTGCACGCACACAGAGCACCCAGCTGGGCCTGCGTTCAGCCCACAGCCCCAGGGCAGGACTCTGAGCAAGTGCTCGGCCTTCTTCACAGCGGTTCCCTCACGGTCAACTGCTGCCTATCCTGGGGACTGAGCCTCACTGTGCCAGGAGACAGGGCCAGCACCCACCGAGAACGGCTTGCCTGAGCCCTAGGATGGAGCTTGGGATGTGGGTCCTCACTGCTGCCACCATGTCCCTTCGCCCAGACCAGAGCTGATCGGGCAGATAGGCAAGGCGACCAGGCCAGGAGGAGCCCTGAGTCCTGGTCAGCCGGGCCCTTCCTTCCCCCCTGGGAAGATGACTGCCCAGCACGGGAGCGAGGACCCCTCACCTAAGAGCAAAGGTGGTCAGAAAGGGGCACCATGCCCGTGGGCCGTGACCCCTCCTCCTGTTCCACTTCCTGTTCACTCGGGTAGACGCTGGACCCCCAGCGCGGATTTCTGTCCCGGCAGTAGGGTCTCTGCTCGACTGGACTGAGGCAGTGGTGACTCAAGTAAGTCCCGGGTCACTTTGCAGCTGGGCCCCGTGGCTCCCCTCCCTTCGTGCCCTGTCACCCTGGCAGGACCTTGGAGTGGAGCTGCCCCAGACAAAGCGCCTTCTCCCCATGTCTCAGGGCCCTGGCGGCGAG
>NW_006205449.1:1076939-1106954 GCF_000334495.1 Tupaia belangeri chinensis
CTGCTGGAAGGAGCGGACCCTTGGCCACCAGGGAGTGGGCTAGCGCATGGTTCTCGAAACACCCTTGCGTCTGGCTTGAACGGTATCTGCTTGTTATGAACTTGCAGCAGGGCCAGCCGGTCCTGCCTCGACCAGGAGAGGTGGAAGGTGGACTGCAGCGAAGGTCCCAGTGAGGGATCTGAGCTGATCGGCTCTCACTACCGCTCCTCACCCGCGGGAGCCAGAATGCTGTGCTTTTGCACAGTTGCGTGGTCCTGTCAGATGGGCAAGTTACCCTCTTTCTTCACCGAGGAATCTTCTGCCAGCAAACCAGGGGCAGTGTGCCTTCAGGCCCCGCTGGGCTGCAGGAGCTGCTAGCACACCAGCAGCCCCTCAAAGCAGGGCTCCGGTTCCCCCCGGGGCCCCCGCCAGCGGAGGCTCACCTTCCCAGGCAGCGGTAGGCTCCAGCTCTCACAGTGGGACTGGGCAGGCAGGGGGCCCCTGATCTCAGTACCTGTTGCTCCTCCAGGCCCTGAGGAGGAAGGGGCCCTCAGGGATGCTTCCTGACACACTAGGTGACTTCATTAGCATGACAATGGCATTGTGTGGTGACCCTCAAGGTCCAGTGACCCCCAAGGAAGAGCCCCAGGATTTGACTTACCCACTTAGCGGGCCGGAGCTCCTAGACATGGAGGGTGTCATGTTAGCCAGCCCAAGAGCTGGTGGCCCCACAGGCCTGGCCTTGTGCTTTCTCTCAGGGAAGTGGGTGCTGCCCTAGGTGTGGAGTGTGCCGTCGAGAGCCTGGAGGGACTCGCTGTAAGGGCAGGCCTCTCCCTTACAGATGACAACTTTGTGCCAGCCGAGAGGCCCTTCTGTCACGAACAGTCTGTCACCTGCCATGGGCACAGCAGGTCTAACAGGGAGCCACCACAGTGGGCTACCACCGGGGACAGAGCGCCTGGACCTGGGGTGGGATCTCTTCTGCGTGTGGACCCCCATGCACAGCAGCCTATCCTGGGGAGAATCCTGTCTTGGGGGCTCCTGTCTCAGGGGTGCTTGTGTTCAGATGCCAGCTCACCTCCAGACAGGATGGAGGCCAGGGCAGTGCTTGAGAGGGTCCGATTTCACCAAGCTCATGATACGTAGGCAATCAGATAGGGGCCAGGTGGCCGTTGGGACAGGAGGAGCCCACGTGGCCCCAACCCTGGCTGCAAAGCACCAGTGCAGTGATTCGGTCAAGCTCAAGGAACACTGCCCCATGGCCAATTCAGAGTGGCCCAACCAGGGCAGGCACCTGATGGGCTCTTCTTCGCTACATGTGGCATAACCCAGCTGGGAGCCCCAACCAATGGAAGGTGAGAAAACCGGGCCACCTTGGGAACTGCGGCCTACGCAGGGCTGCCCAGGCCTCTGCTGGGAGAGGCTGCGTCCCCTTCTGGGACATGAGCCTTCGCCTGGCTGTGCTCTCAGCCTGGGTCTCCCCATCCTCTCCACAGAGCAGACACCTTGGACACCCCCAGGTGTAGCTGCCATAGTCCCCACCTCTGGCAGGTTGTTCAGCTTTAAGACAGGGCTGAAAGCAGACCCTGGCAGGGTGGTTGGCGCAAGGCCTAAGAACGTCTTGGCATGGAAAGTGCACAGTAGCAACTGCTGCCTTGCCCTCTCCAACGGCCTTCACCACCTCTCCTCCCAGACCTAGAGCCTCCAGCATGTCCTCAAACTTCATTCTTGATGTTTAAAATCGTTTCATCATTCTCCCTGGTTCTCTGCACAACCTTCACCTCTGCCTTGAAAAGAGAAGGCCAAAGGGCCTCCTGTGCACCAAGAACAGACCTGAGGTGGTGGGCAGGCTTCCCATTATTACCGGGAGGGATCGACCGACCTTTTCAAAGCCAGCCCTTGAGGGACCCATGTCTGTGTCATGGGACAGACCCTGACTTGAGTAGGCTCATTTACTATTAATGTATCTACCTCTCGGTGACTGAGCATAGAGTACGGTCTTCCAGGACAACCGGATGGTCCAGATGGTGCAGAGGTAAGACGCAACCCTCTGGGATGCAGCCCCACTTGGGAAGGTTCCTGGTTCAAATGTGGAGACCTCCCCAATACACTGGGTGCACACGTGCCCATAATCCAGGGCTGCTTAAAGCTGAGAGTGGGTCACAGTGTCAGGACTCTCTAGGGGTGTTCTTTCTCTCTCACTCATGTGAAAAATAAAGGGGAAAAAAGAGCAAATGCAGTTCATAAAGCACTAATCGTGGAACTCAACAGAGCGTAGGCTTGTTTGTGTAAGTATCTGCAAAATTTGATCTTCTTTTGACCCTGACTTGTCCCTGTGGAACTTCATCCTGCTCATACGATCAACTTCCTTTTTGTCGTTTGCTCACAGTCAATTCCACCTTCGAGAGTCGGTGACCCCACCAACTCCTACCAATCTAGGAGTCCAGGGCACAGGAAGGGCTGTCTCCATCTCCCTTCCTGCTGGCAGCACCCTCAGAGTACAGACCCAGGCTTGCCTCATCAGAGCGCCATATGTTCATTCCAGTGCGTCCCCAACAGCAGCAACCCAGCTTTGAGGATGACCCTGCCCTGTATTGAACACAGGTGCCAACAGACTTCTTTATATTAGCTGTGATTGATTAAGGACTGAGGAGAGTAAGAAAAGACCATGAGAAACTGGGAAACAATTTAAGTTTGTTTGTTTGTTTTTCCTTTCCAAACTTATCTTAATTTTAAATTAACAAAAGAGAACGAATGAGTTTGTTCAGGGCATAAACTTCATGTTCACTCCCATATTGTGATCACTTATAATCTGTAAGACAAATGTGTTGGGAATCGTGGAGAAAAATTCTGACGGAGAAAGAAAGGAAGAGAGAAAAACAGAATGGCTGTCACTCATCCCCGTTCTCATAGATACCAAAGGTGGAGACAGGATTCTGGACAATCCTGGAGCTTGGTTACCAGTCATTGAAGACTATGAGATACCTTCTCAACAGACTCGGAAATGATACTCAGGGGTATTGTTTTTGGGTCCTGCCACTTTAGTGTTCTCTAGTCATTTGATTCTGGTGTCTAGTTATCTTTCCCCTCCTGTCACAAATGTCATTTTCTTTGAATAAGAGATTGCTACGGCATTTTCTCGATCCATAAGAGCCCTTCACCCCAACAGGACTAGCCGCTGCTCCTGCAGATGTCCGTCAGCAGCCCAGTTCTCCTCCCCTTACGATCTGCTCCTCCCTTCTTGGCCTGAGAAGGGGCCTTTGTAGATGGCTTGGATGTCCTCCAGGAATCGTTTCTGATTTGGTTCAGTGAGTGTCACCTCGTTTCTTGCTTCAGATTCATCTTCAACCTGCCCCTTCCTCTGCTCAATAACCTTCAGGGACACCAGTGTCTAAGGGAGGATTTGTTTCTTGCAGACCTCAGCCTTGGTGGGCCCCAGCAGTGCTTCAGGGGAGGTGGGTCAAAGGATTAGAGCTTAGAACTCTCCCTTCACCAGTGCACATTGTATTTGGAACAGCTCTGTTTTCCTGGGGTTTTTTTTGTTTGTTTGTTTGTTTTGTTTTCATTTTTTTGCACTAGGTCTTATTGTAAGAGTTAATTTGAAGATAATTTCATTTTTTTGTTCTAAAATTTATTATTTTTTTTCTGTAAGTGGGGTGACAGAGAAAGAGATAGACAGACAGCATCCCCCAGGGTGTCTTGACTGTGATCCATCTCAGCTTCCGTCAGCCCCAGGTCATGGACCAGCAGATGCTCACTATACTCGGGAAGGTCTCCAGACAGAACCTGGAACCTTCCCCTACAACCAACCTCATGAAGCATTATGTTTTACTGCTGAGCCACCATCCAGCTCTTTGATCCAATTAAAAAAAAAATGTGGACAATTGATCTGACCAGACAAGTCCCAATGGAAGACATACAAATGGCTAAAAAGCATATGAAAAAATTTCTAATATTTCTTCAATGTTGTAAGGGAACTGTAAATCAAAACCATAACGAGACATTACCTAAGCCAGACAAAATGGTTATAACCAAAAAACACAAAGAATACCAAGTGCTGGTGAAGCTGTAAAGGGAAACCTTATGCATTGCTGATGGGAATGTAAATTAGCACATCCACTGTGGAAAACAGTGAGAAGGTGCCTCAGAAATGAGAATCGTAACGTTAAGTGAAATAAATCAGGCTACAAAAGACAAATACTCTGTTTCCCCTTAACGTGTACCAAGTATGGTAGAAACCAAAAGGCTGGAAAGTATAGAACTAGAGAAAGTGATGGTGGGTTCTAGAAGCTTCTCAGAGCCTGAAGGGTGGGGAGGACTTGGAGAAAGTCAACAGACAAAAGAGAACATGTCAACAAGGGAAGAGTTTTCAGGATAGGACACAACAAGACAGGACAAATATGAACATTCAACTCATACTCCAAAATAAATCCAGTAGAACTAGTTTCAAATGTTCTCAACACAGTGTAATGTTCAATGTTGAATAGAAGGAATATGTGTGTACTCTTAATTTGATTATTCCACACTGCATGTATGCTTTGCAGATCCCTACTGTACCCCACAAAGATACACATCACATGTATGTAAACCAGAAATCACAATTAAAAAATGCATATTGTAAAAAAGAAAAGAAAGGAAGAGACAATGTCCCAAGCCCACTACCTTGGTGTATAAAGAAAAACTGGTCAGTCTGGAGAACCAGCCTCCCCAGCCTGGTGTCTCAACACCTTTCTAGGGTCTGTTCCTTCCACCAGGGCTGTTTACAACAGGGTGATTTCCTGCAGGGCCTAATCATTCCACTGGTGTTCTGTGTCTTCTCTCTTCAGATTGAATGGTCTACGTATCCTGGCTTTACCTAATCATCTTTTAGGACCCAGCACAAGTACTGGACTCTCCATGAAGTCTTTCCATATTGTCTCACCCCTGGTTCCTGTCTCTGAACTTCCAAAACAAAGTCAACTATAACCCATGGGCCAATCTGGCCCACTGTCTGTTTTTATAAATAAAGTTTTATTAGTACATGACCACATTCACCTGTTTATGCATTTATTTATTTATTTACGTATTGTTTTTTAATTGCTAGAGAGTGTATGTGCTCACCAGAGAAATACAGAAAGGGAGGAGAAAAAGCATACCCCCAAGGGGGACTGGGTCACACTACAATCCTTTCTCTTTTATTACTCTATCCTGTCAGATACTGGGGCAGGCGCCTGCACACACACATGTATCTGGCATGTTTTTCAATCTGTTGGGACCAGAATTCAAACTGGTCAGTCATATGGAACCTAGGTTAAGGGAGCTGGCCCTGTTTATCCATCTTCTATGGCTTCTTTCATGGTTCGATGACAAGTTTGAGTAGCTGTGGCAGAGCCCACCTGGCTGGCAAAGCTTAAAATACCTACACCCTGGTCTTTATAGAAAAAGTCAACCCCATTCTAAAATATCACAGCATTGATGCTGCCCAAAATATGTATCATGGTGTTAGTGTCACAGTGGAACATGTCCCCGGGGAACGGCAACCTCCTCTAGGCCAGAACTGCTCCGCCCCCTCCTCATTCTCCCACAGTGCCAATACCAGCCTTACCTAGCACAGAGCAGCGGTAAGTACTGGATGGTGGGTGGGTGTCTCAAAGGAAGGCACGCTGGAAGAGAGGTGTTGGGAAAGCCTCCCCACACTAGGCACGTCTTCTTACCTCACAGCAGTCGATGATGGACAACCAGTGCGAGCATCAGCGTGCTCCACAGGGATGAGAAATGCACGCCCATGGGCTTTTGGTAATCTTGTACAAATTGAGCTTTGGTAAAATAATGGTTTTCTGATTGACTCGCACAAAGATTTAAACAAAGTTTTATCTCCATATCTGATTGATCGTTCCTGGTCAGTGACTTTTCGTATTTCAACACCTATTTCATATTTCAGGTGTCGGTGACCCCGAACCAACATCTCAGGTGTCCTCAGGGCTTTACTGCGGGTCCTACAGTACACCAAGTAAGTGGATCCTATTTAACTGCAGCTTTAAAGTCTGGCTTTTCACACATTGGAGTCTCTTAAAATTAGTTCCATCTAAATAGTTACAGAAGCCAAAACAGAAAACCTTATGTTTTTGTATAGTGAGCTTAAAATATTTCTTTTACTTTTTAAAATGATGAAAGTACCACTTATCAGAAATGTATAAAATTTCTTTCATCATTAACATATGAATGAGAGGCCATGCATCCTTTTGAGCAGATACTGCTAAATTACTTTCCAAAACAAGTTGCAAAAATATCCCATCAGCATCCCATCAGTGTAAGCAGACTCCTTATCCTTGCAAACAACGGACATAACATTCCTTTTATCTCTGTTTTCTTGCAGTTATATAAATATATATGTATATACATATATATATATAAATTTAGGAAACCAAGTGTTAATTTAGGGCATTAAATGAGCTTTTGTATATTTTTACATGTTCATTGGACAGTTTAATCTTGTATTTATTTTTCAAATTCTTCATATTTTTCTTCCTTTTTTTTGGGAGGGGTGGGGAGAGGTTTTTGCAATAGAGCGTGTGCACTCACCAGAAAGAGAGAGACAGAGAGACAGAAAGCAAGAAATCACTCCCTGGGGGGATGGCCACGCCACAATCCCTTCACCTCCATTCTCCTCTTGGGATCTTGAGCATGCATGCACATGCGCCCGGCATGAGTTTAAGCCATTGGGTCCGGGAGTCGAACCATAGTCGACTACATGGGAGTCCAACAACACAGCCATTATGCCAACTGCTAGTCCCAACAGTCTTTGTATTTTTCTTATTGATTTATAGAAGCTCTTTATATAGTACAAATACTCTTTGAAACATGCTGCAACTTTTTTTCAGTTCGTCATTTACCTTCTAACAGTTTTAAGTGGATTATTTGCTAGGTAGAGATTTAAACTTTCTTCATTATTTTCTGAATTCCATATTATGCTAAGTAAGGCCTTCTCTCTAATATTAAATATCATTTATTTTTTAGTTTTTTAATGATCTGTTTGTATTTAGACTTACTTTTGTGTAGAGAGTAAGAAAGCAATCTAGCTTCATATTTTCTAAATGAATAACCAACTAGAGTCCCCAGATCACTTCCTGATGAGCTCATCCTTTTCCCTAATCAAAGGCATTCTTTTACAGAACACTGGGAACTCCATGGAGTTCCATGGAGTAATAGGTACCTGGTCCTTTGCTCTTTATCCTGAGTCACAGATGGGCTTTACAACTTTCAGGGTCACTGTCACAGCCTGAGACTTGCAGATCATCTTCCTTGTCTCAGAATTGATGACCCCGAGTGAAATGATCAGCTCAGGTCACAGGAAGCATCTGAGTCAGGCCTGGAGCCTGGATTCCATGTCCCAGGGCCACGCTCTCTCCATAACTCCTGCTACTTCCCCGCTGAGCCCTAGCAGCAACACACCAGGTTTATCGGGTGAGGCTCTGACTGTCCCAACATGACATGCATTGTCACGTATGACTTGGTCCTGAGACACAGCCTTTAGTGAGCAAAGGAGATGCTTTTTCCACTGTTATATTTGAACCAGCGTGTCTGGGGAGTCAAAGAGGGTTTCTGGTCCTGCAGGAGCCGTCCAACAACATCGAAGTCCTAGGGCAGGACACGAGGGCGCTGGCCATGTCCGGGCCTCTAAGGTAACAAGGTACTGTCCCTGCAGGCTGAGCCGAGCACCCTGGCTGCCCAGCCCTCGCCCATCTTACTGACCAGCCTATTCATGCATCTAAATCCCGGCCTGAGATGCCACTGCCCGCTCAGCAGCTGGGAGATGCTTCCTGAGAACTTTCCTGCCTGGCTTTCTCTCGCCTGAGACACTTCCAATGGGCTCCCAGGATCGGCCCAGATGCCCACCTCAAAGAGGAGCCCTAGACCCAAACCTAAGCCCTTTAGAGTGGTGCTGTCAGGGGCCATTGGAGTTCTGAATACTTTCCTTTTTCTTTTTCTTTTTTTTATGGTGGGGGCATTTGCCATATAGCATGTGTGCTCACCAGAGAGAGACAGAGAGAAGGAAAGTGAGAAATCTTCCCCTGGGGGCTTGGCAATACCAAAATCCATTCACTGTTATTATCCTTTCCAGGTTTTGGACATGCACACCAACATGTCTGGCTGATTTTCAAGCCATCAGCTCTGGGAATTGAACCGAGGTTGACCATGTAGGAGTCTAGCACCTCCACCACCACACTACCTGCTGACCCATGTTTGTGTTTAAGTGTTTTCGATAGACTGTGTCCGGGAGGGCAGGGCAGTCTGGGGTGTCCATAGCCCAGAAAGCCTGCCTACACAGGAGCCCAGTGCCCTCAGGGCAATCCCTGTGGGTGGACAGTCCCTCTGGGTGGGCCTTCCACAGCTGCTGGCCAGGCTCAGGGAGAGTTTGTTCCTTGTCCCTTCCCATGGCACCCTGGCACTCCCAGGCCTTCCAGGTCAAAGAGCAGTTGAGGCCATAAGCCCAGGCCCACAAGCATAGCCAAGTGTGTGGGGTGTGCATTCTCAGAGTCACAGTCCCAGAGTCAGAGCAGAGCCTGTGGCCTCAGCTGGAAGCAGGCACCTGACCGGCCACAGGTGAACACCCTCTCGGAGCGAAGGTTCCTGAAGTCCTGAGGCTCCCAGGCTCAGGCACTGTTCTGAAGTGGGCAACACTCACTGTGGGGAGGAGCCTGAGGGGTCTGGCGTGCAGTGTTCCCCGGGCGGTGGGTCCAGAGCGGGCGGCTGCCGTAGTGAGAAAGACCCACTGGCCCCTTTCTCCTTTCCGACCACCGACTTCAGGCAGGCGTTGAAGAGGCAGGATTAGTGCCCCCTAAGGTTGTTTCTGTCGGTCTCCCACATGGACAGCAGCAGCGTCAAGTGCGGCTGAGTGATGCGTGAGTGTGAGGGCAGCAGGTAACCAGTATGCTCGGGGGGCCGCAGCCGTGTGCCAGGCACCACCTTCCTGGGCCTGTTCTCGCGGGGCCCAGTGCAGCTGGGGAGCAGACGGGTGAGGATCAGGCTTTCCTTATCCCGAGCCCTGCTGCAGAGGCAGGGCAGACACGGTCTGTGGACTGCGTGGGAGCTGGCAGGACACCTCTCTGACACGTAGGGGCACTGAGGGTGGGAAGACGGCTGCCAGGCCTGCCACTGAGTGTGTGCGGGAGGCCACTGAGTGTGTGCGGGAGCATCCGAGTCAGGCCCCTGGACATGGCTGATGACTGTGAGCCCCACCCTGGGGCCACCATGGGCGATGGCACCTCCTCCTTGGCCAGAGTCTGGGGCAGGGCAGGAGGAAACCCCACTGGCTGTGTGGCTGGGAGCCCTCGGGCTCTACCTCTGTAGACACCTGCACGCTGGGAGTTGGATTCTTCACCTCTGTCAGGTGTACCGAAGTGTCATCTTTGGCTGTGTTTTCTTCCAAAGGACCACGTGCCCCAGCATCACCTGAAATAAAACATTCCGTGGTAATCGTATGAGGAGCTGGGAACTGTCGGAGGCCAGCACGACGTGACTGCAGCAAAGTCCAGAAATAATTCCAAGGCGGAGAATAAACTGCTTGGAAGCCACACTTTCAGAGGCTCACGATGGCAATATATAAACCACCCAAGTAAAGTTCAAGTGGTGTGTAAATGTCACTAGGTCTGCGATATTAAAAATGCCATTTTATAGCACAGTTTGGGTGGAGTTCATGATTATTAAATCTTGGAGTGCACCCGTCAACGCGTTCAGGACAGAAATCCTGGCTGGGATCCTGAGGACCCACTGCCCAGGCCACTCCTCCCACCTAGGGGCACAGTGAGCAAGGGACCTCGCTGGGCGCCAGAAGTGCCCCGCACTTCGGGGAGGAGAAGGAACATGGAAGGAGACGGAGCGCAGGGCCTGCCGAGAGCTTCAGGGTCCCTTTTGTGCAAGAAAATGCCTCTGAGAGCCCGATGCCATGCCCAACCCGTCTCTGCCCTGGAGACCAGTCGTGGCTCCTCCCAGCAAAAGCACACCAGACCCCAGGACGCCCACCCCCGAGCCCACGCCTCGGTTATTTTTCAAGCTGCCCGTTCGTTCTCTCTGTGTAAATAGAGCTGACTCGTGTATTTCCCTTTAATCCAGCGAGCATTTACTGAGGACCTGCTATTTTAGGGGCTGTGTTTGGTCATGGCACCTATTTATTTCCACGTGCAAAGTCAGTGATGAGGACAGAAACCAGACTCCACAGACTGAACGCAGCGCTTCTGGTTTTCACAAAGTAATCAGAGCCCTGGCAACTGATAGGAACTGTAAACAGCGGAAAGCACAGAGGGTCGCGCGACGTCCAAATGGCCCGCGTGTGCATGCGTGTGTGTGCGACCCCGTGAATACAAACGGGCACCAAAAACGCAGAAGGGTGGCCAGCCGAGTTCAGGGCCACATTGGCCTCTTCATGCCCTCCTGGGGACTCATGACTCCTGCGGGTCACCTGCAGCCTGAGATGGTGGTGGTGACCTCCCCCCGACGAGGACAGAGCTGCACACGGAGCCTGACCAGGAAACGCGCACGAAGCCTTTGCCGAGTGCAAAGCAACACTGTGGGGTGCAGAGGGAACACACAGCCCTGCGTGGGCAGCTCACGGTCCAGGCAGGAAGAGTGAGAAGCGTGGGCACCTCTCGGTATACGCATCATGGGGACCAGGGTCTAGGACACGCCGCTGTGACCACAGCCCCGCACCTCCTCCTTTCGGCTCTGGGGTTCCCTGGGCTGCCAACAGAAGACCCCAGGTGGGTGAGGCAGGAAAAAAGCCAGAACCTCAGCTCCCTCTGCTCCTCTGGTCTGGCTGTCCTATGGGAGAGGCCTTTGCCGATTTTGAGCATGAATTTTTAACGTTTTTTTTTTTTTTTTATCATTGGCATGCAGGCTTCAGACACAGCCAGAAACCTGCAGTGTGGTGGAAATCGCAGCTTGCTGCAGACGGACCGGCATCACAACCCTGCCCCCTCCTTCCCTTCAGCTCTGGGCGAGCCCCTCCCTGGTGGGCCCAGCCCACACATGGCGTTGGACCACGAAGCTCAGGCCACTTACCTAGTAAGGCTGTGATCCCTTTGCGACACTGAACAGCAGCACCCGCCGGCTGTCACGGTGCAGGTGGCTCGCTCCCAGAACCCTGGTGCCGGCTGATGGTCGGCCCTCCAAGATGACATGCCCTGCCGCAATGCTGTCTCCTTTATTCCAGGAGAAACAGAACATTGAGGACATCTCTGGGAGAGTCCAATGACACCCACCCTGCAGACTGTGAGAGGGACAGGAATCACTGCTGACCTCACTCCCGGCTTGAGCACCTGGGTGTCAGAGAGAGCACTCTCCTGCCTCCATGCCCCTCCCTGCCCTTCCCCTTCCTGAACCTTCCTGGGAGCAGAACTGGGGCTCTGGTCTCTGCCTGCCCGTGGGAGTATGTGTGCTCCAGCCCGACTTCCTATTGGGGTTTTCTATCCGGAATTTCCGCTGGGCTCAGGGGCAGCACACCAGCAGGTACAGCCAGTGACAACCCACCTGGTGGCGAGAGTCTGTGGTCAGAACAGCTGTGGGCTCGGAAGAGGCGTCATTCCTGGCAAATCTGGTGACACGTACGTATCGTACTTGTGGCTGCAACCTGATCGCTGCTGTGGGCCTGCACTGACGTCAGTAATAAACAATAATAAGACTGTAACAATCGCTCTTTATAGTAAAATAATGCTTCTTGGACATATTATAAATCTAACAGCTATTACCTCAGCACCCATAACGGTATGTCATGATTACCTTTTAAATATATGGGGTATTATATGGCTCAGCCGAAACGGCCAGATTTATTACCCCGGTTGGCCAAAGCCGCTATTACGTCACAAATGACTAATCGGTAAAAAATGAAGGGAGATGCAGTCAGAGAGGTGACCTATCCCATGGCTCGGGGCAGGGAGACACGGGTGGCAGCAGCTGCGCTGGCCCTCACTTGCCCGTGACGTGGCGGCACCTCTGCCTCTAGGCCGAGGTGTCTCCAGGTGCCGCCCGGAGGCTCGCGCACTGCCTCCCGAACGCTGCACTCACCATGCAGAATAAACTTCACGGAATTGGTTCGTTCCTGAGTTGGTTGTAATAACTCATCTCTTCTCGGCCGGAAGCCTGTGATTTCATTGCCCTTGGGGAAGCGCCCAAACCTCTCCTCCACACAGAGACAATTGCTGCGTTTGGGGCCTGCGCATTTGTTTCTGTTTTCAGCATTTTTGTAAAATAAAGGGACAAAAGGATGGGGCGCACCCAGTGAGGAGGAGGCCCACCTGGAAGTGTGTCGCAGTGATGCCCCACCGCTGCCAGGGCCGGTCGCACCCTCAGGCTCTCATCGGAAGATGCAATGTTTCTCAGGGGCTGAGCAAGAGTCGGGAAGCACCCGTTTTCCGGGACAAAAATGAAAGCAGTGACACCAGGAAATCACCCAGTGCCGCACCTGCCGTGGGGCGCCAGGAAGAGCTTCCGGGTGACCAAGACCCTGCAGACCCCAGGCCAGGCCCCCGCCTGCTGGAGCCCAGCACCTGCACCGGCTGGCCATGTGCAGGGGTATGGTCTCTCCAGGGTCCTGGCAGGGCTGTGATGGGCGACACAGAAGGGACTCTGAGCCCAGTGTGGCCAGAGCAACAGTCCGCGTCTTCCAGCCAGGTGTCCTGGAGGACAGCAGAGTGAAGCCACCGCGCGTCTTCCTGGAGCCATGTCCTGAGTGTGTCCCGAGGGCTGCCTGCTGCCGTGGCCTGTGTCGTTCTGGAGCATGTGCCCAAGGCCCTGGCCTGCCCTCCCTGGCTGGCTGAATCGCACCTTTGATTTGGAGCAGGTGCCCGGTCTCTAGCACCTGGGAGAGGAGGGCAGACAGGAACGATGAAAGGGTGTGGCCGTGGGGCACTGGCTGTTTTTGTGGAAAACCACATCTTGTGACTTCCGAGACCAGAGACCCTGCAGATGAGGCTTCAGGTTTGGCACCTGCTCCAGAACCTTCTTGATGAAAAAAAAGGTTGTCTTCATTAAGAGCATTAATATTCATGCGGCATGGTAATTTTGACACAGAAAAGGTCTCTGTAACCTTTTCTTGTGTGAGAATTTTTTACTTCTTGAGGAAATTACAGTCCAGCAATGACTTAATTAATGCCGGGCCTCTCCGGCAGGTTCTCAGGGCCTGTCAGTCTGGGCTTGCTCGAGTTGTCAGACCACAGCGGGCGGGAGCAAGAGGCGCAGGCCGCACCCACCCACTGCCGCACCTGCCTGGGCCCTCCACTTCACCATGGCTGTCCCCAATGCTGGCCAGCTATTACTGGGGTGAGGGCACAGTTTGAATGAATAATCCTCCCTTTTTATTAGAATGACTTCAGTCCAGATAGTGTGGCCCTGGTGAGCTTGGCTGCCCCACGGCAAGGTGGTGGCCACCCCACACTTCCTGCTTGCTGACCAAGTCCCCCGGGGGGATGTGAAAAGACAGTTCCCATCTTGAAAAAGCAGCCATCATCGTAGCCACCAGAATGGCTCGGGAGGCGGGAAGCCAGGTGCAGGCCCAGGCACCTCTCGGGCTCACCTGGGATCGCCTGCGGGGCAGGGTGGGCTGGTGCTCACGGTCTCTGCGGCCTTCCCGGTGGCTCTATCTCGCTGTGAGACACCCTGTGCTGTTGCAGGGGCCAGCCCTGGGCCTCGGAGTAATGCCCCAGTGCGAGATTCTGCCCATTGACAGGACTGTCTGGGAAGGTCGCTCAGAAGCTCGCAGAGCCATGCCATCCCGGCCCGGCTGACAGCCTCTGGACCTGAGCAGAGGGGGGACCTGATCCCTGGCGTGGGTCATAACCCACCCCCCCGCCGCCCGGTGAAGGGCATGTGGGCCTGCACGGCTCAGGGCTCCCATGTCCAGGAACGCCCATGGTGGGTGGGAATGTTGTCCTCAGTGTTCTCCAGGCTGAGCCCAGAGTGCTGTCTAGCCAGAGCTCCCAAGGCTGCTGGGCTCTGGGGCAACAGGATTCTTCAGTATCACAGGCAAAATGGAAGCTTCCAGAACGCTCAGGCCGGGGCCCTGCCTCCTTAGACAGGGGCCAGGGTGGAAGAGGCTAGAGGCTTCATGAGCCCAGGGGGAGAAGAGCCCCAGTGAAAGGGCAGCTGCCAGCTGCAGAGGCCAGTTGGGTGCTACACGCAGGGACACAAGGGTGAGGCCAGCAGAGCCCCCAGCCCTGTCTCCCTCTGTCTCTCTGAGCGAGACCAGCATCCCTGACCAAAGCCTGCCACGTCGGGTCGGGAGAGGAAAGGCCACGCTGGGCACTGCCGTGGCGTCTGCATTCTGGATCAGCAGTGAAGCCATGGGGCAGCAGGAGTGTGGGCTGGCTTCTGGCCTGTCAATCAGCTGGCAGGTGGTGGGGCCCAGCAGACGGCCATGGGACAGGCTTTGGGGCTGCTGGTACCATCTCAGACTGAGGCCTAGCCAGTCCCTAAGCTCCACGGCTGGGTCGAGGCATTGCAATTCAAGTGGAAAACACCAGCTCCCAGAGGCCCCGCTGCACACTTAAATTTACGTTTTTACAACCTGATGAAAAATCTTCCCAGGAGGAAGGTGGAGGCTCCCTGCCCCGCCACTTGCACTAAATTCTCCGTAAACAAACGAAGGCACAGAGGATGCAGGCGCGCCGACGGCCACCAAGCACCCCAAAGGCTGTCTCCAAGGACCACAGATAAATAACACACATTGTATTTTTAATATCGTTAGGTAACCAAATAAAGTAAATACTTCGTAGCGCTGGGGCAGAGCAGAGTAGGCAGCTGGGCTGGGAGCCTCTGTGGGCGAGGCCGCTGCTGGCTGCTCTCAGGCAGAGCAGGCCAGGCTGAGGGGCCGGGGAGGTCTGCAAATAATAATGGAGACCCGCGGCAGGGGTGGGGGCAGCTCTCACACTCCAGCGAAAGGTAACCTAGCCCCGGCAGGTGCCCAGGAGTCGTGTTTGCTGGCTTAGGATGGGACAAAAGTGAATTTACTGTCCACCTGTCCCAACCCCACCTCAAAAACAACAAACAAACAAAAAACAAAACCTTTCCTTCCCCCTGGTTCCTCGGACAGTTACTGAGAACCAGCTGCATGCGAGGGCTAGATGCATGCAGAGGTGACAGCTATTCTAACCCCTCCTGGTCTTGCAGAGGGCAAAGCCGGGGTCTTGGCAACTGGGGCTTCCCGGGCCTCGTGGCCCCGGGGTGAGTGTCTCCCACTGGTCTGTGGTCTGCGAGCCGAGCTGTGGAAGAGAGCTCAGTCCCTCCGGTCTGCCTAAGTGGAGAGGAGAGAGGACGGTAAAGCACACAGCTCCCATGCCCCCGACCGACCGCCGCGGCCCCTGGAGCTCAGCCTCCCGAGCTGGCCTGACTGGCACATGAGCCATGGGGATGCCAACTCCGACTCCGACAGGGAGTGGCCACACCCTGCACACTCCCTGCCCCGCAGCCTGTGTCACCAACAGAGTCCTGGGTGAGACGGAGAGAACAGCGCGGCCCACTCCTTGCTGTGCCTGGGGGCCGTGAGCCAGGCAGGGCGACCCAAGGGGCACGGGGACCAGCGCGTGGGAGCTGTCTGTTCCCTCTGTGACAAGAGCACTTCCTGTGGCAGCTTTGAACTCCAAGAGATGGGAGCTGCGGCCGGGGAGTGGTCTGGGAGTGGGGCAGAGTCTCGGCGGGCACGTGGGCAGCCCAGCGCATGGCAGGTGGCAGGGATCCGCAGCAGGCAGAGGGAGGGCAGGAGGGAAGGAGCCCCGAGCAGAATAGCGACCCCCTGAGACTGGTGTGTTCCGGTGTCTAGCCCTCACATGCAGCTGGTTCCCAGTAACTGTCCGAGGAACCAGAGGAGGGAAAGGTTCTCATTTCCGTTTTGAGGTGGGGTTAGGAGCATGTGAGTAGTGAACTCACCCTCCTCCCATCCCAAACCAGTAAACACGATTCTTGAACTCTTGGACACCTGTCTGGGCTAAGTTCTTTCTCAGCAGACTACGTGGGTAGGGCTGGGGCAGGTCTCGTGGTACCAAGGAAGGTGGCCCCTTCCCTCAGTCCTAAGATGTACATTGTAGTCATTCTGTCTGAAACAGGTCACACTTGTCAGTGTGTCAGAGTCTAGGAGCAGGCGCATGACTCAGTTCTGACTAAAGGACCTGAGGGGACTCTTTCAGAAAAGATTTCTTTACTAGATAAAATGATGGGCCTCTGAAGGGTATGTCCACTTCTCCTTGTCCTGTCTTCCAGTGAAGGCATGTGTGAAGTCTGGAGCCACAGCAGCCATTCTGTGGCTGAGGTGATAATCATGAGGCCCCAAAAAAGGGGGAAAATACAACGGGCCAGAAGATGGTATAGTGGTTAAGGTGCTGAACTCCCACATGACCGACTGTGGTTTGAGTCCCAGACCCAGTGGTTTGAAAATCACACCAGGTGCTTGTCTGTGTGTGCCCAAAATTCCAGGAGGAGAAGAGAGGAGAAGGGGTTGAAGCATGGCCATCCCCCCTGGGAGATAATTTCTCATTTTTCCTCTCATTGTCTCTCTCTGTCTCTAACAAGCACATGTTCTCAGTGGCAAAAACCTTAAACAATAAGAAAAGTGTCCCTCCACCTTGCCAGTGCAGTGACGCCTGAGCTCCTTGCCCTCCCCGTTGACACCCTCTGATTCAGGGGCTGTGCTCCGCCTAACCTGAGGCTCCCTCCACGACCAGCTGAGCCCTGGAGGGTGAGGTTATGAGGTCTGACTAGGGAAGGGCGCCCCAGAGGAGGAGCAGGCACAGATGGGTGAGAATCAGCAAGTGGCCGGGGCCTTGCCAGGACCCTCAAAGGAGGTCATGCAGATGAGCCTGAAGGCTCGAGAGATCAGGCCAGCTGCCAGAGTCTCACAGCGAGAACAGAAGTGACGGCGGGAGGTACGTAGCCTCTGCGATTGCTCATCCGCGGCCGCCATTCCTACCTATATCCTCGGGAAGCATGGAAAGATGTTCCCAGAGCCCCTGAAGCACAGAAGTCTGCAAGGGGCCCAGAGGTGGGCCCTTTCCACCGGGAGAGACCTTGCATGGTCCAGCACCGAGCTCCTCTCCCAGCCCCGCGCTGAGCTCACACTCATCCGCGGAGGCAGCTCAGGCTAGGAGGGAATGTGGCAATGGTGGCTCTCCCTGGTCCTCTAACCCTGCCTCGCCCAGAGAGCCGTGACCCCGCCACCACCCACACGGACGGGGATCATTTCTGCGATTTGGAGCAGTAAGCCCCAGGTTATGTCAGACCGACAGGTTGCGCCCCAGAGTGGGGGGCCCGGCCTCGGATCCCGGTAATTTCTAGTAGGAAGACTTCTGTTTCCAAAACTTCCTCTTGTTTCAGGTCCAGGATGCTTTCCTAAGGACCCCGAAGGATCAAAAGAGGACGTGGGTGCTGGGTCCGTCCTTAGGTGCTACCAAAACCCAAGAGGTTCCAGGTGCCCTTGGGAAGGTGTGTGGCCACGTCCATAAAGCCCCTGCCACCCAGGGCAGCTCCTTTCTGGGCCCGCATCCCACTGAGACGTTGGCAGGGGTGGGTGCTCTGAGCTGAGGGATGCCTGCCTCCCCACGCCGGTTGGCCTTCTCCTACGGCTGCCTGCAGACCCCAGACCTCTGGGAGTGGAGGCTCACAGGCACCTAGGCTCTGTCCTGAAAGACCCTTCCAGAGCCAGAGCTGAGCTCCAGAGGGGCCAGAAGTTGCTCCACACCCTCCTCTCTGCAGCTCTCGTGCCGACCTGGTGGAGTGAGGCCCCCTGGGACTGGTGCACACCAGGGCCTGCAGGGAGAGGGCTGCAAGTCTCTCCATCTCCCCGCTTCCCACCCCTCCTGCCCTCAGTGTTAGCACCCTGAGTCCTCCCTGAGTCTTCCGCCCGGCCCCTCAGCTCTGCCCCTCAGCTCTGCAATACGCCATCACCTGCTGGTCTTGCCAACAATTTCCAAATCCACGCGGTCCCAACCTGAGCTGCTTCCCAGGCCTTCATCTGGGGCTTCCTGTCCATCTTTCTCTGGAGGTCCCAGTCACCCCAAGACTGCCCTCTCTGTCCCTGCACACATCTGTCGTTGGCTGCAACCCTCCCTCCCAGCCTCAACCCAGAGCTCACGGTGGGCTCCCTCTCAGCCCCCTGAAGTTCGCCTCCTATTGCCTTCCCCATGTGCTGTTCTTGACTCTGGGAATAAACACCAAGAGGAGACAGACCCTGCGACTACGGACATCAGCGCATCCCAGCGACTGGACATTAGAGGACTCAGGATCATCTGGAGTCCAACCTCTTGTCTCACGCACGGACAGACAAGGTAAGGCCCCAGAGGGTCAGGGAATTGCTCCAGACCACACGGACAGACCTGGCAAGCACACCTCCCCAGGGATGGCCGCCCAGCCCTCCCCAGGCACGAGGTGGAGCAGGAGGGATGGAAAACACAGCTGACCCCAGGATTCTGCTCAGTTAGCTGATTTCAACACTCCTGGCCATTCCACAGGCCCCGTGGGCAGAGAAACGAACAACACAGACGTATCTGCTGCTGGGGGCCATCCCCAGACCCTGGGAGCCGAACACAGCACTTGGCACAGTCCTAAAGCCTGTCACAGCCTAAGACAGCCAAACGTGACAAATCCAGACTATCCAACGAGATGGTGACCACGACAAGGCTCGAGCTTTCAGTAAGCATTCTTTAAAACAGTGCTGTGTTCTAGTCGTTTCGATCTCAGTGCAGTATTGCATCATCCCACCATTTTCTAATTTCTTGGGGGGAAGCCCTTGTTTGATCTGCGCATTCTGCCCCCTCGCTTGTTCTCTGCCGGCTGGCGCAGCGGCAGGATGCCTGAGCGCGCTCGCTGATTTAGATGCTCGTGTGACACATTCAACCTTTTAAATAAATCATTCATTTTTCTTAAAGGTTGGCTATGTCACAGTGTTGTGATGCACCCGATTTTTAAAATAACTGTTTATTTGGTGTCAGGCACATCAGCCATAAAAATAAATGTGACTTGGTAGAACTTACTGCAAATATTTGATACCTTTGGTTTGGACTTAGTCACTCATTGAATGGGGGATACTTTTGACCTGGAGAAAATGGAAAACGATGACGCGTGTATCTTCAGGGCCTCAGACTTTGCTCCCCCGGTCTCTTCCTTCCCTGACACTCTCACTTCCCAGGTATCCCTGTCAGTTGGCCCTTCCCTCACCCCTGTTGTCAAAAGCAGCCCTCAGAAGCAATGTCAGGGTGCAGTGTGGATTCCACTGTGCTGGGGCGGGGCTGGGGCTGGGGCTTTTTATCCACTGCAGGGACTGCGCCTAGGACGCAGTGGCACAGTCCACGCCTGTGAGATGAATGAAAGGCGAAGGGCATTTGCGTCACAAGGCTTAGCTTCAGGAGAGCTCAGGGATGTCAGGCAGATATATGGGCAAGAACTGGAAGGAACAGGCTAAACTCCAATATGGTCAGGCAGATGGGAAGTAGATGTGGAGCAGACTGCTCGGGGAGCCTGCCCTAATGGCCTCCTCCCACAGTTGGCACTTCAGCTTTAAGGTCCTGGAGCAAAAACAATCTAAAAAATAAAGAGGCCTAAACACTGTAAAATATTTGTGGAAAGAAAAAATATTTAAAGATATGATAAGTGAAGAAAGAGATATAACATGTCCATGAGCCAGAAGACTCAATGTATTTTTTTTTTTTTGAGAGGTTTTGCTACAGGGTGCGTGCACTCACCAGAAAGACAGAGTGAGACAGAGAGACAGAAAGTGAGAAATCACGCCCCAGGGAGGATAGCCATGCCACAATCCCTTCTCCTCCATTCTCCTCTGGGGATCTTGGGCACGCACGCACACGTGCTCGGCGTGAGTTTTAAGCCACCGGGTCCGGGATGTGAACCGCGGTCAACTACGTGGGAGTCCAGCGACATAGCCATTACGCTAACTGCTGGTTCCCTCTATGGCATTTTTTTTTTTTAAAGGAAAGCATAAGTAAACTGCATTAAAACTTAGAACTTCCATTCATCAAGACACACCATTAGGATATTAAAAGGGCAACTCTCAAAGGACTTACTTTGCAATACATAGTCTCAAAGCTTGTTTACAGTATGGGTACATATACATACATATATACAGATACATGTACTTTTTCCCCTGCAAATCAACAAGAAAAGACAGACAGCCCATTAGAGTACATGTGAAGGAGACACAGCAGGAGGATAGCCAGGAGCAGAACGTGGTGTGAGGAGCTGGGGGAAGCTCCTCTCCAGAAAGGCATCCACTAAACTGGTCAAAATCAGCGAAGTGTCATTCAAGCTGGCGAGTGATCAAAGGACTCACAACAAATGAAGAATTCTTTATTCATCAAAATTTGTGAAAATTTGGTAAGAACATGGGTGAGCAGGGAGTCCAATCTATGGGGTGCACCCACCCCCATAAAATGCCTTTTTTTCCTTAATCTGAGAGAAAGAGAGATTTTCACATCAGTTCTCATCATGTCACAATCTTCCTGCCTCAACCTCCCAAGTAGCTGGAACAACAGGCACATGCCACCATTCCTGACCTATTTAGGTCAGGCCACAAACTGAACCTGGGCCTCCCAAGTCATCATGGCCTCTCCGTGTCATCTCAGCAGTGTATGCTAGCATGGCTGGGCCACCAGCTCCTTTTGTTGGGGAGCCCTTCCAGCAGGCTGGGCAGCCAGTGGCGGTTCCCACTGTCCCACTCCCTATGTTGGGTGGATAAAGCCAAGCTGGAAACTAGCATAGTCCACTTCCCATAGGTCTATCCTGCTAAAATCTGCTCCACAAGGTAGTGGAAGTCAGGCAGCATCTCTGCTCCCTACTCTAGCATCTTCTCTGTAGGGAGGACACAGTGGGGCAGCTGTCCAGGAGAGGGTCCTTGATTTCCCTATTGCAGAAAGCGGGTCTGGTGGGCAGAGCAGCTGGGCAGTATTGTCCACATTCCTGGGGTGGAGGAGGTCTTCTGAGTGCACATTAGCTGCCTGGCCTTGGCTCTGTGCTCTCAGCACTAAGGAAGATCTCCCCTAGGTAGTGGTGTCAGCTGGGCAGCAGAGCCAGTCCCCAACCCCTTCTTTCTCCCATAGCTCTGGCTCTATAGGGAGGACCCAGGTGGAGCAGCTGTGAAGAACAAGTGTACCAATCCTCCCCACTTCTACACTCAGCTCCTGCTTTGCAGTAAAAATTTCTACCCAGGGGAGGGCAGAGCAAACCTCAAAGACTGGTAATACAGCAGGTCTAATCAGACTGAGGAGAAATTTATGCCAGGAGAATTTATGGAAGGAATAGAGCAATCAGCTAGCACTCAGTGGAGGCCAGCAGGTAGGTGTGATACCAATGGAGTCTGGCATATAGGAGTTTAATGGGAGGGTCAGAGGAGGAAACAGTCAACAGGAGCTCTGCTAAAATTGCTGTCTTTCTCAGTGTTCAAGAAGACCGAGTACAAGACCAAAATTATACTCTATTAGGAGCATTGAAGAGGGAATTTCTGAGCTATCAGTCCTTGGCTGGACTGGGGACAAACTTGTACACTTCCTATGTGTCTCTAAGCCACACATAGATTCAAAGGTAAACAGTAAAAACTTCCTGTACATGGCTTAGGCACAACCTCTGACCATTTGTTCAGTGGCTCACCACTAATCTGTGCAGATCAGGGATGAGCTCTATGAGGCTAGGCTCAAAAATAAACCATGGGGGTGAGGGGGAATCAAAAAACAAAACAAACAAAACTGAGCAGAGACACCAGAAGCTGCACAATTCAGTAGAAATAGACTCCACTGAGTTAGTTTAGTTAAGTCATATCACGAAACAAACAAGTTTCAGAGTTGTGTGTTGGTAAGCAGAGCTACAACAATATATTATCTAAAATACCAAGATTTTAGCATAAATTTATATTATATGAACAAAACTCCCAACAAGTATGACCACACATATATATTTTTTCAAAAGCAAGTGATAGAAACCGTCAGTGAGAGGGCCCAGATGTTGGACTTGTAGACAAAGCCTTCAAAGCAGCATAGTAAGCATGTTCAAAGAATGAAAGAGAAATATGTTTAAACTCTATGTTTAAAGAGTTAAAAGAAGGGACTACTGGTATGTGGTACAGCAGCATTCTGCAAATGCTTACACCATATGAGAAGGCTCCAGGTTCATATCCCAAGGTCTCCTAGGCATGCTTATCCTGGCTGCCTACAGGTGGGGGTGTGTGTGGTGTAAAGACTTGAGGGGCCCAGCAGATGGCATAATGATTACATCTCTGGACTCCCACATGGCCAACTGTGGTTCAAGTCCTAGACCCAGAGACTTGAAACTCACGCTGGTAGTGTGTGTTTGTGCCTAAAATCCCAAGAAGAGAATGGAGAAGGGTTTGTGACATGGCCATGCACCCTGGTGAGGGTGTTTTCTCGCTTTCTGACTCTCTGGGAGTTGAACACTCCCTATAACAAAAATCTCTCAAAAATAAATAAATAAATAAATAAAAAGACTATATTGAGGATGCCTCTCTTTACGTCTTGGGAAAATAAATAAATAAATTTAAAAACTAATTAAAGGGAAGTATAATAACAGTGGCACACCAAGTAGAGGGTATCACAAAGTGTGATAGAAGTTATATAGAAGAACCAAATGAAAATTCTTGACTCAAAAGACATGAAATACTAAAATCTACTGACAGTAAATTTTAGCTGGCGGAATGAAGACTCAAGAACTTGAAGATATTAATAGAGATGAAACAATTTGAATAGCATAGAGAGAAAGTAATGAAGGGAAGTAAACAGAGCCTCAGAAAAATGTGAGGCAACATAAGCTGGCCTGATCAACACATCCAAGAAGATTGACAAACTCCAAGTAGGAAAAACACAAAGAGGTCACACCCAGACACAGCACAGTCGAAATGTTCAAAGCCAAAGATAAAGAGAAAACAAAGCAATGAGAAAAATCTACTCATCCTATACACAGGAACTTCGACAGTATGAACAGATGACTTTTCATGAGAAACAATGAAAGCCAGAAACGAGATGATGTATTCGAAGTGCTAAAAACAAAGGAACAAACAAGGAAAACTAAACAAAAAACCTGTCAGCTAAAATTCTTACTTCCAAAACAACTCTCTTTTTCACAAGTGTAGGTAAAATAAAGCTATTTCAAGATAAACAAAAACTGAAAGAATGTATTACTAGCCTTATAAGAAATACTGAAGAAAGTTCTTGAGGCTGAAAGCAAACAACATCAGACAGTAAAGTCAGTTTACACACACACACACACACACACATGCAAAATGAGCACTGATAAAGGTAATGTTGTAGGTAATTATAAAAGACAGTATAATTATATATTTCATTTTCTTTCTCATATTAAATTATTAAAATAATAATTGTTTAGAATAATATATATCTAGCTATATTATAGTCCTTCCAACATATAGAAATGATATTTGACAATAATAACACAAAGAAGGTGGCAACAAAGCTATATTCAAAAAAAGAAATGACACCAAATGGTAATTCAAATCCAGAGGAAGAAATGAAGATAACTAGAAATGGTAAATAAGCAGGTTAATAAACATGAAGTCCTGCCAGTTGTGACAACATGGATTAACCTGGAGGAATAATACTAACGGAAATAAGCCAGGCACTGAAAGACACATGCCATATGTTTTCATCCACTAGAGGAAGTTAAAGATTTGACCATATAGAAGTGAAACAGTGGCTACCAGAAGCCGAGAGGGACAAGGAAATGAAGCAGATAGGAAGAATTTGGTTAACATATACGAGAGTGCAAGCGATAAATAGAATGAGTTACAAAATAGGATTGCACAGTAGAGTAACTGTAGTTGGTAACAACTCAATGTACTTTTCAAAATAACTAGAAGAGAGGATCTTGACTATTTACAACACAAATAATGATAAATATTTGGTTGCCGTATATGTTTATTTCTCTGGTTTGATTA
Source organism: Tupaia belangeri chinensis (assembly GCF_000334495.1). Classification (NCBI taxonomy): domain Eukaryota; kingdom Metazoa; phylum Chordata; class Mammalia; order Scandentia; family Tupaiidae; genus Tupaia; species Tupaia belangeri. The sequence continues at coordinate 1,100,845 of NW_006205449.1, forward strand.
TTATATATTTTATTCATGTATCCCATAAATACATACAACTATTATAAGTCAATTAAAATTGCAATAGAAAAGGTTCACATAACAAACTCTATAAATATAAATTTGCTTTCCTTTTTCTTTAAGTTTCTTTAAAAGACATAGCTTATATAGAACAATTCAGGGGCATTGAAAAAGTCATGACATATTTTTCTATGTTTTTCTATGCAAAAATGTGTCATGACTTTTCTGACTACCCAATAATTACTAAAAAAGTATTATTGGGTTTATAACATATGTAGATGTATTATGTGTAACAATTAAAACACGAAAAAGGGAAGAAATGGGGTTATATAGGGGAAAAAGCTCATATAGTTCTCTAGAATTAAGGTAAACTATATCTGAAGAAGATTCTACTAAATTGAGTTGTATGTGGGCCAACTCCATGGCCTAGTTAAGGCAGCTGGATTTCACATGGCCAATCTCACAGTTCAAGATCCAGACACAGTGGCTTGAGAAACATGCCAGGCACATGCATGTGTGTGCGTGCTCGAAATCCCCAAAGGAGGGAGAGATGGAGGAGAAGAGACTGGAGTGTGACCATTCTCCATGGTGGGGGGGCTTTCCCCTCTTCCTCTCTCTCTATCTTTGGCAAATGCACATGCCCTCTAGCAGAAAAATTAAAAATATATGCATTATTAAAAATATTTTTTAAATATATAGATTAAAATATCATTAACAGAATTATAGTGTTGCATTAGGAAATATATTCATTTAATGTAAAACAAGGTATAAAAGGAAAAATGGGTAACCATATAAGATATGAACCATATAGAAAATAAAAAGCAAAATGGAAGACTAAATCCAACCCTATCTTAAAGCCATTGAATGTAAATGGACTAAACAATTGTAAAAAGTCAAGACTCAATAAAAAAAAAAAGATGGAACGGAACTATACACAGCTTACAGAAGGCATATTTTAGATTCAAAGATACAAATATGTTACAGGAAAAAGAATGAAACATAATGCACCATACAAATAGGAACCATAACAGAGCTAGCATACTACACTAATACCTACATGCAAACAATGAAGCTGGATGCCCCCTCATACTATACACAAAAACAAAAATTAACTTGAAATGGTCATATTCCTAAATGTATAATCTAAGATAATAAAACTTTTCGATGAAAACAGGAGATTAGTGATTTCTCAGAATCAGAGAATAATTGCTATGGACACAGAATTTCTTTTGGGATTTACTACAATGTTCTAAAATTAGATTGTGATGGTTGCACAAATCTGTGAGTATATTCAAAATCATTGAATTACATGCTGTAAGTGAGTGGATTTTGTGTAATTGTGAATTGCACCTTAATAAAGTTGTTTTTAAAAAAGTAAAAAAGGGGATAACCAAGTGAACAATAAATGCATGAAAAGTCGCACGGCCACCTTAATCCCTGGGTGAGTGCAAGTTGAAACCACACGGCAGTTTTACTGCACACCCATGAGAGTGGCTAAAATGAAAAAAAACACATCATATAGGTGCTGGCGAAAACACAGAGTAGCTGGAGACCTCACATCTGTGTGAGAGATGGCTGATACTATTGAGTAACCTCACGTTCCACACCTGCACTCTCAACTCTACCTGACAGAAACGTGTGTGTATGGTCACCAAGATATGCACCAGAAATGTCCAGAGGAACATTCTTTGTGTTTGACTTTATTTCTACATAGCCCTGAACCTGAAACCACCCAAATGCCCACCCATAATGGAATGGGGATAGAGCATGATGTATTACAACTGGACTAACAGGACCAGTAAATGGCATAATGGTTCATCGCTGACTCCCACATAATTGACTGTGGTTCGAATTCTGGACCCAATGGCTTAAAACTCATGCCAGGTACATGTGCGTGTGTGCCCAAAATCCTGAGAGGAGACTGGAGGCATGGCCATTCCCCCTAGGGAATGATTTCTTGCTTCTGTTTCTCTGTCTCTCCAGTGAGTGCATGTTCTCTACAGCAAAAATCTCTCTCTTAAAATAATTTTAAAAAGACTAGATTAATAATTATGTGAGCACTCTAAACACACAAATAAAATAAAACAAAACTGATCAAATGAGAAAGCGAAGGTGATTTGTTTCTTACCTCTTGTGGCAAGGAGACTTTGCAGTGGCAGAGACTCAGGGCAGCAGAGGAGGGAAGCTTCACAGGGAAGCAAGGGCAGGAGGTGGTGCACCCTGCTGGGGGAATGCCAGACACTGCAGCTGCAGGCAACTAGTGAGGGCTGGGCATCCCATAGGGTGGTCAGCGTGCATCCCTGATTTTCTCTGGTTGGGCCTAAGTTAGAAACAGGGACAAGAATTAGAGAAGCTGCCAGTTATAAATCGCATCCTAGTTCTGGGGGGGTCAATTTGGTACAGAAGTTATTGCTTAGTTTTCTGGACTGTCTCTGGAGCCTGGAATCTGGCTCCCTATGAGTTTGACTCACAGGCTGTGAGTAGCCAGAGCTGTCCAGCTCTCTCAGCACTGAGAGAGGACATAAGAGATGTGGATTGTGGTTTTAAATTTGCAACTACTAGCCCCTTTGGATATGTTATTGAAACCCTAACCTCATTTTCTTCATTTATAAAACAAGAGCTTTAAATTATTTAGTTCTACAAAAATTGTAGAGAATAGCTTCCTGATGCAAAAATTTTATAATTTCCTAATTACTTTCGATATACTAACCTAATGATGTTTGAGTGATTTTTTTAATCAGTGTTGCTTCCATGTAAAACTTTATATATATATTGTTTTGGGACCAGCAGTTATTGTAATGGCTATGTCTCTGGACTCCCACGTAGTGGACCGCAGTTTGCGTCCTGGACCTGGTGGCTTAAAACTCACGCTGGGCATGTGTGCGTACGTGCCCAAGATCCGGAGAGGAGAATGGAGGAGAAGGGATTGCGGTGTGATCATCTCCTCTGGGGGGTGATTTCTCTCTTTCTGTCTCTCTGTCTCTCTCTGTCTGCCTGGTGAGCGCATGCGCCCTATAGTGAAAACCTCTCCAAAAAAAAAAAAAAAAAAAAACCTTTATATATAGTTTTGATAATAATAATGAGGCCCCTTTCTTTTTCTGAGGGAAGTGTTGTTGCTTTTTCAGTTCCTTGAAATACAATGTTATTTATTTGTCACGTTTCTATTTTTTTTTTCTTGAACTTCCCTCTTAATAACTACTTTTTCTGTATCCCAAAGGTTATGGAGAATGGTGTGTTCATTCTCTTTTGTTTCAATGAATCTTTGATTTCAGTCTTGATTTCTTCAGCAATTTGAAATTTGTTTAGGAGTAGGTTTTTATTTTCCATGTTTTTGTGCATCTCAAAGGTTCTTTCTGTGGTTGATTTCAAGTGTAGTTCCAAGTGGTCAGAGAAAATGCTGGGTATATTTCTATACTTTTAGATGTGTAGAGACTTGTTTAATGACCAATAATGTGGTCAATCTTTGAAAATGTTGCATGTGGGGATTGTGATTTCAGTGGTTTTGGAAATGGTAGAATAAAAATGGGGTTGAGTAAATGATTTTGGGTAGAGGTACTGATGGTAAAGTCCAGGAGGAAAGAGAAGAAGAGATAGTGACAGCATCCTGGGAAGGCATACCTTCAAATGGAATTCTCTTTTGAAAGAAAATGGTACCTTATCAGAAAACCCAGGACAAAGTGTTTTAAAGCAGGATTGGTCAAAATGGCATTACAACAAACACAATCACAACAGTGCCTTACACCCTCATTTTCAAAGCATGATCTGCAGACCCACAGCAGAGCATCACCTGGGAGCTTCCAGGCCAGACTGAACCCTGACACCACAAGCTGAGAGCCCTGGGGTCTGCATTCAACAAGACCTTTGGGCAGTTCCCAGGAACTTTGAGGTTTGAGAAGTTTAAACATTCACTACCTCTCCACTCAGGAGCACTGTTCTATCTCCTGAATGTTGATTATCCTTCAATGCTCATAGACAGTTTCTACCCAAACCTCTGTGACCACCTCCTTCTGCAATCCTCATTTCTGAGCAGCTGTGGCCTATGCTATCGACCCTCCTTACTCTCCTATTGACTTCCAGCACCTGGGCTTCTCTTGTGTTTCTGACCCAGGTGGAGAATGGAGCATGGCCCTCCAAGCCTCCTGCGTGCCCTACCTGTGTTGAATGGGACAGGCATCTCAGATATCCCGTGCCACCTACTGGTGCCTCCAGATGGTATGATTCCAGGACGGCTCTCTCCTCCTCTCTTTAACCTTTGGAAACTGTTGGGAAGTGTTTAGTGCCATCTCAAGACTCAGGATAATTAAAGACAAGTAAAAAGGTATGCATGTTTCCACCAGGTAAGCCTGTAAAAGATTTATTCTGGCTGACTCAGTACGTATTTTCATTACTATTACTACATTACTATTTATTGTTTTAAATTTGCTAATTGCAACACTTAGCCATTGTAATCAAATAAAATTTAATTTTTAAACTATGTAGAACATCACCCACCCCCAACCCCTCCCACACATGACTAAGCATGTTTCCTGTTTGTCCTCAAAGCTACCCAGTCTGGGGCTGACCCTACAGCTTACTGGTTTTAATAACAGAGCCAGATCCCACATGGCTATGTGGTTCAAATCCCAGCCCTAGCCACTTGAAAAATATACCAGGTGTATGGGCACAGGCCCATGGGATGGAGCAACAGAGGAGAAGGGATTGCTGAGTGACCATGCCCCATTGGTGGGTGCTTTCTCCACTTCCCCTTCTCCTCCCTCCTTCTCTCTCTCTCTCTCTCTCTCTCTGGCAAGAGCAGGCACCCTCTAGAATATTTTTGTTTTAATTAAACAAAAACTTGCCCAATCAAATTCACAGTTAAGGAGGCAGGGATGGTGAGACATGAAATCCTGTCCAGGCCCAGGGCCTGGTATAGGAGCAGTGCTGGGTTTTCTAAGATCAGCTCCTTCCCCGTCCACCCCTCTGCAGGCTCTGGGGTGTAATCCGGCTGCTGGGACAGACTGGGCATTGGATCACAGATGGTTGTCTGTCTGTCTCTCTCTTTCATGAGAAAAATAAATGAGTAAACAAACACAAAAACAAAAGGCCTCATCTAACAGAGGCCGGGGGTTAACCAGGCATACTCCAAATAGACCGAAACTATTACAGAAATGACTCAGAAATCTGTGGAAATACATAATTACTTTTGGCTTCTTGATTTTAGTTCTAAAAAAATGGTAGAAGACATTTTAGTTGATAGGTTGGCGAGAAGTGAAGTGTGTGAACCGACCTCTAGAGCACTGAGACAAAGGAACCTGGACCTGGGTAATCCCCTCAGAGGGCCAGGGCCCGTGAGCCTGTCCCCACTGCCCTCACCCTGCAGAGTCCAGCTGATGTGACGCCATGGCCCCAGCTCTGGGAGGGGAGCATTCAACCTCGCTCAGCCCTGCACTCCTGAGGGCCTCAGCATGGTGTCTCCCACTCCCCAGCCCGTCCATCTCTGCCTCGCTGCGGGTCTAGCCCATGGCCATATCTCTTACTCTGGCCTCTGCACGGTGACCCACCCTGAGCGCTTCCATCCACCGGGTGGAGCAGGACGGCTGCACAGCGGGGATTTGGAGGCGCTGGTGTGCTGGGGCCATCAGGGAGTGGTAGGGTGAGGAGCCCCCATACTGGGTCATGGGCCGTGTTTCTCGGAGCCGCGTCTTCAGGGGCAGCTTGGCCCCAGTGCAGGCTCCCCCCAGCATATGACAGCCACGCAGGCCTCAGCGACCCAGCTGGACCAGGGATCCCTGGGGTTCCTGCAGTGCACCACCAGTACTGGCCTTGCTGTCTGGGCCACTATGCGTTTAACCAAGGTGCTCTTGGGCACACTGCCCAGGGTCCCACGTGGGGGCTAATCACCTGAACTGGGGAAGTGGGGATTCTACCAGTTTCAGAATGGTGAGCTCCTGTCCCAGAGGTGAAGAATACCGGGCAAAAATGTGCTCCAGCAAATGTCCCCAAGAGCAGGGCTGGGCAGGCGGTGTGGAGGATGCGAGGGCGGCCTGGGGAATCTCTCCATTAGGTGTCCTGCGCAGGGAAGGCGTGTGTAAAGGCTGCATGCAAACAGGGGAGACAGAACCGAGGGAAAG
>NW_006205449.1:1106991-1125500 GCF_000334495.1 Tupaia belangeri chinensis
CCGGAGCTCGGGGCCCCGGGCTGCCAGCTGCTGCCCGGCCCAGCCCAGTGCCAGGCTGTCCGCTCCACGCAGCAGACAGTTAAAGATTTGAACATAAGGTAGCATTTCCTTTATCATATCCCATAAAAATAACAATTTGCTCGAACCCTGTAGCCCAGTATGGAAGGTGGCGCGTTCTGCTGATAACGTGGCGATGACAGATAGGCTGAGCAGAGGCGCGGCGGCGTCTTGCTGTGCAGCAGGATAAATTGCAAGGAGCCGAGGAGAGGACAGTGCGGCGCGACTCCACCTCCAGTAGCCAAATAACTCAGCCCCGGCTCCATAATTATGCTGTGTGAAAATATGGGATTAATTAGACGGTGCACGAACACACTGTCGTGTCATTAAGGCTGCGCCACACGCCGGCTGCTGCCACCAAGCAGGGCTGCCGCCAACGTGAGAAGACAGTCTCCCCCGTTCACACTTGGCTTATTATCTTACTTAAGGTCACCCACTCAGCTTCCCCGGGAGGCCGCGAGCAGGGCCCTCTGTCACATGTAGTCCATCACTTTTGCCACACCAAAATCTGACCATCTGTCAATAAAAATTACCAATTTGGGGCCCAGAAAGGCGGGGGAGAGGGTGGGAGCTAAGCCCACGTGGCCCCCAGGAGCGCTTCACATCTGTTTTAAACTTCACCTTTTAGAGTCTCTCTTCAATGATGCAAAGAGGAAGGTGTGGACACAGGCCTCTGGAAGAGGGAAGTGGGGCTGAGACTTGAGCGAAGGAATTGGTCACACCAGGGAAGCTTCTACAACAGAAAGGACAAAGGCCTCCAGTCACCAGGTCGGTGGCTTTCAGAAGGCTCCTGCCCTAAGCGACCATGACCTATGCGACCCCTACAGCCCAGTCGGGAGCCCTCCAGCCAGGACACACTCTCCTTCACTGCAGATGACCCAGGAGCCCACCCCAGAGCATGGGACAGCACTGTCCTTCACAGCAGATGACCCAGGGGCCCACCCCACAGCAGGGGACAGCACTGTCCTTCACAGCAGATGACCCAGGGCCCACCCCACAGCAGGGGACAGCACTGTCCTTCACAGCAGATGACCAAGGGCCCACCCCACAGCAGGGGACAGCACTGTCCTTCACAGCAGATGACCCAGGGACCCACCCCACAGCAGGGGACAGCACTATCCCTCCCTGCAGATGACCAAGGACCCACCCACAGTCGGGGAAAGCACTGTACTTCACAGTAGAACCACGGGAAAGCCCTGTCCTTCCCAGTAGATGACCCAGGGACCCACCTCACAGCAAGGGACAGCACTATCCCTCCCCGCAGATGACCAAGGACCCACCCACAGCAGGGGACAGCACTGTCCTTCACAGTAGATGACCCAGGGACCCACCCCACAGCAGGGGACAGCACTATCCCTCCCCGCAGATGACCAAGAACCCACCCACAGTAGGGGACAGCACTGTCCTTCACAGTAGATGACCAAAGGCCCACCCACAGCAGGGGACAGCACTGGGCTCCAGGAAGAAGCTGAGAACAGAATCGTCTAGGCGCAGCCAGGGGAGAAAGCAACGTCTCCGGAGCTGAGGCAGGAAGCCCTCTAACCACTGCTTTCCCCAGTGCACTCACGTTACACACATTCACTCACATGCACACCTGTGCACGCACGCACGAGCACGTGCTCGGGTGTCTCCCAGACTCGGGGGCTGGAGGTGGCTTTGGTGAGCCCTCCCTGCCCTTTTATATTTGGTTTTGCAAAGTCTTTGTAGAGTTTAGAGCTCCAGTGTGCTGCCGTGATTTCTGACCACAGAAAATAGCGGGCTTTACTTCTGAGGGCTTCCAGGTCCAGTGGCAGGATTTTCGTGGTCGCTGTCTTCCCTTACCCTGGACTCCCGTGGCCAGGCTATGGGCACATAAACCTTATCATTAAAACAGCACATCGAGGAATCCTTTCCACCAAATTCCATCCACAGCTGTTAGGAATAAAGAAATCTCTATCTCTAGAAGAGTGAAATGCAGATGCTGGGTGGATAGAGGAGTGGAAGGCCTGGGAGTGAGAAAGGGGCACAGAGAGAGAAGGGATCAAGTAATTTAAGCCAAATTATACTTAAAATGGCCTTCGCAGTAGGTAATAGGCCACTCACGACAGGGAGAAGGAGCCAGAATTCAACGGACTGAAGTCAGCCTTGTGGCTTGAAAAATGGGAAATCTGAGGTGAAAAAGGAGAGCGAGATGTAAAATGAAGGCTGACAGAAATCGTTCTGTGGAAGGTTAGGATCGTTACCAAAGGAAAATGATTAGTAGGAAGTTCTCAAAAGTAAAGAGACTTTTAAAAGAAGACAGCAGCTCTGTGAAACCAACAGTGATAAAAAGGATCCTGTGTATGTTTCAAGGTCTGGAGTGAACAGCCATGTCGGTACGTGTGGTCCGGAGAGAGGTGGCGTCCCTGGTAAACTGGATCTTGTTCTGGTTGAGCTGCATCGAACTACTCTGGGTAAAATCCTGAAGGAAATGTGAATCTTCTGAAAAGAACATATTAGTATATTTGCCTTCTTTCAGTTCATTTCTATACAATTGCTATTTAAAAAAAAATCCATGGAAGAGCATGTGCACACGTAAGAGAGGGGGCCCTCAGCAGGACCTGTCACAGTGCGGTCCCCTCCTCCAGTCTTCCAGCCAGTCAGATGTGGAGCACCTGTGCATGGGCCTGCCGTGTTACAGGCTGACGGGACTGGGATTTGAGCCATGGTCACCATGTGGAATCCAGCTTCTCTTGAGTGGCACATCACTGCTGCCCATAGTGTTCTCCCCTAACTCCATTTTGGCAGAGTCTTCTTTTCACCAGGATTTTGTTGTTGTTGTTAATTTATTTATTACTATTATTATTCATACATTAAATTGCTATACATCATTTAGATTGCAAAAAGACTTTACCCAGCATGATATACACCTCAGTCCAGTCTAGCCCATTTGAGGCCACCAGGATTTAATTTCTTACATAGTGAGGTCATGAATAATTATCTGAACACTTTTTGATAAATTTAAAGAAAAGCAAAACTAAACAAATAAGTAAACAAATACTTTGTACTCATTAATAAATGAAAAAGTGAGTTTGTTCTGTGAGATTCACGCAAACAAGTTCATAAGCTGTTAGAATGTATGACTCTAAGCCAGGAAGCCAGAAAAACCGTTTCCTAGGATAGCTTCTATGTTAAAAATGATACCACCATCTCCTGTTTTTACCAGATTTCCACTGAAACAAGATGGACTGAAGTTCTTAGACATCCATTTTCCATGTTGTTGTACTTCTCACCCACACAGTACCTCGCAACTACACACTCTGTGCTTGGGCTCCTCCAGATCAGAGTGGTAAGAGGTGCATTCACCCAGTCCTGGTGTCAGCAGGGCAGCGAGGTGACAGGGTGCTCTCAGGGAGCTTCTGGTCACACCGTGGAGGAACAACTAATTGCCAGTCCTTTCAGACTTCTAGTGGGTTAATTCCAGAAGAGGTCTCTTCATATGAAGTGTGATGCCAGGAACAAAGAGGGCACCTATCCTGTGTTGGGTTAGCAGCATGGCCCCTTTCCTCACATCAGTGGGATCACCGAGGCTAACTCTCTTGAGTCCTCCTGTTCTGAAATCGTCTGGGAGCAGGTTGTATTTAGGGGAGGAGATTGTGCCCACAAGAATACACCTCTGATAAAATATCCCTTGGGTGATAAAGATCAGAGACGTGGGCTCCAGAGGATCAACAAGGAGGCTGTTTGTTGGCTGTGGAAGAAAATTCAGAGAGGAGTCAGTTCACCCCAGCTCTGGAAGACCCATCCACCCCAACTGCCAAAAAGAGAACAGCAACATGTCAGAAGCCAGCAACTTTTAGAAAACACAGTACATGGAAGCCCAGAACCATGGTGCTCCATGTGTGTGGCTGCCGCCATCATGAGACGGACAACAGTTCCCATCCTGTGTCATTTTGCTTTCCTGGCAACAATTTATTCCTTTTTTGGTGCACAATTTATTTGTTTTTTGACTCTCTCCCTTTTCACACCCTCAAACTGAGTTGTGCAAATTAGACTCAACAATGGCAGAGCATGTCAGTGAAGCCATCTGAGACACAACGCGTCTGCCGGTGGCCTCTGATCATTCCTGACTATTTAAATATATATTATAAAAGTTATTTGGTATGCAATAGTATGTAATTTTGTCTCTTGCTCAGATAACTAAACATGGCCAAGATGATTATTATGCAGCTAATTGGTAGGAATTATCATCAGTCCATTTGAAGTAACTGACTCAATTACTTTCCAATAGCCAAAGAGTGGGGGCAGATGGGTTTCCAACACATACATCAGAAACTGGGGAAGTGAAATGCTTTCGGTCCATAGACCATGGGCTGAAAAACTCTTTGTTTGGACATCTTGCTCTGTGGCCAGTGATTTGGCAATTTCCTGACGTGTCAGGCAACTCTGGGCTCAGTCCACAAGGCAGAAGGGCAGACGAGCATGGCACTGTGCCAGCCTGCCAGCCAGGCGTGTCAAGGCAAATGGGAATCTATTCAATTCATTTGGTTTTCTGGACAGAGGAAAGCGCTACTGTTTCTTAAAGATGGAACTAATCACTTACCTCATCCTCGTTAAACATATTTATGTTTTAAAATATTCAGGCAACTACAACTTTCCAAATACTAAGGCTAGGAGTAGTCCTGGGAGGAGGAATTCCCTGAGTTAAGCTTTCATCCCAGGGAGTTTGGAGAGGAGGCAGGGATGAGTGATCCCCCAGGGCCGCTCTTCTTGGGTTATCTGACTCAGCACTTCAGCAAAGCTTTTGTTCTGCTTTGGCTCTATCCCTGTGGTCTCCCAGAAATCTGGGCCATTATCCCCAGAATTTTGCAGAGAAGGGTCAAGTAGCAGGATCCCAAGGCAAATGTTGATTTCTTTTCCCACAGAATGGTAGTGGCTCAGCCCTCACCCTTTCTTTCCATCTCAAACACTGACTTCCAAGCAGCCTTTCAACATGTTGCTACTTCATAATTCTGTTTTTGTGGTTCCAGAGGGTTGATCTTGGGGAAGTACTAGTCCATGCTTGTTTGCCATCTGGGCAAGAAATGGTTGTTACAATTTGTTCATACTCAGACTGATATGTCAAGTTGAGACATTGTCTATTAACTGTCCATTAGGACAGATGAAGTATTATTCCCTTCTTAACACCCCTGTTCCCCTTACTTTCTAGCTTATTTTTTAAAAACATAAATTATTAAAAATATATTCAGCATCAATATTATGACTAGGTTAATATTCTCTACTGTTGAACCACATTTTTTATTGTACTAAATTTGATCTTCTTTCTGATATGCTAGTTTTTTTTTCTGTCATTAACAACTACCTCATTGATTTTAATCAGCTGAGGTTTTTTTAAAATGTTCTTACTCATTCTTTCTAAATGAACCAAAACCTCACATAGTTTCTATACAAATAAGTGTATCAAGTCATCTATCAGTTCTAGACCTTTTTTCTTAGAGTCTCCCCTTTATCAGCTCTAATAATCATTACCCTGAATTTTCCCTTTGCCTCTTCTATGTTGATCTTTTGTTCCAAAGTTCTAAGACTAATTTATGTACTTTGAGAGCTTATTTTTTAGTAGCTTTATGAAAATGAGTACAAGGGAGGCAAATCTTTGGAGATATTACATATATAACAGTATCTTTATTTTACCAATGTACTTGATAGTTTAGCTGGTTATAGAATTCTTATTTGATAATATAAGTTTTCCTTAGGATTTTGAGGATATAACATTATTTTTACTTTTTAACTTCCCTAAAGTATAATATCAAGTAATGATTTTAGAATTCTGACATCATTTTGATTTCTCTGTGCGTAATCTCTTTTACTTTTTTATGTGAAGACTTTTAGTATTGCATGTTCTGGGATTATAAAAAATTTTTTGAGAGATGTTTTGCTATAGGATGTGTGCGCTTGCCAGAGAAACAGCGACAGAGAGACAGAAAGTGAGAAATCACCCCCGGGGGGATGGCCACACTGCAACCCCTTGTCCTCCATTCTCCTTTTGGGATCTTGGGCATGCATGCACATGCACCCAGCATGAGTTTAAGCCACCGGGTCTGGGACTTGAACCACGGTCGACTATGTGGGTCCAGTGACGTAGCCATTAGACCATCTGCTGGTCCTGTTTGGCTCTCCTTTCTAAGAAAGTTTTCAGACTTTTCAAGCCTTCAGTGGAATATTACAGATGATATCTCATATTCTTCACTTCCTGGTCTCTTTCTTGTTCTCTTATTTTAAAAATATATAAATATAAAAATCTGTTATAATTTTATGGAAGCATATATTCTCTAACTATCTAAGTGCATTTTTGAAGTTTTCTTGAAATTTGCTTCTTTCTTTCTTTTCCTCCTTATTTGTTTTGGATTTTTAAATTTTTGAATCTCTCTTAGTCTTTGGCTTAGTGTTTATATTTGGAGGACATGCTAAAAGCTGATTGGAAGCTCTATGTGGACAGATAGGGCATCTCAGCAACTGGCCTTTGCTACAGAGTGATCTTATAGGAGTCAGTGTTTTAATTGGGAAATTGTTAAGTATTTATCTGAAGAGGTCTTCTCTCTGCAGTGGTTCATTTTCTCCAGGAAATAATTTTACCTGGGTCTCCAGCCCTGCAGATTTCCTATGTAGTCTCTTACCTAGGGGTGACATATTTGGTTTCCCTTTTTCAGGAAGCATAGCAGAGGAGAAGGCTAGGAATAAGTCTCATTTTATGTAGGGTGTTCCCCTAACTCTTTTCTGTGTCTCCAGCACCAGAGTTGTTTTAGCTGGATTTCACTAAAAGAAAAAACTTCCAGCTACCTATTGGGTTGAGGAGTTGGGGTGAGGTAGCTGGCTGCAGAGGTCCTGGAGAGGCCTAGAGAGTGCCTTCTCCCCAAAGGCCAGCCCATCTGCTCTAGGACTGCACTCATGGGTCCCTTATATACCTCACAAAGTGAAAGCCCACATCCTGCGCCTTCCCCATCCAGAGCTGGCTACAGGTGCTATGATCTTCTTCCTTAAGCCTTAAGAAGTGACTGTAGGAGCAGGACAGTAGCACGGCAGTAAAATGTGATGCTCTGTGAGGAGACGCACATGGAAAGATTCCCAGTTCAAGTCCAGAGACCTCCCTGAGTGGGCCGGAACATGTGTGTCCACGATCCAGGACTGGCTGGGGCTAGGGGTGTATCACAGTGTCGGGACCCTGCTGGGGGTGCTGTCTCTGTCTTTCACTTGTGAAGAAATAAGTAAAAGAAGTGATTGTCAGCTCAGAGCAGGGAACAGCCTCCCCCACTTGCCTAGCTGGACTAGATATCCTTTCCAAGGGATGCCAACTCCTTTCCCCAGGGCTGGTTTCACACAAATGTGTGACAGTTACCACGTCTAAGACCCCATCAATGCACACGGATTTCAGAGGGGAGGTTGTGCTTCACAACCCGCCTCCCCCACCCCGCTCCACCAGCCTCACCAAGGCCATGCCCTGAGCACCCCCGAGCTTTGGTCCATGATTGTGGGGCTCCCTGTTGGGGTCAAAGCTCTTTCTCCAGAAAAGACAAAGTCCTGTTTATTAAAGACGACCAAACACTGGATTCCTTTCCACTGTACTGCATGTCAAGGAAGGAAAAGCAGTGGAGTAAATGGCAGTGGCCCAAGTCCTCAGGACTGGAGAGACATTGGGATATAAACACGCAAAACCGAACAGAAGCAGAACAGCCTTAGTCTGGTGCCACAGGGACAATCCTTGATGCTTCCCTTGAGATGACGATAGTGACAAACAAGGAGGAACGCCCCTCTCCTCGTCTATGGGATTGACAAAGAGCTGGGACAGGCACCTTAGCGTGAGACCAAAAGGCCGTGAACTTGAACTGGTGTCTGTTGTCAGGTTTGGTCTCAGGACACTTCTCATCAAGAGACATTCTGGAAAATGATGGACTGAGTGGAAGAATGTCTGTGGAACCTGTTTGCCTAGGGGATGTATTCATTTAATTCAATTCCTGCCAATGGGTCTTTGTGCCAGGTGCAGACTTATATTACTTACGGAAATTGTGACTGAAAACCCAGAAATGAAAGCAAACAAGAAAACATGATGCAGAATGAAGAGGTCACACACATATGGCTCAAAGTGACTTCCTGAGAGTCTGCCCAGGGCCTGGCTGGGCCAGGGGCTGGGCCTGCAGCTTGGGCCTACAGAGGCTCTGCCCTGAGCTCAGCATCTATCCAAGGAAGAGAAATAAGAAAAACGCTTAAACTGGGGACCAGCAGATGGCGCAACGGAGTCACTGGACTCCCCGTAGTTGACCATGGTTTGAATTCTGGACCTGGTGGCTTAAAACTCATGCATGGCCTGTGCGCGTGCATGCCCAAATTCCCAAGAGGACAATGGAGGAGGAGGGATTGCAGCATGGCTATCCTCCCTGGGGGTGATTTTTCGCTGTTTCTCTCTCTGGTGTGTGCACATGCCCTATACCAAAAAACTCTTTAAATTAAAAACAAAACAAAACAAAACATGCTTAGCCTGAACCCGGTGCAGTGAAGAGGGGTCAGAGGAGGAGGTGGCTCCGCTCAGACCCCAAGGGCCTTGCCCAGCAACCTGGGTCCTCGATGGCTTGTTCTTCGGAGCCGGAGCCCACACTGTCCATGCAGGGCATCCTGAACGTGGGCAAGGAGCAGAGTGGGGGTTCTCTGTGCTTCCCCATTACCAGAAAAGTGATTCTGGGCACAGTCCTCAGTTCTGGCTGGTGAGACCATGCTCTCGGAGGAGCATCTCTGTGGAAGCTCCTTCTTTCCTTCAGCCACAGTGGAGCACAGGCGCAGGGTGGGGACCAGGCCTGGAGACAGCATCTGCTCCTGGATGAGGATGGCTCTGCAAACCTGCTGAGGCTTCAGGAGCAGCAGTGGCAAGGACAAAGGTCATCCTGCCAAGGGACCTCCTCAGACAGACCTCCTCTCCCACTGCCGGTGCACTGGCTGGAAGGGTTGAAACTCTGATATGCTTTAGCTGGCCTCAAAGCAGAATCTAGCTTGAAAATTAAGAAACCAACTTTGTGTCTTGTGTTGGTTTCCATTCCTCCACCTAAACATTACTTAAAGAGGTACATGACATATTGAAAGGAGCTAGCAATGGCCCTGACACCGAGGACGGGTCTACATGTCCGTGTTTATCCTGGTTATAAATTGTCTTTTTATGATGTTGAAAGCTATGTTGAAATTAGGTCATTTTAAAAGAATTTATTAAAAGGTATTGAAAATGCAAGGCCATGGAGGAAGTAAATGACTCTTGCCTGAGAGATGGAGAAAGGACTTATTTAATTCTGCTAATGGGTCTTTGTGCC
The DNA here is from genome assembly GCF_000334495.1 of Tupaia belangeri chinensis. Taxonomy (NCBI): domain Eukaryota; kingdom Metazoa; phylum Chordata; class Mammalia; order Scandentia; family Tupaiidae; genus Tupaia; species Tupaia belangeri. The sequence goes on from NW_006205449.1 coordinate 1,116,354, forward strand.
AGGCGCAGGCATGTGCGACTCTGGGAGTGTCCGATACATGATACGACTCACTTCCGGCTGAGAGGAAGAAAACGGGGATCTCGTCTATTCTGGAAGGAAGCTGGTTCCTGGCCTCTTAAGCATCAGGCACACATGAGGTCAGGTGGTCAGGAGGTCAGATGTGTAGAGGTAAGGTGGGCAGGGGTCGGGTGTGCAGCAGTCAGGTACGGGGAGGTCAGGTGTGCAGGTCGGGTGTGCAGCGGTCAGGTATGGGGGAGGTCAGGTGTGCAGGAGGTCGGGTGTGCAGCGGTCAGGTATAGGGGAGGTCAGGTGTGCAGGGGTTGTGTGTGCAGCGGTCAGGTACAGGGGAGGTCAGATGTGCAGGGGTTGGGTGTGCAGCGGTCAGGTACGGGGGAGGTCAGGTGTGCAGGAGGTCAGGTGTGCAGCAGTCAGGTACGCGGGAGGCCAGGTGTGCAGGAGGTCGGGTGTGCAGCAGTCAGGTACGTGGGAGGCCAGGTGTGCAGGGGTTGGTGTGCAGCAGTCAGGTACGCGGGAGGTCAGGTGTGCAGGGGTTGGTGTGCAGCAGTCAGGTATGCGGGAGGTCAGGTGTGCAGGGGTTGGTGTGCAGCAGTCAGGTATGGGGGAGGTCAGGCGTGCAGGAGGGGTATGGTGGAGGTCTGGCGTGAAGGAGGGCAGGTGTGCAGTGGTCAGGTATGGGGGAGGTCAGGTGTGCAGGGGTCAGTGTGCAGCGGTCAGGTATGGGGGAGGTCAGGTGTGCAGGAGGTTGGGTGTGCAACAGTCAGGTATGGGGGAGGTCAGGTGTGCAGGGGTCAGTGTGCAGCGGTCAGGTACAGGGGAGGTCAGGTGGGCAGGAGGTCGGGCGTGCAGCAGTCAGGTATGGGGGAGGTCAGGCGTGCAGGAGGTCAGGTGTGCAGCAGTCAGGTACGGGGAAGGTCAGGCAGGCAGGAGGTCAGGTGTGCAGCGGTCAGGTATGGGGGAGGACAGGTGTGCAGGGGTCGGTGTGCAGTGATCAGGTACGGGGGAGGTCGGGTGTGCAGGGGTCAGTGTACAACGGTCAGGTACGGGGGAGGTCGGGTGTGCAGGGGTCGGTGTGCAGCGGTCAGGTACGGGGGAGGTCGGGTGTGCAGGGGTCGGGAGTTTAGGAGGACAGGTGGAAAGGAGGTCTTGGCTGCGTCGACTTTACTGGCCCAGGATGCGAGGTGGCCTACACTGATTAAAGGGGCACAGCCCCTCCATTTGCGTGACTTGGAAAATGCTAGAAGTTTCTGGGCCAGATCTGCAGTCCTGATTGTAGAATCTTACAGCTCTAAGTCCCTCACCGCAGCGAAGCCTGGTCATACTTAAAAGTCTGTCTTATGCCTTATCTTATACCCTGACTTCTCTGTTCCTATTTTCGGGATATTGTTTTTGGTTTTTTTGTTTTTGTTTTTTCCTCTCCATGGGCCTTGGGGAAAGTGGTTCAGGACGGGATGGAGGGTGGGTGGGGCAGGGTCCTGCCTGCGCCTTTACTGTCTCTCAAGTCTCCATGATCTATCTTTCACAGGGCTTTTTTGTTTGTTTTTGTTTTTGTTTTTGCCATAGGATATGACACTTGCTGGATAGAAGAGACAGAGAGACAGAGTGAAAGTGAAAAATCATCCCCCAGGGATTCCGGTCAAGCTGCAATCCTTTCTCCTCCATTCTCTTCTTGGGATTCTGGGCATGCATGCCATGGCTCCTGACTTGAACTTTAAGCCACCAGATCCGGAACTTGAACTTCAGTCACGGCTAACCCCAACAGGGTTACTTTTTTTGTGGTGAGAAAAACTGATCTCATGACTAAGAGATCAATTAATCTGGAGCCCAATTGTAAGAATCGCTCCAGGGACCCTCTGCCTTTTCAGAAGATGCCAGGCACCTGAGTCACTTAGTTTCTGGTCTTGTGAGACACTGCAAGGGCAGAGGATGCAGCAGCGCAGGGGCATGGCTCCCGCCATGGCCACAGCCAGAGCCAGGGCCTGCTCATGCAGGTGGCACGGAGCCCTGGGACCGACACGAACAGCCCTGCAGGCCCTGGGCCTCCCAGCCTAGCCTGTCTCTGCCCTTTCTTTATCTCCAATTATGAAGCAGCGCCAGGTTTTCTCGTCAGCCATCGCCATATCTCCAAATGGCTTTTCAGTGTCAGGCCCATCAGGAAATTAACTCATCACGCAGTGACAGCTGCTAATTTTTTCCCCTTACATGTCAGATGGATCGCCTGCTGAAGCTAATAATGAATCACCAATCCCTGATTAGAAGGTGCTTCCGAAACGTATAACTGCCATAGAGCCAACTTTTTTCTTCTTGTAAAATGATATCACCCTAGAGGAGTCGAAAACGAATTGTATTCTCCAACAAGATGGAGCAGGGAGAGGTTGCTCAGTGAGCTGTGTGTGCTCTTAAATTATGGGCCAATATTAAACAGTGAAAAAAGGGAAAACTTCGAGTCTTGTCATTTGCTAAGTGACCTAATTTTCATCCCAGGGTCAGCTCTGGATTAGAGTTCTAAGCTGGTAACCCCAACTCTGTCCACATGGTGCTATTGTACCGTGCAGTTCAGGACAGCGCAGTGTGCTAGCATCCGGAGACGCCCTCCAGTGCTGGAGGGTATTAGGATGTGGCTCCTGGGAGGCCTGACTCCCTAAGGAGGGTGAGCTGGGGCGGAGCTGCCTGGGCCTCTGTGGGGTCTTTGCTGTGTCCCATGAGGTGACTGGGCCTCCTTATCGCCAGACAGGGACACTTTTGGGACTTGGATAGTTTCTTTGCTTGACCAGACTCTAGCCTGAACCCTCTCCTAGGCCCCTTCTGTGCACTTCCTCACAAAATCTAGTTTTTGTTTGCTTTAGAACGCTGCTAAATCACTTTCTCCAGAATCCCCCAGCCCAGATATCTGACTGGGTTTCCCAACCACCTCCCAGGTGACGTCTGACCACCCGGCTGTCCCCAAATGTTGTCTGATGGCCTGGCTGTCCTCAGGTGATGTCTGACCATCCGGCTGTCCCCAGATGACATCTGACCATCCGGCTGTCCCCAGATGACATCTGACCATCCGGCTGTCCCCAGATGACATCTGACCATCCGGCTGTCCCCAGATGATGTCTGACCACCCGGCTGTCCTCAGTAGCACCCAGAGAGAATGTTTCTGCCAGACTCCCCCTCGCCTCATGCTTTTAGTAAGTCGTCATCCCCTGACCGCTAACCCACCAGGTGCTGCATCCGCTCCTGTTCTGCTTCTGTTCAGGACTGGGCCAGTTCTACGCTGGCTTCTCCTTCCCACTACTGCAGTGTCCTAATAAGATCTGCTTGCCGCTGTAACCCACCTGGCTGCTCTTTCATGTCCGTATTTCTGGACTCAGCTGGTAACTGGCAGTCGAACTTTAGGACTACCCCACACAGGCTTACTGTGTTCACTCGGTTCTCCAAAGCGGGTCAAGTAGAAGTAAGAAGACTACGTACCAGGTGAAGCAGGTCTGTGTGTGCTCTATATCAGGCGGTGCGGGTCTGTGTGCTCTGTCTGTCAGACAGTGTGGGTCTGTGTGTGGCCTGTCAGGCGGTGCGGGTCCGTGTGTGCACTGTCAGGTGGTGCAGGTCTGTGTGTGCACTGTCAGGCGGTGCGGGTCTGTGTGGTGCTGTGTCAGGTGGTGCGGGTCTGTGTGTGCACCGTCAGGTGGTGCGGGTCCATGTGTGCACTGTCAGGCGGTGCGAGTCTGTGTGCTCTCTGTCAGGCGGTGCGGGTCTGTGTGTGCACTCTGTCAGGCGGTGCGGGTCTGTGTGGTGCTCTCTGTCAGGTGGTGCGGGTCTGTGTGCTCTCTCTGTCAGGCGGTGCGGGCCTGTATGTGCTCTGTCAGGTGGTGCGGGCCTGTGTGTGCTCTCTCTGTCAGGCGGTGCGGGTCTGTGTGTGCACTCTGTCAGGCGGTGCGGGTCTGTGTGCTCTCTCTGTCAGGCAGTGCGGGTCTGTGTGCTCTCTCTGTCAGGCTGTGCAGGCCTGTGTGTGCTCTCTGTCAGGCGGTGTGGGCCTGTGTGCTCTGTCTGTCAGGTGGTGTGGGCCTGTGTGCTCTGTCAGGTGGTGCGGGTCTGTGTGTGCTCTCTGTCAGGCGGTGTGGGTCTGTGTGCTGTCAGGTGGTGTGGGTCTGTGTGATGCTCTCTGTCAGGTGGTGCAGGTCCATGTTTGCTCACTGTCAGGGCTGTGGGTCTGTGTGGTGGGTAATGCCGCCTATCATCCTCCCTCCAACTGTTCAGTGAGGCCTGAGGCCTCCCAGATGGATGCCTTGAGTCACAGAATTTCCTGAATGTAAATGTACATGACTACAACCTGCTCTGTGTGAAACTATCCTACTTTTTAACTCTACATCTTACAAGGCTCACATTGCCCAATTTTTGGCAAGGTTTTGAAATGTAGACCATTTCTATTTTTTAAAAAAATACATATTTTAATGCTAGAGGGTACATGTACTCACCAGAGGCAGACTGGGGTGGGGGAAAGCACCCCTTCAGGTGTGGTTACGTTTCAATCCTTTCTTCATTTCTTCATTCCGTCAGGATTTGGGGCACACAACCCATGTGCCTGCCATGATTTTCAAGTTTCATGGGCTGGGAGTAGAAGTAAGAAGACTACGTACCAGGTGAAGCAGGTCTGTGTGTGCTCTCTGTCAGGTGGTGCGGGTCTGTGTGCTCTCTCTGTCAGGCAGTGCGGGTCTGTGTGCTCTCTCTGTCAGGCTGTGCAGGCCTGTGTGTGCTCTCTGTCAGGCGGTGTGGGCCTGTGTGCTCTGTCTGTCAGGTGGTGTGGGCCTGTGTGCTCTGTCAGGTGGTGCGGGTCTGTGTGTGCTCTCTGTCAGGCGGTGTGGGTCTGTGTGCTGTCAGGTGGTGTGGGTCTGTGTGATGCTCTCTGTCAGGTGGTGCAGGTCCATGTTTGCTCACTGTCAGGGCTGTGGGTCTGTGTGGTGGGTAATGCCGCCTATCATCCTCCCTCCAACTGTTCAGTGAGGCCTGAGGCCTCCCAGATGGATGCCTTGAGTCACAGAATTTCCTGAATGTAAATGTACATGACTACAACCTGCTCTGTGTGAAACTATCCTACTTTTTAACTCTACATCTTACAAGGCTCACATTGCCCAATTTTTGGCAAGGTTTTGAAATGTAGACCATTTCTATTTTTTAAAAAAATACATATTTTAATGCTAGAGGGTACATGTACTCACCAGAGGCAGACTGGGGTGGGGGAAAGCACCCCTTCAGGTGTGGTTACGTTTCAATCCTTTCTTCATTTCTTCATTCCGTCAGGATTTGGGGCACACAACCCATGTGCCTGCCATGATTTTCAAGTTTCATGGGCTGGGATTTGAACTATGCGGTGGGCCATGTGGGATCCAGCTCCCGTAACCACTAAGCCACAGGGCCAGCCCTAGACGGTTTCTACAAGCTGACTGGTGTGATCTGGTTTTCTTTGCATGCCTATGTCCCTGGGGTTCAATCTTCTAATTGGCCGTAGCTTAATTAAAATGTGGCCTTTCTGGATTATCCAGCAAGTAGGTATTTCATTCGCTCTCTTTCTAACTTCTGAAAGCTCTATGTATTTCCAGCAAGCCCTCGGGGAAAGCTACAGGCTGGCCCCGTCTTCCCTACCGACCCTGGGCTGCCAGAACGTCCCTGCCCGCACACCTGCCATGCCTCGTTATTCGGAGGCACGCGTTTGTGGATCGCTGCTTAAACTCCAGTACGTTCCAACACTGGTGTAATGAGAGAGAACGGAGAGGGAACAGTAACCTAGCTCTCCGGTAATTACAGGGTACAATAGCTCAGAGAAGCCTCTGCAGTCCTCCGGAGCCGAGAAACACCTTCAGTACGGTTTTTTATGCAAAGGCCTGCTCTTTTCATTGTGCACACAACGTGATTGCTGGTTTGACACTGCAGGCTACACTGGTTTTATGAAGGATTAAATGCCACCTGAGACATATTTATCCTAAATAAATCACAAACGGTAAACTGCAGCACGTCAGTGTCAACACCCCGGACTGCCGCAGAAAGGTTAGCTGTACAGGACCGCGCGGGCGGGAATTAGCATCCGCGCGGGCCAGGCAGGCGCCTGCGGGAGGGCTGAGAGAGAAGAATTTCCACTGAAAAACACCCACCCCCTTTTTTAACATGTATGAGAAGCTTGGAGAAGGCCATCACTTTGTAAAGGTCACCTTTATCCTGATAACAAACGGGAGTTGATCCTGTCACTGTTTGCTGAAGACAGTGTTGAAGAACTAAGAGCCCTGCCATTTTTAAGAAACACGAGCAAGTCATACTCGGCTAATTATGAACCCCCGTGTCCGACCTGAATTTTGCCTTTTATCCTTTATGTTCTGGAGGGGTGGCTGCATGAAGGGAGGTGGTTCTGGAATGGACAAGAGCTCCGGGCAGCCAGAGGATGCTGGGGAGAAGACTCATTTCCATGCTGTTCCCCCACAAAGAGGCTTTAATGGTGCCGTGTTTTAAACAAAGAAGGTGCCATCTTCCTTCCCTCTCATGTCTGTCTTCACAATGTTGAGAGACTAACCATGGTAGGACACATTACTGTCACCACAATGCTCCTGGGCTGCTGGCCAAACACTTGGAAGACAGGATCGGGCTGCCGAGATGCAAACTAGACGCTGGCGTCATCGGAAAGTGGCCGACGGAGAGGGAAGCGGACCAGCGGCTCTCTAGCTGTCGTGGCTGCTTCAAATAAGAAATTGTCATTATCTTTTAATGCTGTAATTTTATTTCCAGGAAAACAAACTGAACAAAAACAACCTTTGCGACTGAGGGAGGGGATTATGTTACAATTTTGGAAAGAGGAGCAATTGTATCGAGAAACAAATAATTGGGACATAAACTTGCATTCGACAGTTGCAGTGAGTCCACAGGGAACAGAGGAACAGAGATGCTGGCCAAGGCGAGGCTGTAGGGGCGCGGCTTCTGTTTGTTAATATTTAATGTCAGCTTCTTCACATTGACATAAATCACAGGTAAATCCTGCAAAATGCTATCAATCTGAACAAACATCTGTTATAAAAGCAAAATATCGATACGAGCAGTATCTTCCAGGTGCACACTTCATACATGGACTTCACTGTATGAAACAAAGTCAAAAAGCGAAGCATCGAGTTGTCTTAACCAAGGTATGTTTGAACTGAATGGAAACTTCAAGGCTTTTCTTAACTGCGGGCTTGGGAAGATTCCCTGTATGAGACCGCAGCCTGGTGCTGAGCACACCTGACGGGGGTGAGGAGGGCCATGTTCACACGAAAGGAACGGACAGGCTTCCTTTGGCATGGGGGCGGTTTCCTTACAGTTAAAAACCAGCAACAACGAATCAGTGGGAGTGGGCTGTGGCAAGGCAGCAGTAACGCAGCTGCAACCTCAGCAAATACGCGAAGTGTGGAAACAGCTACACCTTGCACTGCAAGAGCTGGCCCTTCCCCAGCCCGACCCGAGTGTGTGTTCTTACATCTTCACCAGGACGACCCGGTCCTGATGGCTGAAATGGGAAAACACTGCAGAAGAAAGAAACAAAGCTGGGCTTCCTGGCACAGCAGATGAAGAGAACCGAGCAGGGGACGACGGCCTCCAGCTCCACCACCGGCCCTGCCAGGCCCAGAGCCTCACCTCGCCCAGGTGCCTGGACTCACCGTGTCCGGGGCCGGCGCCGTGGGCTTGCGAAGGAAGTGCTGGGAACGCCGGGCCTGTGCGCTGGGTCTCCCTGGCCACCCTGGCCAGGCGTGGAGGCCAAGCCTCATGCTTCTCGGAGTTCATGGCTTTCTCTTTGGCTCTGAATCACCGCTGCTGGGGAGCCGTCCTGGGTGTAAATGACCATGCTGGTCAGAGGCTCCGCCCCATCTGGGGCCGTGACCTCGGCGCTGAGGGCAGGCCCCTGCAGGAGCTCCTGGGAGCTGGCCGCCTCGATGACAGTGTGGGAGTACAGGCCTGTGTCGCCCTGCACCCCCGGCGGCAGCTCCGTCACGATGTAGTGAGTCGCGCCCTCAGGGAAGCCGCCAGCGGAGCCCCGCACCATGGCCTGGACCAGCTCCTCAGTCACAATGATCTGGGAGATCTCGCCGTCAGCCTCCACCAGGTCCACGTCGCCCTGCACCCGCAGGCCATGTGCCTCAGCCTCCTGCATGATGACCTGCGAGCCCTCCCCGGCCACCATGTGCACGGCGCCCTCCTCGTTCACGATGACCTGGGTGACGCCGTCCTTGAGCAGCTGGCCCGCCGCCGAGTCGCACACCGCCAGCTGCAGGACTCCCTGCACCATTTTCTTGAAGGCCACCTGCGCCTGCTCCTGAGACGCCACGATGGCTGAGGGGTGTACCACCTGGCTGAGCACCCCCACAGCAGCAGGGCTCTCTGCAGCATCCGGGAACACCTGCATCTCCGCCGCCTCGGGGCTGCTGACAGCGGGGGCCGCCTCTGGCCGCGGCAGCTGGATCAGCACGTCCTTGCGGCCTGGCCTGCCCCGCTCCTCACGCCCGGGCCTGCCCTCCGCCTCCCCCAGCTCGGTGACCGCACACAGCAAGGCGTCTAGGGCGGAGGTGGTGTCAGGGGCCGAACCTCCAGCCTCAGAAAGACCCAAGAGTTCCTGCTTCACTTGCTGAATCACAGTCCCCCCGGGACCGAGGGGCTCTTCTGGGCTGGGACCTTCCCCTGAGCCTCCCACCACGACCACCTGGGTGGCTCCATCAGCCAGCTGCTCGGGGAGGAGGGACCCGGGCACCACGCTGCCCACGTGCCCCGCGCCCTGCCCTGTGGCGATGACCTGCCCATCCTCGGTGATGTGCACCACCCCGGCCAGCTGGCCCGCCATGGCCAGTGTCTGCAGCGTGGCAGCCGCTGTCTCCTCCAGCGAGGCATCCAGAGCGAAGTCCCCTCCGTAGCCCTGGATGATGAAGACCTGCTGCGTCTGCCCGGGGGACCGGGCTTGTCGTGGGCCACTCCGTGGGGCCTTCTCCTGAGCTGGGGCCTCTTCCGCCAGGGCAGCGGCAGTGAAGGGGCTGTCGGTCTCCACGAAGGTGGCACCTTGTCCCTTCAGACGGCACTCGTAGGACTTGGAAACAATGCCTGTGGGAGAAAGGGACCAATCAGAGTCTAGAAAATAAGACCGCT
>NW_006205449.1:1125531-1141332 GCF_000334495.1 Tupaia belangeri chinensis
GGAGGCTTCAGAGCCTCAATGAACCAGTGACCCCCACTCAAAGGTGCTGAGCAGCTCCCACTCTAGGTGAGCCTGGCTGTGGGCAGGGGTGGGCCACGGCCTGACGCTCCCAGGAGGCAGGATGGGACGGGAGAGAAAGCCTGGCACCCCTAGCCTGGCTGCCCCCCCAACTCCCCGTCCCTCACTGCCTGTGGTTTGTAAACCAGACAGCACAGGTGGGTAGCTCTCCAGGCCTCCACCCAGGTGGGGCAAGGCTGGAGGCGGCTCCTGGGGTCTGCCTTACCGTGTCTGCAGCACAGTGCCCTGGCAGCAGCAGCCAGGATGGAGGGGAAGGAGCCAGAGAAGATGGCGGGGAGGGGGCACTGAGGGGGGCCCGCCAGGCGCTGCACCCTCAACATCAGCTGCCACCCCACCGCCTGCTGTTTCATAACTCCCTGAGATAAAAGATGCTGGAAATTGGCATTTTTATTTCCATAAAAAAGGGGGGGGGTAGACTCTTTAAATAGAGTTGCTGTTTTCTTCTTTAAAGTCCCCATTTTCTATCAGTTTTCTTGGAAGCCCCTCCTTCCCTCTGTAAATGGTCTACACTGCACATTCCCATACCTCACAGCAACCACATTCCTGAGACTTGAGGCCACTCTCTCTAATGTGGGTCAGGCTTTACACCCTTTGCCCTCACACTCGGGGAAAGAGGACTAAGACCAGTGAGAGAGCTCCACGCAGATCCCAGCCAGGCCTGTCTCCCGCAGGTTACCCACGCCTGCCAGGGGGACGTGCCCAGGTGCACACACACCACCGACTGTGGTCCTGGGCTTGCAAGTGGCAGAGCCGTTATGAGTTGCCATTTCTTCTTTGTCAGGGAACGCTCGACAGCCCAACTCTTAGAAAGCTGAGAGAATTATGGAATCTTAGGTCAAGAGTAGGCTTGTGGGGTCAGCCAGGACCAGGTCCATGACCAGCAGGCTCTTCTGCCTCCTCGTTCAGTGCCCACGGACTCCTGGCCTGCCCTCACAAGACAGCCACAAGGAAGCCACGTCTGTAAATCAACTGACCTTTCCCGGAGGGAGGACCCACATGCCCATGTGTCCAGCTCCACAAATTCCCTAACTACTGTATACCCCACTTCTCTCTCTGTTTTAAGGTTTTTGCCATTCGGTACATAGGCTCGTTAGAGAAAAAGAGAGAGAAAGAAAGTGAGAAATCACCCATCAGGGGTTGGCCATGCCGCAATCCCTTCCCCAATTTCCTCCTGGGATTTTGGGCATGCACGCACACGAATCTGGTGTGATTTTTCGAGTTGCCAGGTCCAGGACCTAAACTGCAGTCGGCCATGTGGAAGTTCAGTGTTTTAACCATCACACCACCTTCTGCCCCCTGCCTCTGTTTACCCCATTAGCAAAGAAGGGGAGAAAGCAGCACCACAACAGCAGGTGGGGAGCCAGTCCCCCGAGCCTCAGGTAGCAAGTGCTGATGAACACGGCTGCCTGGCGGCAGCTGTCACAGATATCAACCTGCAAACTGCAGGGCTCATGCACCCAGGTGCCGGAGCTTCCAAAGTTCACATGAGCACGAGGAGCGCTGTGAAGGAATCACTCCTGCGCCTCTGAGTGGGCCTGCCTAGGAGTGAGCCTGTGGTAGGGAGGGTGGTAGAAAGCATGGTACGGACTGTGGTAGGGAGCATGGTACGGAGGGAGTGTGGTAGGGAGCGCAGTAGGGAGCATGGTAGGGAGCATGGCATGGAATGTGGTAGAGAGCGTGGTAGGGAGCGTGGTAGGGAGCATGGCATGGAATGTGGTAGGGAGCGTGGTAGGGAGTGTGGTAGGGAGCATGGCATGGAATGTGGTAGGGAGCGTGGTAGGGAGTGTGGTAGGGAGCATGGCATGGAATGTGGTAGGGAGCATGGTAGAGAGCGTGGTAGGGAGAGTGGTAGTGAGTGTGGTAGGGAATGTGGAGTGTGGTAGGGAGTGGAGTGTGGTAGGGAGTGTGGTAGGGAGCGTGGTAGGGAGCATGGCATGGAATGTGGTAGGGAGCGTGGTAGAGAGCGTGGTAGGGAGAGTGGTAGTGAGTGTGGTAGGGAATGTGGTAGGGAGCATGGTAGAGAGCGTGGTAGGGAGCGTGGTAGCGAGCGTGGTAGGGAGCGTGGTAGCGAGCGTGGTAGGGAGCGTGGTAGCGAGCGTGGTAGGGAGCGTGGTAGCGAGCGTGGTAGGGAGCGTGGTAGAGAGCGTGGTAGTGAGCGTGGTAGGGAATGTGGTAGGGAGCATGGTAGGGAGTGTGGTAGGGAGCGTGGTAGGGAGTGTGGTAGGGAGCGTGGTAGGGACTGTGGTAGGGAGTGCCTCCCTCTTTGCCTTTCAGTCCACTTTACAGAGTAAAGACTTCACCCATTGGAATAGCCACAAGACTGGGTTAAACACACAGATCCTGGAAAGAAAGGCAAATTACTGTCTACATGCTTTAACCTCATCTCATGGTCATCTTCTGAACTTGAATCCTCCCTAAATTCTTTGTCTTCAAAGAGATCAGAACAGGCCTCAGGGTGTGAGAAGCCTCAGTGAGTGAGAGCTGCCCAGAGTCCCCGTGTGCATGTTCACTTATGCCTGAGTGTGCCGTGGTGTGCCGATCCGGTCAGGTTGCAGCCCATGGCGCCCTCCGCCTTTGTCCGATGCACTCCACACATCCTCCCTCCGGCACGCCTGCAACTTCTCCCCTCACCCCCACTGTTTTCCTGAGATGCAGCATCCGGCTGGCCTTCACACTCTGACCTGATTGGATTGCTCTGTCTATTCTCTAATTTCAAGGTCACTTTAAAGTCAAATAGGAGATTTGGGAAAAAATAAGGACACAAAAACAAAGGCAGCCTTCCACTCCCACGCCTCCACGGGTGTAGAGAAGGGTGCACTGCCATTACACTGAACACAGGGAACCACTGCAGTCGGGGCGTCGGGAGAGGGTGACCACGCTTGGGGAGTCCCTGTAAGAAATGCTGCATGCTCAAGTCCAAGCATTCCTTTCTTCCCCCCACAACTGGACAGAAATATCCTAGGCATAGAATCAACCTCTGAATTCCTTGCAGCACTGATAATTATGCCATTCTGAACTACTTACTGAATTTATTTGAATCCAGAGGTGGGTTAAGCCACTTGCAGACCATTAAAGTAAACTACGTGGGTAAATACAGCCGTCAGTGCGGGGTGATGAACCCAGCACCAGCAGCATCTTAACCTCCGCGCGGCGCAGCCCAGCTGGCCCACCGCAGTTCATAAATGCGAGTGCAGGTCCATCTTTTGATTCAGCAATTTAATAACTTCGAGTGCTGTCAGTACGGCTTTGAAAAATAGCACCTATAAAATGTAACAGCCTCAATCAGATTGAAAAAGATTCACCCACTGAAGATTCTTCCATTTCAACCATAATGAATTAATGTGGAGCTATGTAGAAGTTCAAGTGTCATTTAAACTAATGTGAATCTCTACTGTAACTTTCAATTCGAACTGGCTAGGACCATGACTTTACTGGGCACACGGACTTTCATTTTTGAGCTCCTTTCAGTAAATATGAACTATAAAGCTCACCAACACACGTGGCTGAATGGGTACAGGATTTGGAAAACAGGAGCGTGGTGCAGGCCCTGTCCCTCACGAAGCCACTGCTCCAACTCCAAAACACACACGTGTTTCATGGAGCATAGGTGCTAACCCTCATATCTGCATTGCCCTTTACATTTCTGGTCAAATTAAAATAAATGTATATGTTAACTAAAATAATTCTTAAAAAACATTCATCAGATTTCAGGATGGTAAAGTAGCTAACCAATACCTATCTGTGTTCAGTCTCTGTGGGCTCTATTTCCAGTCGGGCCATGCACAGCTTTGGGTAGAAGGTGCAGGTGAGGTGAGCACACGCCAGTGCTGTTCTGGGGACCCCGAGGTGCTGCTCACTTGCCTTCATGAGGACAAAGATGCTGTACCCCGTCCTCATAGCCAAGTGCACTGAGAGCTTATGAGTTGGATGCCATAGAAAGGCTTTTTTTTTAGGGGGTGTCTGAGGACTGATTTTGGGAAATGATTTCAAATTATGCTCACCTCTCCAGAACACCATTACAAAGCGGCAGCTCCTTTTTTTCTGTGCTGCTTGGAAAGAACATCTCCAGAGTTGAAAACGCAGACTCTACCAGGCAGAAGCAGAGGGGTTACACTGCAGAGAATCGCGCTCCCCAAAACTGTGTGAACTACCTGCTGTGCTGTGGGGAAGCCACAGACGGGGGGAGTGGGGAGGACTTGTACCTGCCTGCTTCCTTTTTGCGTATATGCTGTTCTTTCGTTACTGTCATCATCTCTTCCCGAGAATAAATACCTTATGCTTTTGTTAAGCTTACATTTAATTAAAATGTACAGAATTTGTGCAGTAAACTCGAATGAAACAAATAAAACAAGGGCCCCCTCTTTTGAAGGCATACGTTGTGAATGAAAAATGTCATTACAGACTAAAAAATTTTGCAGTAAACAGGGCCTACAGAGAGAAGTTTCCCCTGTAATGACATCCATAAAATACACAAATGGCACTTTTAGTACCATCCTGAATATGGCATTTTCTGTGCTCTACACACAATCTAAATGGTTTGATCATAGAGCATAATACTCCATTGGGTTTATAGAACAATCAATGTTCCATAAAATGATGTATTTATCCAATAGGAGGCTCAGCAGTTACTGGTGTATGACATTGTAGGACACAGGCTTGGGCTCCTCGGTGGCACCGCGCTGGCTGTAAAACTTCCCTAACACCACTTCAACAACTTCATCTCATCTGTGCGAGTAATTTGTGGGAGCCTCAGCTTGGTGTAAAAAAAACTTGTAATAAAAATTCATAGAATTTTCAGGAGAGTGAAAACGGATGACAATAGAAAGGTCACATTGTGCCTCCACTGCAGGGGTCAAAGGTTGCTAGCAGTTCTAAAACCGAAAGGAGATTTCATGCCTCGTGGAGCAGATAAAGATGGCGTTAGAAAGCGCGTCGCGGGTGAAATGGCTAATGCCTGCAAAGCCTGCGCTAATATCCTGCGTAAACTGCATTGTTGCTACGAGCCAGTGTTTGTTTGAAATTCCAGGGCTTGTTCCGAAATGATCCTGGATGTTTCTGCAGTGCTCGGTCCCATCTCCGACACTGTGTGCAGGTTAGGTTATGTATTTTGGTACGGCCACTGAGCTTGAAAATGCTGGGTCGGTTCACTGTCATAATTAAAGCACCTTGAGTTAAGATGCGATTAAAAAATTATACTTTTCGTACAAAATTTTGGGACACACATGACATTGTGATTCTTAAGCCACATACAATTTTTCTCAGCTTCAATTTTAAGATGTAATTTTAACAAGAATGTTAAGAAATCATACTTAATGTCTATTAAAATGAAACAATATTAACAGATTATGCTAATAAATTAGAGCCATATTTTAATGTCACAAAAGCTTATAAGTTTCTCAAGTGAAAGCAGGAAAAATGACAAATTAAAATTCAATGAAATATAACCTTTTAGAAATTTCAAAGCAGGGAATACATTATTCTTACCATTGCAATCACCAATAGTTTAGCTAGTCAAATCAATACCAATAATTGCTCTATAATTTATTCATTTCAGAAGCAATAATAATTCCCTGGCATCATGCAGAGTGCCCTAATACTGAGCTGCCACCAGAACCTGGTGTGGAAGAGAGGAGGGTTTGCATGTCACCGCCAGCACACGCCTCGGGTACTGCTGGCTTGGCGCTGCTCCCCGGCCCAGACATCAACTTCCTCAAGACCCGGAAGGGGACACTCCAGCCACATGGTGTAGGGACTTGTCTGGATCAAAGAATATCAACCTGGTGTAATAATCACAGCACAGGTCACAGGAATCTCTGAGCCTCCTATCTCCACAACTAATGACAACTTCTCCATCTTTTCCAATTCCATCCTTCCCTTCCTCCCCCACCCCTTCTCTTCTCTTTTTTAGAAAGAGAACACAGGTTGGTCAACACCTCCATTATTTTCACGAGTTGGAGACGCACTCTGGCAGAGTCAGTACATATGGTGACTGTGTCAGCGAGACTTGTCTCAGCCTGAGGGGAGGCGAGCTGGACAAGCAGGCCAAAGGAGGCACCGTGCATCCAGGGTGGCCAGGCAGGGGCACCTGTGCTGCATGTACAGGTGTAAGCTGGGTTACCGGGGCATCGGGAAAGTTATGACACATTTCGCCCAGAAAAATGGGAGAATACATCATGACTTTCCAGACGACCTAATATAATAAAAGCTGTTGCTACGCCTTCACTTTCAGGAAGGCTAGTGTTTTGTAAGAAGAGATGGGGAAAGCTGTTTTCTGTGAAAAGTCAACTACAGTCCGTAACGTTTCTGAAAAACTCTTTCATTTAAATTCAAATAGATAATTTCACTTAAAAAATCACTTATTTATTTAATTCCATTTGTTGTTATCATTTTCTAATTGGACCAGAGAGAGAGAGAAAGGGAAAGGGAGAAAGCAAGCCGCCAGGTCCAAGACTCGAACGGTGGTCAGCCATGTGGGAATCCAGCGCCTTTAACCACCACGCCACCTGCCTGCCCCCAAATATATACTTTCTTAATACAGACCAGGCCATTTTTTGGGGGAAGGAATACTTAAACCCAGATACAAATTTAGGTACCAACAATTTGAATCCTTTTTGTTAATTACCATTATCACTACATTCAACGTTGGAAGCAACTGAAGGGATCTTAAAAGACCCTTGAAAATAATTCTAAGATATTCAGAAAAACTAAGGATAAATTTTATCTCAAGTTGGAAATACATAATCGCCCAGGTTTCCAACTTTACGGGAATGGTCTCCATGGGCCTAGGTATTTCCACGGGCACTCAAGAGTGACAAAGAATAAAAGACAATATTTTACCTTTAAAGTCACAAACCCTAAGAAATTTGTATTATATCAGACCCTTAGGTATATATTATCATTTTCATGCATGAAGATCTAACAGTAATGGGAGTTATGCACACAAATCTCACTCAGCGAGGTAAGAATACTCCTGTAAGGTTATCTTGACAGGCTTTCGGGGGCCGAGGGGCAGTGGTTAACCGTTTCTCTCCTGGGTGGCAGCCTATGGGCTCATGACAGACCATGATGCCACAAACACCCCGGGGATTTTCGGCCCATGGGGCATCAAGAACGCCGCTGGGTGTCACAGAGGTGATGGAGGGGCGGCTTTCGAGTTCCACCTGGGGTGCGCTGCGGCTGCATTTGCTCATGAAGAGCTCGTCCTATGAACAGCCAGCTGGTTCGCAGCAGCAAGTGTTCTGCACACACTCTGGGCCTGGGCTCAGCCTCAGGCCCTGGGCAGGGGGTGGCACCTCTCCTTCTGGTGCAGTTCTTCCCAGGGTTGCACCTGCTCGGACACCCGGGCCTGATGCTGATACCCCAGCTTCTGACAAGTGCTGCACACGGAGAACATGCCCTTTCCACCTTCATACAGGGACCCAGAGACTGGGCAGAGGGCTAGACTGTCAGGCCCTCGTGAGCAAGTCTTCCTGAAGAATCTCCAAACTGTCCCAGGTGAAGAGCGCTCATCTGCTTACTGTAGGGCCACCTGGCATGACTTAAAGACGTGACAAACTAGCGCAGACATTGTTTGGTGTATTATGGAATCAGAAAATTAGGAAGCCCAATGACCTTTTCCACAATGTCCTCTGACAGTCTAAAAACTCCCAACACAGATAATACACTATCAGGAGACTGGCCTAGTTTTCAAAAGTTGTACACATTACACACACCTTAAAAGGTAAAATTATGCAAATAAGAAGCCAGCCAATGTCGCCGGAGGGTATGCCTCTAACGAGGATGACTTTAAAGGCTAACAAGCTCAAGTCAACCTGTCTCCTTTTGTTTTTCTGGCAAACCCTATACAAAGATCACATTCACTTTTGTGCTCACATTCACATTTCCTTTATATTATAACATTTTCGTGTCTTTCCCCAGGAAATGAAAGGAAACAGCCATCTATCTTCATTGCAGACACTTTTGCATGAAGGTAAAAAGCAAACCGCTTCCCAGTAACAGCACACAGGCACCATTAAAGTCAAATTTACAGTAAACAGAACCTACAGCTGGGGTGAAACACTAACTGTTAGTATTTTAATTATCAGCAAAGCTTTTGGAGGTCTAACATCTGCTCGTAGCCAAATGATGGCAGCTGCTTGTGCACACGTAAAACACGACTTCTTCTCCAGGTCTTAAAATGCATTTGTTCTGGGCACGGGGCTCCAGTCTCCACCGAGCTGGCTGTGAGTTGGGTGCCCAGGCATCTGGTGTGTGGCAGCTCAGGAAGGCTTGACCTCTCCCCGAGGAGGAGCTCCAGGGCCGGCGAAATCCCTGTCTGTGAACTAGACGTGTCAGAGGTCACTGTTGGCTGGACGAGGCCAGCAGGAGGGGCAGTGGCTGGATTCTATCACACCGACCTCTGGGATGCGCTAAGCACACCGCGGAACATGGTCATGGGCAGGCGGCAGGGGCCGGGAGACAACGGCAGGCCTCCCTCAGACCCACCACTGAGCCTGCTCTCTGGCTCTCAGCCTTCTCTACTCAGGCCAGGGCTGAGGACAGGGAGGGCCGAGGAGAGAAACGCCCCAGTCTTCAACCAACACCAGGATCTTTGCTTTAACATTTTCCCATGCCTCCAAGCTAAACTCTTATTTGAAATTACAGAGTTTCCTCGAGACCAGCAAACACGTGGGATAATACAGTGTAAAATGGATTTAGAAAGCATTAAACTAGAGACACACTGTGAGGCTTGAACCCGACTCAGAAATGAGCAAATGAATACAACCTAACTTAAACATGGCAACACAGGTGAGGTGGAGCAGCTGAGACCCGCACCTCGGCAGCACAGCACCAGCATAGCGACCCCACCCCGGCCTGTTTCTGGAGGGCACAGCAGAGTCTGGGGCACCCTCCTGAGGTGCAGCCCAGACCCCGTGTGCGCAATGCTGGCCAGCGTGCATGGGCAGCCAGCAAGGGCGCAGGGCATCTGCTGCATCTCGGTGGCCGCACAGCTATGTGCTCAGGGCGAATTTCCACCAGGGCATCATGTTGCCATGGGGTTGGGCTACATGTGGCACCACGCGTAAGATGCCCTGTGCCATGGAGGGGGTATACGCGCTCCTGCAAACTACCTTTTTGGCAAAAAAAACTTTAAAAAATTGTTACTACATTAAGGAGCACAAAGGCCTTGTTAAGCGAGTGTTTCATGCTCTGCCTCCCCCGTGTGTGTGCGAGCACGGGGTGTGTCTCCCCGCAGCGTGTGCTCTGACCGGCATGTCATGGCGGCAGTCTGTGCGCGAGTCACGCCCACGATGCTCGCCTGGACAACCCGAGCAAAGCTCCGTGCAGGGCGACCACACGGGACAGATAGCATGCGTGTGGGAAGGGTGACCTGAGGAAGCTGAGCCCAGCCATCGCAGATCCCCCACCCCGGCCTGTTTCTGGAGGGCACAGCAGAGTCTGGGGCACCCTCTCAGAGGAACGTGGATCCGCGGCCACGGGACGGCACCGCCGGAGAGAATTCCCGTAACGCCGAAGAACGGAAGGCAGATGCCCCTTTTCTGCTGGGCCAGTCGGTTAAAATCAGGGCCGGCAGGTGGCATGATGGTTAAGGGGCCGGTCGGCGGCAGCTGAATCCTGATTAGCTTCTCACTCCCTCCGCCACCCCGGTGAAATTAAAACTAATAATAATGATGATGAATAAAGTTAAATAAAATGATTCTTTAAAAAATAAATCAGCCTGGGCCAGCAGGTGGTGTAGTGGTTAAAGACACTGGACTCCCACATGGCTGATCTCGGTTCAAGTCTCGGACCTGGCAGCTTACTTTCCTCACTTTCTCTGTCTCTGTCTCTGTCTCTCTCTCTCTCTCTCTGGTCAAATTAAAGCAAATAATAAATAAAGTTAAATAAAAACAATTCTTTAAAAAAAAAAAATCAGCTTGCATAGATGTGCAGGCCTGACCTGGCTGTGGAGCTTCAGGGAGACAGAAAAGCCGGGAGGCAGGCCCCCTGAGCTCCTTGCTGAAGGACAGCAGAACCAGCCCCGCCTGCTCGTCATTCTGTTCTGTGCATCAACACGTTCCTCCCGCAGACACTCCAAGGAGGCATGGCCGATCTAAGAGGAGCGGCTCCCATGGCAGGACCAGCGACACGTCTGACCTCGTCACGTCACAGCAGGCTGATCGGTTTTCTTTTTATGCGGGGGGAGGAGAAGTTTTTGCTATAGGGCACGTGGGCCCTCCCGAAACAGAAAGAGACAGAGAGATAGAAAGCGAGAAATCACCCCCAGGGGGGATGGCCACTCCGCAATCCCTTCTTCTCCATTCTCCTCTTGGGATCCTGGGCACGCATGTACATGTTCCCGGTGTGAGTCTAAGCCACCAGGTCTGGGACTAGAACCACGGTCGACTACATGGGAGTCCAGTGACATAGCCATTATGCCAAATGTTGGTCCCGCTGATCAGTTTTCAAAAACTTAAAAACTTGGGAACCAGCAGTTAGCGTAATGGCTATGTCGCTGGACTCCCACGTAGTTGACCGCGGTTCGTGTCCCGGACCCGGTGGCTTAAAACTCACGCCGGGCGCGTGTGCGTGCGTGCCCAAGATCCTGAGAGGAGAAGGGATTGCGGCATGACCATCCCCCCTGGGGGAGTGATTTCTCGCTTTCTGTCTCTATGTCTCTCTCTGTCTGTCTGGCAAGCGCACGCGCCCTACAGTGAAAATCTCTTCCAAAAAAAAAAAAAAACTTAAAAACTTTATGCACATCATAAAATGTCAAACTTTCATGTTTTCTTAGAACATATATGCAGACGTGTGCATGTGGACATTGAAACACACATTATGCACACACTGATGGGCAGATGGCGTTCCATTCCATTCTCCTCGCCACACCCTTCAGCCAAAGGTCACCCCAGACGTGGGGCAGTGAGAATCTGTCATGGTTTGGGTCGGGAGTGTGGACATCGGTCCCACTCTCTGGAACTCAGTCCTAGAGAGGGGCTTTCCTTGGGCTCACTGATGACCCACCCAGACTACTGGCAGGACGGCTGGAATAATGGTCGACATCCAATGCTTGAGCAACACTTGCTAATTCTTTGAGGGCTACCATTTAGGCAGTTGCAACGGCTCTACACCCTCCAAGTTTCAGAGTTCCCATCTGTACCTTCCACCGAAGACAGCAGCATGAGGTCTGGGGCCAGCATGTGTAGGTGTGATTCCTCACTACACCTGGGGTGCTACTGGTGGAAGACATTCCACATTTCAGAGAATCTGGATTCTGGACTATCTTTTCATAGATATTTCTAGAACAAACAGCCTTGGAAAATAGTGTCTTCTGAAACAGCAAAGGGCGAATTTATATACTGTCGATAATAATAATAATAATAATAATAATAAAATAAGCCTCTCTCTTTGGCAAAGGACAGGGAAATTTCTTGCTAAGAAAGGCCTGGCCCCAAAGCCTGGAGCTTGTCGCCCGTGCTGCAGCCACTGTGTGCACAGGCGCCATCAGCTTCTTCCTGACAGACGGAAGTTGGCACTTGGGAAATAGGGACAGATGCAGGCCCTCTGACTGCTGCTGTAACCCAGAGTAATGAAGTCCTTGGTCTCTGACCCAGGAATGTCATGTCTTCTGCCAGCAGCCACAGACCGCGCCAGCACAACTTGCCAGTTCCCAGTTATCGACAGTCCTTTAATCCCTTGCAGCTTGGCTTCTTAGTCTATAAAATGTGGATAATAATTGTCTTGATGGTATTAGTAGGTGGGGCCTTTGAGAGGGTGTAGGTTATGAGGGTGGAGTCTTCGTGAATGTGATTAGTATCCTCTTAAAAGGACAGAGATACTCTTTCCACCATGGGGGACTGCAGTGAGAAAGTACCATCTACTAAGAAGGAAATGGGCCCTCGACAGATTCCAGATCTACAGCGATCCTGGACTTCCCAGCCTCCAGAACGAAATAAAAGCCCCAAGAAAAGAAAGTTCACTAGAATCAGTCAAACCCTAATAGTGTTCAAAACCAGTGTAGAAACAAGTAGTTTTCCAGTAAATTCTCAGTTATCCAATATGACCACCTATTCCCCGAGTCTCTGGGCATGCTGAGGAATTAGTTTTACTTAAATTTCCAATTTACATTTCTTAGAATGTTCCATCCAGGAAATAAGGTATTTCAGATCATTTCCTTATTGTTTATTAAACAAATATTACTATCAAGGGTCTAGCATATCAGCAAGGCGAACATGAACTACAGTCCTGGTTTTTAAGGAAGCTGCATCTATTTGAATATACTAGCATGACAGGTAATAACACTAAACAAAAAGGTAACAGGTCTTCAAAGAAAGAACCCACTTGGTCTAGGGTAAGGATCAGGGAAGTACTCACGGAAGATCTGGGTCTTGAATGGTGAGTAGTGGAAAAACGATGGAGCGAGTCCCTGTTGTAAGGATACAACAAACACAGCAAGTGTGGCCTGGCGGCGAGGTGTCAGAGGTGTCAGAGGCAGCGAAGGCGAGGACAGAGCAAGGGGAGGCGCAGTTCATCAGGGCATGCTCGGGGAGACAGGAAGCCACTGAAGAACTTTACACAAGGACACACCACGATTGCATTTGTGCCACTGGGAGGTAACCAGTGAGAAAGTGGAGGACTGCTTCTGGGGAGGGGACTGCAGGATTCAGACTGGAGCTCATGCAGTGGTCTAGGTAAATGTGAATGGAAAAGGTGGACAAGACAGATGGGGTGGTTTAGGGGGACAGAAAATGCAGAAGGGTCCCAGGGATATTAAAAAGGGGCAATTGAGAGATGTGGAAAACAAATTAATGTGGGGAATCAGAGACATTAAGGAAGATGAAGCTCATTCACCCACACAATTATCTACGCTCTGTGGTGTTCACTTGAGTGGCTGTGTCCTCCCGTGGAACATAAACCCCACGCAAGAAAGGACCTGACGCTCCACACCCTGCTGGACACTCGGCCTGCTGCCTGGTATGCTGAATTTCCTTCAACACAGGAAGTGGGGTCCTAGATGGGAGGCCGGTCTCTGGGACAGGCACGCGGGGAGCAGGGCAGCTCCAGCACACGGTAGGGCTGAGGGAAGGGAGAGGAGAGGCAGGGTTTGAGATACACTGGCTTCCAGTGGAGATCAGCCCAGCTACCACCTACCTTTGCAGGTGGGGTCAAACAGGCTGGGGAGAGGAGCTGGAGAGATGGGGGGGAATAAGAGGGTGGGAAGGAAGGGAAGGAAAAGGGGGCTGACATGGCTGAAGCTCTGTTCTCAGAGGCGGTGCAGGCCTTCACGTGGAACGGCTCTCGGCCTGCCTGACTGCTGCAGCCTCTGTGCCACAAAGCGGGAGACCCCTCTTCTTCAGTTCACGCCCACAGGGTTGTTCATTCCCTCTCTTCTCCACCCGAGCAGCGGATCTTGGGGTGAGTGCTAGGTCAATGGAAGAGCCCTGAGATTCAACAGGAGCTTTATGAGCCTTTGGAGAGCAACGAGGTGCTTTTGGGAGAATCCAGGTCATTGAAGACAGCAAGGTCAACTGTTTTGTTTCAAGAAAATCAAGCAGACAAGAATTTATACCGTTTCTCCTGCACCATGGGACAAGCCTGCGAGTCTCTGCGGTCAGCTCTGCAAGCCTGGACAGCGACTGCCCGCCAGGTGCTCACGGATGGTGTCACCACGGCGTGGTGCTGGGCTGCTGGTCTCCAGCACTTCAGAAGGCCACCGTGCTTTCATTCTGCCACACACTGTTACCCAGAGTGGAAGGACGCTCAGGGGCTGGGGTACAAGGAAAGTCGAGGGAGAAATGCCGTGAAGCTCGGCCACGGCCCAGTCTGCCAGGCCAAGGACGCCCTCAGGCTCTCGCATCCTCTAGAATTCTCCAAATCTGCCTGAAATTGACTTCAGAAGATCCTTGGGTTTTATTCATTTATCCAGAGTCTCAGCATACGCAGATACCTCTAACACTTTAAATACCAGTGCAAAAGGGGGGAATGTTACATCCACAGACACGCAATCCCAAAATGAAAAACCCTTATCCAATTTAATTTTTCAGGTTTCAGCAATAAGGACTGTGCACAAGCAAAATATGTTACTTACAAATATAAATACTTGCAAATAGCAGACTCTCCTATCTTGTCATTTCAAAACAAAACAAACATTTTAAACACGATTACAAAAATGTATGAAAATAATCTAGTTGATTTTTTTTTAAGGCACAAAACATGAAAGACTCCAATCAGCAGCTTGAAAAAGCAGCTTTGACTTTAGAGTCAAGCTGAGAGTCCGATTCCTGGGAGGGTCACGAAGGGAAGGCTGGCCGTGTACTGCTGGCCCTGTATTTTGGGCTGAGAACGGCTGGGCTTGGTTGGAAATTACACGTTTGGCTGATACCAGGATTCAGGCGGTGGCCCCAAATAGCTGAGGGCTGAGGTCACCCAGGCAGCACGCAGGAGGCTGAGAGACAAGAGCACAGATGAGTAAAAGGTGGCCTGGGGACAGTGACGATGGGAGAAGAGCCAAGCTGGTGAAGAAGACTGGCGGGTTGGGGTCAGAGTCCCGGGACCCAAAGACGGGGTGACCCACCATGTCAGCTGCCACAGAAAACACTGAGAAGGTAGAAAGCGGGTCTCCAACAGGCAATGCATTGCCAGCCCACGGAGTTTCCCATGCATACTGGGAGGCTGTTGAGGGCGAGAAGGGCCTGGCTGTGAGCTGGTGGGACAGGACACCAGACAACACCATGGTGGCGAGCCAGGGCAGAGCAGCCTGGGTCCAGGCTGGCAGAGATAGTAGTTCCGGGCGTTTGAGCACGTGGCTAGAGAGTTATGGAGACTAACATGGGCCACATTCTGTACAAAACCGAGCCATAAGGACACCTGAGGAGTGGCTTCACTAGGAGAAGGAGGGAAGGAAATGCAACTTGGACAGAGTTCCCAGAAATAAGCGATTCGTGTTTCCCGCGCCTCTGTTCACTATTACATGCCGTCAAGTGCTTTTCTGACCAAAACTGCCCTCATCTTTCTTGGAGTAGCAAGACAATTGGAATGACAGTCCTGAATTAATTCCTCATTTGCTGGCTGAAAGAAACTCAAAGTGGAACTGCCCAAGGGCAAGACAGAGAGTGACACTACACATCTGGGCTTTATGTATGTCCACTTGATTACTGTGCTTGTGCGTCTGCATTATCCTGGTCATCTCGCAGTTCTTATCTTACTTAATTTACAGAGGCCCGCGGTACTTGCTGGTAGGAACTGTGCTTTAAAAAGTATTACTGCAATAGCTGGAATTTCAAATAGAAATTCGAAGAATTGCAGTGGATAGATTACGTACAAAAAAAAAACAAAAACAAAAAAAACCTAGAAAATCCTTTATTACAGAAATCGGCCTTAAAAAGTTGCCACAGGACTGATGCATACCTGCTTTGCTCTTCTTTAAAATATGCTTTGATTATTCAATTTTGGGTTTTATTGTCCAACTTTTAAAATGTATTTACATGTAGAATCAGAATCCTAAGTATTCGAACAAATGTACTTAAAATCAGCTTGGATTTTGGGTAGTCCCAGTAATAATGTTCTTTCTTCCCTCAAAATGCTTTTCATCCTACAGAGAAACTACCATGAACATAGAAATTGTATGACCCCACTCGGCGTGGATATATTGAAGAGTAAAAGCAAGGAACGAAGGGAGGCAACACCATATCCCAACCACAGACTTTAAACTGAATCCACACAGAAAATACACAATGAGAGAAA
>NW_006205449.1:1141576-1146952 GCF_000334495.1 Tupaia belangeri chinensis
AAGAGGTTTTGTTTTGTTTTTCTTTTTCTTTTTGTTTTTTAATAGTTCTCAATTCAACTTTATGAAAAAAAGAAAATCACAAGGAAGGGAGGAAGTTGACAGCTGTTTCTGCACAGTCATTCACAGGGGCCAAGTACAGATGTTACATTTTAGGTACCGGAATGATTAAAACTTCTCTCCATGGGGCCAGCAGATGGCGTAATGGACTTCCATGTAGTTGACCCTGGTTTGAGTCCTGGACCCAGTGGCTTAAAAAACTCACACCAGGTGCGTGTGCATCCATGCCCAAGATCCCAAGAGGAGAATGGAGCAGAAGAGATTGCAGGCGGCCATTCCCCCTGGGGGGTGATTTTTCGCTCTCTGTCTCTCTGTTTCTCTGGTGAACATATGCACCCTATAGCAAAAAGCTCCCTTAAAAAAATGTATCCCTAGAACTCCCAAATGTAAGTAAAGCAATGCCAGTTAGGATGGACAAAGTGACCCACAGCTACTTGATTTCCCACTTTCTCTCCAAGAGAGCCAAGGCCCTGGATATATGGCTGAAACCATTGGGTCAGATGTTCTTGTAGAACCCCGTGAGTCCGACAATGCTGATGCCACTGGGAACGGGCTAGGTTCTGACTGATCACTGCTTAGTCAAGAGCAAACAGTGTGTTGATCAGTTCCATAGTGTTGTCTTTTCATTTTTTTCTTTTCAAGGTTTTTGCCATAGGGGGTGTGCATTCACTGGTGAGAGACAGAGACAGTGAGAGAGAAAGTGAGAATCACCCACCAGCAGGATTGGCCACTCACAATCCCTTCTCCCCCATTCTCCTTCTGGGATTTTGGACATACACATGCACCCAGTATGATTTTCAACCCACCAAGTCCAGGACTTAAACCACAATCAGCCATGTGAAATCCAGTGCTAACCCACCATTGTCACCTGCTGGTCCCCATATTATTATCTATTTAAAACTCCTGTTAGGATATTAAAATATAGATTCTCTTGCAGATCTAATCATGACGTATTTTTCTGCACAAAATGTATCCTGACTTTTAAGATACCCCAGTACTGCCATGTCCACAATATGGTAGCTGACTGCATTAGTTAGATTTGGGAGTCAATGGTCCAACTGCAGCACTATCGCACCAATGGATTTACAGTGATCGTACTGGCCCAGTGTGATTTCAAATACGAATTACTTGTGATCATTTGAATGGAAATTCAAAAACATTAAAAGAAGCCATGCTTAAGCCTCTTGGTTCATCGTATGCAAATACGGGGCATTAAGATGGGAAATATCCATTCATGAAGATAATGAAAACTGACATCGATATAATAAAATAACAGGTTTATAGGTTCTAGGACTTACACAAGCAGTAGGTTAGATCCTTCTGCTTAAAAGCACATTCCTCCATGCTGCCCCACTTTGTATTTGATCTGCAATCCCAAATCAAAACTGTTCTTTACCAATAAAACCTTATAGAATTATACGATTCTTGACTAAGGTGTCCATTTTTTAAAATAAAAGGGTACAGGGGTGGCAGGTATGACAGCAAAGAACCCAGGGCAGCAGAGGCAGTGGCAGAGCAGGGGAGGCCTGACTCTGGCCTTCATAACACAGCCACGTGAACAGCACCGTGGAGAACCAAGACCGCAATGATACAGTGGGTGCTTTAGTGTTACAGAGGCTGACGCAGAAGGCCTGGCATGTTTCATGTTTCCGTTTCATGAAACTTTAGACACATCTGCAGAGTAACATCCCCCCATGAGCAGGCAAAGGCCAGCATGCAGGCGGCCCGCTGTTTTACTGAATGTCCTGCTTTATCCAGGACCAGGGGTTGACACAGGGAAGTTCGTGCTCACAATCTTGGGTAAACGACGTGAGTGGAGCGGGGAGTTAGTGAAATGCATTTAGATAAAAATGGCTATCTTTCCATTTCTGGCTAGATATAAAGTTCTGCTGCGTCCTCTGTTGAGATGATGCACACACACTTATTTCCAAATCAAGCTGAAAAGAAACGTCATCGTCATTAAGACACACGTTGCTGACTGCATCAGACAGTCCTGGCTATAATGGGATTTGCACCAATATGCTGGGCGTCACTGCAGTGACCAATGATAAGTCGCAGAAGAACTCTGATTTACAAAAGTGTCTTTGATTTTGGCCTGAGACATTAGTACACTGTAGTCTTTAGCAGAAAAATAGAACATTTTAAACGTCAACAATGTGCATGTGATAATAAGGTGATAGTTTTTCCCTCATAAATGAGTCAACTCTCATACGGTTTTAGCCACATCTTGCATAGTAGTATATTTTTAATAAAATATAATCAATATGTTTACTTCATACTACCTCTCAAACACATCAGTGACAATCTCAGAAGGGTGCAGCTCAGACCCAGTTCATGGTTAGAAACATCACCCAAGGCTGTTCCTAACACCGAAGCGTAGGAGATAATGGAAGGCCGAAAGCAAAGGCTAAACCAAGCAAAGCAAATCAGTCTGAACAACGCCTCCAGAAACAGATTCCAGAACAGTGTGGAAGCTTCTGGTGGCCACTGACAGTACAAGCCGGAACGGTCAAGCCACCTACTTACGGCCTTGTCTCTTTATTAAAGAAAACGACAACAGCGGCCTTCCACGAGGCCACATACAAACAAGTTAACACGGCGCGTTTTTCGAAGGGCACGCCTTTTCTCCCCCACATGCTGCTCTGCGTCGCTCTGATGTCAGGTCTGTGCAGCGTGAGGACATCACTAAGGTCCTAAAGAGGTCAGAAAAGGTCGATGGCTCTCACTCTCCAGAGCGTTTTCCATGGCACTTTACATTTTGGCCCCGGGTTTAAAACCTCCTGACCACATCTGCACATCTCTCGGTACTTTTCCATGGAAGAGAACAGTGGATACCAAAGGGTTAAGGTAATCAAAATAATTCACAACTGCTCAGTAGCTATTTGTCCCAAGTAAACGTAGAAGTTAGCAACATAAAGCATTCTGCATGACCATCAAACCAGCTGTCTTCCCTGTAAATACAACTAGGCACTGAGCTGTCTCCACTACACATCCTCGGTCGGAGGGCTGTCTCACATTCAGGGCTCTTGACTTGTAAGTTAAGTGTTTTTACCAATACTGAGCCCTGTGAACGGATGGTTAAACAGAGCCCACATGGCTGACCTTAGTTTGAGTCTCGGCTACAGTGATGTGAAAAACATGCTGAGTGAGTGCGTGTGTGTGTGTGTGTGTGTGTGTGTGTGTGTGCCACAAATACCCCACAGGATGGAACAATGGAGGTGAAGGGACTGCAGCATGATCACTCCTGATTGGGGGTGGTGGGGATCTTTCTTCCTCTCCTTCTCTCTCTTTCTCTGTGGAGAGTGCACATACCCTCTAGCAATTAAAAAAATACAAAAGAAAACCAAAGATAAGACAAGATGATAAAACAGTGGCTGCGAGGAAGCCCGCTCTGGCAGAGGGACAGACTCAGGTACACAGGTCTGAGCACAGCCACGCCAGTGTGATGGAGAAGACAGAGGGCTGGTCCAGAAAGCCCGCACGAGGACACAGGGAAGGCAGGAGAGAGGGACAGAGGAAGGGAGGGAGGGAGGGAGGGAGGGAAGGAAAAGGGAGGGAGACAGGAAGGGGCGAGAAGGGAACCAAACAAGCTGGCTCAGACGGCAGATTTCCAGGATGGAGGTAACCACGTGACCACAGTCTCCAGGTTTGTGAGAAGCTGTCACACAGAGGCAGGATGGGAGGAAGCACGGGGACTTGCCCTGAAAGCCGGAGCACTCTCACAGCCACACACGGGGAAGTACGCACAGCATCATTATTTAGGGAAGTGTAAAGAAAATCACGATGAGAGACCCGCGGACCCACTAGAATGACAGATGTGAAAGACTGAAATACCAGGTGTTGGGGACGACGCAGAGCAGCTGGGACAGCCACACGCAGTGGGAATGCAAGACGGCACTTAGGCAAACAGTGTGCTGAGTTTGCACCACGTCACCCCACAGTCCCATTCCTAAAAGCACGTGCCCGTGCAAAGCCCTGTTCCCAAACATCTCTCCATAATCACTCACAACTAGAAGCAACCCAGAGAACGGGTACACACACAGCGGAATACGAGTGACCAGCGGGGCAAGCGGTGTGCACTGTACTACAGGGATGCCAGATGCGTGAGCCTACGTGACACACAAGGCTGCACACCGCAGTCCCACTGTGACATTCCGGAGAGGACGAAAAAATAGGGCGGCCAGTGGCTGGGGAGGGGATCTACTGCAGGGGCAGAGGTAACCTTCGGGGTGTGGGAAAGCCCGCTTGCTGGATGGTGGCGGCGGAGACACAGTTGTACGCTTATCTAACGCTAGCCAGCTGCACACCTACGAGGTTAAAACTGGGGCCAGCAGGCGTGATGGTTACGCCGCTGGACTCCCACATAGCCAATCGAGGTTGGAGTCCAGACCTCGAGGCTTGAAAGTCACGTCAGGCATGTGTGTATGCATGCCCAAAAACCCAGAAGGGATTGTGGAGTTGTGGAGTGGCCATCCCCTCTCCGGGGGGGGGAGTGATTTCTCATTTTCCCTCTCTCTGTTGAGCACAGGTACTCTATGGTAGAAACCTTAAAAAGAAAAAGAAAAAGAAAAAAAAGAAAAAGAAAAAAGAAAAAAGAAAAAAAGGATTAAAATTACTGTATGTGTGACCAGCAGATGGCGTACTGGTTACATCGCTGGACTCCCATGTAGTCAACCACAGTTCAAGTCTTGGACCGTGGCCTTAAAACTCATGCCGGGCACATATATGTGTGTACACAAAATCCCAAGAAAAGACTGCAGGAGAAGGGACTGTGGCATGGCCATCTTCCAAGGGGGTCTGTGATTTTTCACTTTCTGTCTCTTTGTCTGTCTCTCTCCCTCCCAGGTAAGCACATGTGCTCTATAGCAAAAATCTCTCTTAAAAAAATTGCTGTATGTAAAATAAATCTGAATTTAGAAAAAGTGATTGTGCTATAAGTAAACCATGTAGTGTCTCAATGACACTGTCACACGCCCTGGGATGCACTGCTGGACTCGGGGCTTTCGGAGCATTTTCAATCTGCAAACTCTCAGTATGCTACAACTATTTGATTTTACGATTTATTTTTTCTTTATCTCTAGACATTTAGGGCAATTCCAGGACATTTTTAGAACCTGAAAACAAATCTGATCTGTCCAGTGTCATATTTATTTTTTGGAGACAATGGTTCATACAATCTTCTAAAGTTTAGGAAGCACAAAAATCAGTGTGTCGAGTTATCACTTTCTTATATGCTTTATTTTTATTGGTGAGACGGAAATGAGCAAGGGACATTCAGAGAAGATATATATATATATATATATATATATATATATATAT
>NW_006205449.1:1146986-1152553 GCF_000334495.1 Tupaia belangeri chinensis
TATATATATACATACATACACACACACACACACACACCAAAAGAAGAAATGCAAATTCTCTAAAGTTGAAGATGGACTTGAACCAGGACAGGCTTAGTGTCGTGTCTGCAGGAGGCAATGGAAAAACCTTTCTGCTCTTGGTGTTGACATTTGCGAATGCACACAACACTCTATTTAATTAAGGAAAGACCATCCTCTGAGGTGAAAGTGGTTTCATAATGAAAATGGGGATGCTGACTATGTACTCGATGACTGTAATGACAGTCAGTGCTGGCTCTTCTTTTCTATGTACCCTTCAGTCGTGCTAGAGCTAAACGCTTGCTTTCTGCTCGGTTTTTGCTTAGATTAGGGCTGATTTATTTATTTATTTTGCTGTGCTCCAGTATTGGCTAAGGTGACATCTGCAGGACTTGCTTGCCAGGCCTGAGATCCCACGGTTAAAATGACACTGTGAAGGTGATTTCAAGCAGTTGCTTGCTTAGATGGATTCTGTGTGTTACGTGTGAGAGATAATGAGCATGAGAGGGGGAAGAGAGAATGAAAGAGAGACCGCACAGGAGTGCCAATTCTTCTATGGATGAAGAAAGGGGGACACTCCTACAGCTTCTCCAATTGTCATTTGTATCTGCTCTATTAGAAAAATAAGTCTGACAGTCACATTAACGGTTATAATTTTAACTGTCAATAATGCTGACGTTTTTGTTATTACGTGACTTCAGGTAGACTCAGGCAAATCGAGGTTAAATCCAGGTAACCTGTTTTCCTCTCTATGCTTCAGCTTCCGGGTCCATGGCAGGGGTTCACTGACACTCTGCAGCATGTCTGAAGTGGAGCATTAGCTCAGAGCAGAGCGGTCCTGAGTAAGTGGGGAACACTCCTTCCCTCTCTCTTCCAGAACTGCTTACTGCCCAAGTACCTGTAGCTCTGGAAACAGATCCTACAGCACGAAAGGGACATAGGGCTCCAACCGTGCTGGGTGGCATCACACTTGGAGACATGTCAGTCCCTGTGTGCTAGGTCATGGCATCTTTCAAAGCTGTTTTTCACAAATCGGAATGGAGTTTAGAAGCCTATGTATCAGAAAGAATATAAAACATTCACTGAGTTTTCAGTTAATTAATTGCAGCAGCTTCAATATAGGCTAATTTAAATAGTGTATGTTTTAGGAAAAGAGTCATAGAGCAGGACAACTCTGTTTTGATTGGCAAAGAGGGTCTATTTGTAGGCTCTTAAAGACACGCTCAGCTATCAGTTACTAATGAGTTCCCAGTGCTTAGTGGTTTGATTATCTTGTGGTTGAAACCAGGGGTAGTCAACTCTTTATTTCAGCAACGAAGATAGTAAGTTGTACCGTGTTGTCAGAACAAATGGACAGGATGTTAAGGATACAGAGCTATAAATCCAGCTGGTAAGTTGCAAAGAAAGACAGAATCTTTCACTCCATTCTGAATACAGATCAATATCAAAATCTTTTATAAATACACTGAACATGGGGAGTCAACCAATGGCCGTTTCATTTAAATAAGGTTCTTTTTATAGGAACTTCCTCCGCCAATATCTAACATTCTCCTCTCTTTTCAGCTTGAAGTTCAGACTCCGGAGAAGCCAGAGTCTGGCCGATGTCCTCTTTGCAAGAGCCCTTCAGTTAGGAAGCGCTGGCCCTACGCTCTTGAAGCCACTTCATGAGGTTCATGAGAGCCCTCTGAGGGATGAAACATGGCACGGACTTTGGGGCAGCTGTGAATGACTGGGACAATGTGAAAAACAAGTTCCTGTGTACGCGAAGTCCAAGGGCCAGCGTACCAACAGAAATGGAGCCGGCAGTCTGCGGCTGCAGACAGGCCGACACCCAGCCAAGAGCGCATCCGGCCCATACGGAGGCTCTGCGGGCCTAGCCAGACTTAATTGTATTCAGCTTACTTACCACAGCGAGAAAAGAACAAACTTGGTTTATGAGAAAACTAACATTTATCCCAAAAATTTATCTGGGGAAATGTATGAAATTGAGTGTTTTCTTTATGACTATGACTTTGAAACTATAACCCCCATCAATTCAAACTGCAATCGAACCCCTGAAATCAACTGTTAGGAAAGACTCTTCTGTAATAGATTTGAGGAGAAAAAAAAAAAAAAAAGGAAGCAAGAAAGTAAGCTTAGACCCCAGGTTTAGAAATTGGTTAAGAGAGAATGTGCAAAACTCAAAACTTTCAAGTATTCATAAGATATTAAAAAAAACATTTAAAACAAATGATTTGACAGCTGCAAATGCAGGATAACACCTAGTTGAATTATAGAAACAGTGTGGATAATTACTTTTTTCAAACGTTCGGGCTCTGTGGACCAAGGTCCTGTCTGAATCTCCCTGCAGCACAGTGAATGTGCAATAATGCGAACCCTGTTGTCACATCAACCCAAGTCTCTTTATCATCCATACATCAGTAAGAATGATGAGAGACGTCCCATGATTCCAGCAGTCTTCCTTTGAAGGATCCAAACGTTAATTACTGCACTAATTATGGTTTTTGAATAACTAAATGAAGTAAGCAGTCTATGGGAGGTGTGGGCATAAACCTAAGACGGAGAAAGTACTCGTTACTGGAATCATCAGTGTAAACTGACACGTCGAACAGGTTTAAAAGAAGTGGGAGCAGTGGATTTTAAAAGACAAGCATCTGAAATAATTAGGGCTCCGTAAAGCAAAAAGAAATGTTATTTCTTAATGGCAAGTGCATTTAAACTGTTATCTAAAGACCTGAAGGTAAGCCTGCTTAATTCACTGCTGCTTCTTTTGTTATTAGGAAAACATAATTGTTCCAAATAATTAGCACTAGAGTACATCACAAGCTGACAACAAAATTATAGAAATCTTCATATTCAGATCCGTCTAGCTGGCTATTAGGAACAGTTTCTGATCATAACCCATTAGTTGAAGTGCTGCGAGTTCTTGATTGCCACCAAATAACCTCAGATATCTGCCTAAGTTAACAGCCCCTATTTATTCAGAGTTTCCTTGACAGTAAAAATTGCTTAGGATTTTTACAGCTGCCACACAAAGAACAGTACCCGCGTGTGCACGTGGAGATGAAGTGGTAGTCATTGAGACGTGGGCTTCAGATGCACAGTGACTCCACATTTCTAAGCAAAACCCTACGAAGGCGTGCTTCCGTGCCCAGCAATGTCCACGGCAAGTTCCGGTCCAGCGTAGCATTTCCTCTTTCCACACATTATTTAACAGCTAATGGCCGACAGGTGCAGTATTCTGCATTTGTTATTATGTAAAAACACCTCCTTCATGAACAACGCTGGGTGTTGCACTTTGGCTTCTTTCTAACCGAGTTCACACCAGCTAAGTGGCGTCGCGAGGCCGAGGAACAAAGGCGTGACACCGTTGTAAAGACAGCGGCCCACACCCCCACCTGCCAGCTATGGCTGTGTTAAGCTCCCGTGGAACAGAGCCAGGCATCGGGGGCAGTTTCTGCCTTGCTGGCTACACACCCAGCTGCCGGGGCGGCTTATTGATAACGTAACATGCGGCCAACGAGCACGGGCTCGGATAATCTAATCACTGTGTAATCGGTAATGCCGGTTGAAGTTACCCTGGAAATTCTTCTGTGCTAACAGCTTAGCTGATAAACCCACAAAGCTCGATGTTTCATCCCATGAGGGATAACTTTGATTACTCCAGTAATTAATGATGTTGGAGAGTAATATGGATTTTCTGTTAAGATTTGAGTTTGAAGTTAATTAGTCTTCACGTTATGATTTGCTGATTAATTATGGATATTTAGTTATAAAGAGAGATGTTAATTATTAATCTCAAAAAAATCATCTAGTGTAATTAACTAAAACTTTGACATCAGTTAAAATTCCCATTGAGCATAACTTCTCAGATTATCAATTATCAGGGAAGAGCAGCGAGCACGTGCCCCCTGCGCGGAGGCGGCACTCTGCTGGCACAGAGCTCGTCGGAGTCGCACTGTCACGCCAGTACCTGCCAGAGCCTCGGCACGGAAGCCGGACGGCGTCGAGGCACAGCTCTCAGTCTTCCGCGGCCGGTCCTCGGCGAACGAAGTCTTAGCTCAGACCCAGGTGCTGCGAAGAACTTCCAGGACAAGCGATACCTGGGGTCCTGTCAAGGAGCACCTGCCTGCCGTTGCGCTGCAACGCTCCCTTCAGACTGAAGGGCCTCGTTAGCTCTGCTAGACTTTGAAATGAACTTCGGGGTGCTGCAGATATCTTATTTTCGGTGGCGGCGGCAGCTTTTGGAACTATCAAGACAATATTGCAGCCTGAGCACTAATTAGTGTTCTAACTCACGGAACTTGAAATCACCTTTGTGGTTTAAAACATTTTTTTTCTTCATCTTTTCCCCCGATCTGTCAGCAGCACCCTCGTTGGTACCAAAAAGGGAGGGGTAGGTGATTAACGAAAAGGGTTAAACCCAAAAGCATCATCTGCACATCACTGTCCTGGAATTTCCCCTGGAACACAGGCTGAGCAGGGATCTGTTTACATTATCTCTAGATCATCCTGACAATATTTATTCTCTATTTACCTAAATGAGGCAATATGATGATATTTATTGCTCAGAATGGCTAAATATAGACTTCCTTGAGCACTCAGTACCATAGTGGGAGGCTTTGCTCTAATCTACATCTTTAAACTGACAAGCTGGAGAATTCCTAATGAATGCCTCTTTTCATCTGGATGTCTGTGTGTATTTGACAGTATAAATATTTAGCAATATCGGAGTCAGCTTGTGATTTTACCCAGATGGACTGATTGATGCCTTGGCTCGACGCTGCCAAAGACAATCCGCGTAGTTATATAAGCAATTTCCCTCCGGCTTCCTAGGGAGCAATGAGGTGGCCAAAGGCAGCAGCCCCAAATAGTGGAAATACTTCTGGTATCAGCTGACAACTTTGAGGGATAAATAAAATATGGTACTTAAATTATTACCACTTTACTTTCATGAATCATGGGATTAAAGCTTTCACTTCGAAAGTACATATAAATTGCAGGGTTTCTTATGTCTGTAATTTGCAAGAATCCAAGTTAAAATACCAGCTAATCAGTCAACTCACATTCACCTTGGAAAAAGCACCACCCTTTCTTGTCATTTCTGAAAATTGCATGCCTAAGCGCCAACGTTATTTTGAGAAGAAAAGTCTCTTGTTGTCAATAACACATATTGCAGTCTGGTTAAAACAACATTTGTTAAGATTTAATCGCAAATGTAATCCTCCTTTAAAGTTTAGACAGAATGCGCAGAGAAATTCAAGGGAC
Source organism: Tupaia belangeri chinensis (assembly GCF_000334495.1). NCBI lineage: Eukaryota > Metazoa > Chordata > Mammalia > Scandentia > Tupaiidae > Tupaia > Tupaia belangeri. The sequence goes on from NW_006205449.1 coordinate 1,152,273, forward strand.
AGATAATAAATCATTCTCCTCATCTTGGGTGTGAACAAGGTAGGTCTGATTCATTCAGGTGTGTCGTTTTAACGGAAGTCTCTCCTGTGAGACAACGAGGGCTCTGCACTCAGCCGGGAGCTGCCAGGTGACACTACCTTCCACCCCTAATTCACACTCTTTTCCCTATCAACGCTGTTCTCTTCTATGTAAATCACAATGAAAATGCAAGAAAAGAACACGCTGGTTTTTTTCTCTCCACCGGGGAAATCCATCTGCTAAGGTTGAAAAGCTCCTGCTGA
>NW_006205449.1:1152838-1177938 GCF_000334495.1 Tupaia belangeri chinensis
AGCTCCTGGTGAAACTTAGAAAGGGTTCTGGAACTCTCAGCGTCACCGCTGCATTCATACCCCGTTTGGCCTGAGTTTCACATGGCGTAAGATGCCTCTCAGGGTTATGTCAGGTATTTGATGCACGCTACTTCTTTGGGAGAAATGGCTACATGTTATTTTTGGCGCCAGTAAAAGACATATATTTTTGTAATGCTCTTGCTTCCCCTTAGTTCCTTTGTAATGTTCTTGCTTCCCCTTAGTTCCTGCCACCCTTAGTTCCTTTGTTTTCTATGAACTCATCCCAGTCTTCCTATAACCCATGCGATAACCCAGGAGAAAGGGCAAGCAAGGCATTATTCCTCTCGACACTAATACCTATAGATCCTATTCTACTGTGATACCTCTCCCTATCACAAGATACCTCCGCCTACAGAATCCTCAGAAGTCAGGGACTGGAAATTTGCCATGTATTCCAGAGGCAAAAGGACGCCATGCCCATCAGTAACAGCTACGCGCGAGACTTCCCGGGACAAGCTGTCCAGCGCTCATGTACAGTAGCTCGAGGCGTAGGGCCCATCAGTCACTTTCCTTCCTGTGCATGGCAGTTTCTTACCTTAAAAAACACAACACAACACAAAAACGCCGAGAACCATTCTATGCCTGCTGGCTGTCAAATAAAAACCATCTCTCCGGTACTGTTTGTGCTGGCTGTGATCAGCAACGACGTACCGAGCAGACCAGAGGGCCAGGACCGAGGTCCGTCTCCGGTGTCGACTGCCCGCCCGCTGTGCGGAGCGCAGTGCAGTCAACATTACTGGGCCGTTACCTGCTCTGTGTCCTCACACAGGGGTGGAAGCCCAACCAAGGTGATGGACAAGGCAAGGTGTCACTTCCGGAATGTAACGCCAGGCTACCTTTCTCATAATTGTTTAAAGAAGCTCTGTGTTTAAAGATGAAGCCAGTGTTTGATTGAAACCAGTGACAAAAACAGTATCAGAGACAAAGCTTTGAATGAACAGTATGGTTTCCTGCCAAATGGGTCCTGAGCTGGGGGCATGCGAGACCCAGCACCACTCAGCAGCTGAGCCGGTAGGACTCCGAGTGGAGCGCGTGGTGCCACGCTGTAAATCACGTGAAGGCTACCACGACGGACTTTTGCGGTGCTGCGCCAGATGACAAATGCAACGTCCAGGCGGTGGCAAGTGTAAAGCTTCCATCTTTCTCCCGCGACTGCATCGTACTTACTTTAATGATGTATAATAGCCTGCAACTACACTTAACCTGTGCGTTAAGTGGCAGCACCAACTGTTTACCCAGAGTTACGAAGAAGCAAACAGCAAATCGAGCCAAGAATCTACAGTGCGCCGTTCTCCCCTGGAGATGATGTGCAGCTGCGTCTCTGCACTGCTCTCCCTTCCACACACCAGCACGCACTCCCGGGGCCTGAGCACCCAGCTGCGTGTGATTGTGATAGAGCGGTGACAGGGTGGACCTAATTGGTAATCTGAAAGTTCTTAGAATGAAACGAAACTTTCGGTTTTGCTCACAAACACAAAAAATAACCAGTGAAAATAACCAATATATCCCACAGATGAGGCTGATTTCCAGACTCCATAAAATCCCAACACAGAGAAAAGACGGATGAAATTATTTTCACTGCTGTTTAACATGTATCAAAGACAAGAAGGACAGTTTATACATGCTTCAAATAGATGCTGATCTAATGTTCTTGGAACGTACTTAACGAAGGCCAGGGAAGTCGTGGGGGCTAAGGTGCTGGACTTCCACATGGCTAACTGTGGTTCGAGTCCTGGATCTTGCGGCTTGAAAATCATGCTGGGCATGTGTGTGTGTATACCCAAATCTCAGGAGAATGAAGGAGGGGACTGTGGCATGGCCATACTCCCTGAGAGGGTGATTTCTCACTTTTCCTCTCTCTCTCTGTCTCGCTCTCTCTCTCTGGTGAGTGCACGTGCTCTATAGTTAAAACTTAAAAAGAATATGCTTAGTGATCAACCTTGGGACAGATCGGTACATGTTTCCACACCGAAGCACAGAACACGGACACATGTATGCAATCCAGCTGTTTCACGATGCACAAGGCCATTTAAAACCATTTCCGAATAAGCGAAGATAAACTCTGATGATCAGCCCTGTGGAAAATGACTGGGCTAGTCATTACAGCTCTTGTCATCTTATTACGGTAGATAGAGAAGAAAGTATAAAAATAATACAGTTTCGCTCTAAATATTAATCATAACATTTAATGTGATTATTTCTCAGGGGCCAGGGAAAGGAGAAGGGAAAAGGGCACAATTTCTTATCACTCTGTTGCTTTTAAAGATGATATATCCCATAGGAAGCCATTGACAGGAAAACTCAAGACAGGAAATTCTCTTTCAAAAGCAAGTTTGGGAGGCTCTGATTAGGTCTCCGGCTGCATCGCTAGGTATTCCATTCTTGCCAAAGGGCAGCCATTATGATTAACGTCATCTGTCTGAATCATTACTCTGCACCTAGGTTCAGCAAACACTATGAAGATGGCATGGTAATAAATGACCGCGGGACGCTTTCCTGCTTTGGCCTCTTTTTATCTGCCACCTCTCTACCGTCAGCTCCATCTTTCTGAACCTCTCTGAATCCCCAAAAGGGACGGGGTGTCTATTTGTTTTCCACTAGGTTACCACTCTGTCTATTGTTGTTTGCACTAAAGGGTACAAATTCAATTCATTCTTGTGACATAAAAGCACTGATACAGTAAATTTTTTGCCCAGGAGAAAACAAAAACAAAGTTGCTGAATATAGAATAAGATTTGAAGCGCGAGCATGCGTGTGCAGAGGCTTTCCGAGAAGTCTCCGTCATCTAACACTGTTTCCCCCCGTGTGTCTAGCCGTGGCGAGGACACCCAGCACGCTAATCCTGTGAGAAGCTTTCCAGTGAGTGTTTGGGCCCTTTTCAACTATGTGGGCAGGTCTACACCACTGGCCGGGGCACTGCACACCCATCTCAACGCCAAGGAAAGAGAAGAGGTGTTGGAGCTGCAGCGTTCGTACAGTATTACATCAGCTTTGTGAAAACAGAGTGGTTCTACGGAGGATCTGACCACAGCGCTGAAAGCACTCTGCAGTTAATGAGGAAAAACAAGGTAAATTAGAACAAAGGACCCGAAAGCAGGCACCAGGTGAAATTCTCTACGTGTGCCCAATTCTACACTATTTACTTCCTTAATTAGAGAAGTATGTTACCTAAATAAGTCAACAAATCATAACACGACCTCCCAGATTGCAGCCTGTCATCAGCATCAAGTGACATGTTTCATGTGACAGAGCAAAAGTTCCTGTGTGCTCAGAAGCTCCCAGGGGGCACAGGAACCAGAGGATGGCCCTCGGGGGGCAGGACCTGCAAGCCCAGGCATGTGCGGTGGGATTCCACTGGTCTCTAACTTCCCTTCTGCCTTGCATTACAACAGAAAATTCCATGCCCTAAAATATGTAAACACTCCATGTTTAGGGGGATCTGAGTTATGTAAATACCGTTACAGAGCTTGCTTAGCTGTAACTTTTCTTTGCCAAGGGTAACATGTTTCCCTAGCTAGGCTGCTAAAAGTGCCAAATTCTATAAACCCCAAAGAATACTGCCAAGTACCTTCTCACTCTGGGTCCAAGTCTCAACACACACTTAATACAAAGTGAATCTGAAATCCAATAATCGCCCACAACTCCTAGGACATTACCTTGTGTGCAACTTTGGTTATTATGAAAATGTTCTATATTTCTGCCAGAAGTTAAAAAGTTATCACTTGAAAATCATTGGCTAATCTATCCTATGCTAAGATGGATTTTTAATGAAAGTTTAATGAATGATAAATACTCGTTTCTTGATAAATGTTTAATTATGCCAATAATTACCAACTGCTGGAAACCACTGTTGTGTTAATAATGGCGTTTGAGTACACAGGCACTTTCCTGAGTCTTGGCGCTGCTAGGGATCAGAACTCCATCTGTCTAATGCAAACTAGCAAAACAAAAGTCTAATTAATATTTTGATCAATTTTCTCCACGCTCTAAAGACTATCAATGTCCTTTAAAAAAAAATTGATCTGCTTTCTCTCTTATAGGAAAAAGGTACGGAAGAGAAATATGTGCAGACCTCTGTAGGATTACCTCATGCAAAAAAATCAGTTAAACAAAAGAACAGAGAATAAATACTATCGAAATCCAGAGATACCACCTTACTGCTTTAGCACTTTTATTTGTTTTTATTATTAAAGTTATTTTTAAAATGATGACCACTAAACTATTTCAGGGCACAGAATTGAACCGTCTTTGCCATGCGGCCCACCCCTGGTCCGTGCCGAGCGGTGTATGGCATGTACAGTCGGCTCTGTTAACCTGCCTGCCGTGAGCTGTTGTTACTGGCATGAGGGAACGACATCTTTGGGGCAGCACACCCATGACTCTAGAGGGTTAACTTGACCCTGAATAATGAGGGTTTGTTGATGAACAAATTGCTAAAGACAAGTCACTGTGGCTTAGTGGAGTTGAGGGTGAGAGCCTACTATCCCGTGGACTGTCACACACTAGGGAAGTGACCCAGGGGAACGGAGAGGAGGAGAGTGCTGGGATGGTGGTGAAGTGACCTAGGGAGCACCGAGCAGACGCCGGGCCCCACTGGGCAGCTCTCTGTCCCCTCCAGTGTCTTCCAGGGAGGTCCTCCCCCAGAGCCACAGGGTCAGGGGTAGCCCCCAGGTCTCTGACCACCACGGGCAGCGAGCACTCAGGGAAGGCTGCTCTTACTCACTTTCTCGGCATTTCCACACACCTGGAGTGCCCTGGCCCACAGGACACAACTCAGAGAAAGTTTGCCCAACTAAATATATTTCTAGAATATTTCTTTTTCAGTAGCTTATCAAGCTACAGAAATAGAGAAATATGGCATATCTAATAAATGCCAAGCTAACAATTCATATTTCCAATAATTCACATTTTGAAGGCAACCCAAATAATTTCCAATTATATTTCAGACAGAATCTATGAAAGCCTTAATTTAATCCCCAATATGACCTGTGGAGATATGCTATAATCTCGGTCCTTCAGATAATAACATATAATAACCAAGGACGCTACTTCGCCGCTGGAGGTAAAGCCTAATGTAAAGCTCTGATTGTTGGTGCTGACACCTACTAAATCCAATGAAGCTCATGGATAAAACTTTTAAATTTCCAACTTGAAAATTCATGATTCATGGAGACTAATGAACTTGGTATAGTCATAAACTTTTCTCTTAATGGTCCATGACCAGGATCAGTCGATGCTGTAATGGTTACGTCACTGGACTCCCACATAGTCAACCACACTTCAAGTCTTGGGCCCCGCAGCTTGAAACTCACACCGGGTGAGTGTGCGTGCATGCCCTAAATCCTGAGAGGAGGATGGAGGAGACGGGACTGCAGTGTGGCCATATCCTGTTGGGGTTGATTTCTCACTTTCTGTCTCTCTGTCTCCCTGGGTGTGCATGTGTCCTATAGCAAAAATCTCTCTAAAACAAATGAAACTTTCCTTTGAGGAACACTTGTTTGCTACAACTCTTAATGTAATTTGACATATCTATTTTTACAACGATTTTAAGATATCTCACCGTTGCCTTTAATGTACACTTACATGATGGGTCTTCTACTGGGTCACTGAAAGTCATGCCCTATGTTCCTGTTTCCATGCAGAAATACGCCACGACGGCCGGTGACCCCACGGTACACTGCAGCACGTGACTTGGATACACAAGTGTTGATGCTGTTTCTTTAAGCAGCAGCCTTTGGTGCAAGAATCCATCCTTAACTCAACTCTCTCTCTCTTTTTTGGGGGGGGAGAAAATTTAAAGCCTGCATTTATTTTGGGAGAGACTAAAACACTACAGCCACTTCTTTTTTTTTTTTTTTGGAGAGGTTTTCGCTATAGGGCGCGTGCGTTCGCCAGACAGAAAGAGACAGAGACAGAAAGCGAGAAATCACCCCCCACGGGGGATGGTCATGCCGCAATCCCTTCTCCTCCATTCTCCTCTCGGGATCTTGGGCACACACGCACATGTGCCCCGCGTGAGTTTTAAGCCACCGGGTCCGGGATGTGAACCGCGGTCCACTACGTGGGAGTCCAGCGACATAGCCATTATGCTAACTGCTGGTTCCCAACAGCCACTTTTTTTCTTGCTGAATGTTTTACATTTAATTACTTTTCATACATTCAATCACTGTATATCATCACAGCATGTGAAATGAATTCTCCCAGCACGAATACGCTGAGTCTTAGCCAGTTGACGACACTACCACACATGTATCACCACAGATGGACCCACCCTTAACTGGTAACCCTTGCTAGGTACTTCGAGTCTGAAGCCATTTCTTACGACTACAACCTCAGCTCTAGCACCTTTTCCCCCCTTTTTCTTTGTAGGTTTTGCTGTATGGTGTATGTACCAGCCAGAGACAGAGACAGAGACAGAGACAGAAAGAGAGAGACAGAAAGTGAGGAATCACCTCCCCAGAGGATAAGACCATGCTGCAATCCCTTCTCCTCCATCCTCCCTTTAGGACTTTGGGCAAGCATGCACACACGCCCTGGCAGGACTTTCAAGCTGCCGGGTCTGAGACTCGAACTGTGCCATCAGACATGAGGAAACCAGCCACCTTAGCCTCCATGCCTCCTGCTGGCACATGCTACTGGAGACATTCACTGTACTCACGCGTGTTGACAATGGTGTCCACAGCAATGCAGCAAAGCACAGAGACGGCAGCGAGCCGCAGCTGACACCATGGCAAGAGGGACACATCCGCCCCCATACACATACGCATGTGCACACACACACACACACACATACACACACACGTGTGCTTCTCCAGGTACACACGTGCATGCATATTTGCCACGTGCTCTGCCCTGGATGCAGGTGGAGGCTGCTCCTCGCCCGTGCACAGGGTGGCACTCATCCTGGTGGTGAGGACAAACCCAGCCTGCCCTGACGCGTGACCTCAGCCGGCACTTCTGTGGAGAGAACAGACCCCTCAGGGTAACAGCATGACCTCTGAAACCAGCCGGGACTGCCCCTGCTCTTAATTTAAAAAGAAGTGAGCCAGGCTGTGTCGAACACTCATAATACACAGTGCAGAGATAATAAAGACATAACACACAGCTTCAGAACTTTTATCTCTGTCTTATTTCTTTTTGATCTTGCCAAAACGCACATGCACTTGCTAGAGACAGAGAGGAAGAGGGGGAAAGTACCCCCGATGGGCGTGGTCATGCTGCAACCCCTCTCCATCATTTCCCTGTCCTGCTGGGATTTGGAGCATGCACACGCACCCAGTGTGCTTTTCAAGCTGCCAGGCGTGGGACTTGAACACAGCACAGTTGGCCACGGGGATCCGGCTCCCTCAACCTCTAAGCCACTGGGCCAACCCAGGGCAGTTCCACAGCAGCATCTTCTCAACTTCTCTTTACCTCACTTGCCTATCCTGTGGGTACGTATGCATGCATTAGCAAATCAGGAAAACACAGGAACAATGAAACTTAACAATGGACTCTATGAGGCAAACTAAAAGGGCCCTCTATTCTGCATACTTAGACTCAAGGGCTGGTCTTTATGCTGATATCTGAGTGCTGGTTTTCCTTAACAACGGTAACAAGAGCACCTGAAAATACGGCACAGGAACAAGTGGACTGATGTTTTTGTGCGCAGACATACAGATTTTTAGCTACTGTAACAAAATAAACTGTCCACTTGACCTAGCGTAAGAGAGAGTTCCCAGACACTCTCAGTTCTGCTGCTTGGGGAGATGGACACGGAGGTAAGGACAGGAAGTGACAACATGAGCTCATGTACATGTGACACCAGAACACGAGACATCTTCAAACAGCTCCTAGAGGACGGTATTATGAAAAAGCTATGCGTGTTTTTCAGAACTTGGTTGCACCTAAATAAACTCATATTTTAATTCCATTTGTTCCACAAACTTGAAGTCCCCTCGCGAGTCCTCAGAGGCATGCAGGGCTGTGCTCTCCCTGGCTCTCGGCTTCCTCCTGCAGGACTGTCAGCTCTTCGATGGCGAAGACCACATCTGCCCTCCTGCCTCAGCAGAGCACGGTCTCCTGAACACTACAGCTCGGCGCTTTAATGTTGGTCCGAGGCCCAAAGGCGCCAGGATCCCTTGGCGGTATTTGTTCGCACGTTTATTTCGGGCCTATATGGTACTGACATTGCCCCTTCACATTCGTATGCTGAGTCCTGACCTCAGTTCCTTGGAATGTGACTGGGGAAACAGGGCCATTAAAGAGGTCATTAAGGTAAAAGGAGGCCATGGGAGGAGGGTGGGCTCTGGCCTGATCCACCTGTGTCCGTTTAGGAGCAGGAGATCCAGACAGGCAGAGCCAGAGGGAAGGTGGTGTGGAAACTCGGGAGAAGACAGCCATCCGCCAGCCCAGGAGAAAGACCTTGGAAGAAACCAACTCTGCCCAGCCCTCAGTTCCAGACTTACAGCCTCTGTGCCAGCTGTTTAAGCTCCCAGGCTGCGGAGCTTTGTCACGGCGGCCCTAGCAGACTGGCATGGGGCTCGACCCTGAAATGTCCATGGCAGGACTCAAAACTCCTAGTTCAGCAAATGCTGGTGTTTGGTAAATACACTACAGCTGGTGAATGATGAAATCCCCAAAACTCGCGTTCTCTGGGGCTACAGTGGCCCAGAAGAGGCCAGGCCAGAGCTTCCGCTCAGCCCTTCACGGCTGCACGAACACCTCATGCTTGGTTCACCACACCCTTGCTGCGTTACTGGGCAGGTGAGGAGAGCTGCAGCAGGGAGGGGTGCCCAGTGTTCACAGGACACCCAGGGCACCCTGGCTCACCTCTGCCACCTCTGACTCCCAGTCTCCTTCCACATGGGTCTTCTCACGTCCTCGTGTCTTTCAAAGCACTCCTTTGGCTCTGGGCTGACTGGCCCCTGGCTAACCCTGAACCTTGGGGTTCCTCTGGACTCTACCCTGGCCCCTCTTTTGTGTCTCCTCACCTCCTTGGGAGGTGAGCTCCTCCCAAATCTGATGTCTACACCAAATCAGCGATCACTCCTGATGGACAGCTAGCCGTCCTCATGCCCGTCCTCCCCTATGGTCTGCGTCCACACCTGCAGGTCCTGCCAGCTCATCTCCAGCATGCACCGGCAGCCTCCCCCTTCCCTGTCTTCACGGCCTCAGTCTAGACCTTGGTCTGGACCACCTATATCTCTGCATCTCCTAGCTGTCTCTCTGTCCTGCCCTTGGGCCTGTTGACCCACTCTCCTGAAAAAAGAAAAAGAAGCATGTTTAACATTCAGATACGCTGCTGGAAGTCCACAGACGCCCAAAGCTCCAAGGCCAGGCTATCCTCAGCATGGCCCACCCCCTTCCCTCTTACGCCCAGCCTCGCTGGTCTGGTCGGTCATCATCTCAAATGTGCTGTTCGGCTCTCTCCCTCCGCTGGTCTCTGTGCTGTCCGCCTCTGCCTTGAACGTGTCTGCACTCTCATCTTCCTAGATAATTTCTTCCCCTTCTTCCTCAGAGACGTGTTCCCATGAAGGTTCGATGAAGCCTGTGCTTTCTGCTCGAAGGGCTGCAACTCCCCATCAGGCCACCGCCATCTGATCCACACACGCTGCTGTTATGGCTGATACCTGCTGTTCTTGTATCTGGGGTGCAGGCTCCATGAGGGCGGGGTGACGGCTCACTGATGCCGTCCTGCACTTGGCACCGGACTGGCACCCGGGGGCCCGCGGATGGCCCAACTTCATCAGGACAGCTGGGAAGATGTCCTGCCATGGCTGTCATCACTCGGCGGGGAAATCCTCTCACCAAGAGATATGCTCCACCCTCGAGGTGTGCGTGTGGCCAACCCCAGCAGCAACACTGCCTCGTATACCAACATCAGCTCCGTGAGGGACCAGCAGTTAACGTAATGGTTATGTCGCTGGACTCCCACGTAGCCGATTGCAGTTCAAGTCCTGGGCCCGGTGGCTTAAACTCACGCCAGGCGCGTGTGCGCGTGCCCAAGATCCCGTGAGGAGAATGGAGGAGAAGGGATTGGGGCATGGACATCCCCCAGGGGGTGATTTCTCGCTTTCTGTCTCTCTGTCTCTCTCTGTCTCTGTCTTTCTGGAGAATGCATATGCCCTATAGCAAAAACTTCTTAAAAAAAAAAAAAGGTCTGGTTACTGAGAATATCTTAGCTCCATCAATGGGTTTGAAAAAGCTGAAGATTTCTTCTGTGGTCCATGCAGTGCATTTGATTGAAATGGATATAATTAATAACCACGTTTCCTGATATGGAATTACTGATGTGTCCTACCCGAGCGATGCAGAACTTTCCTGTGACTTTCTTTTGGGAGTGAGGCACATATACGTGTTAATCATAAGCACAAAAATTTGTACTATTATCAATGACTCCAGAGATTTTGTTGTAAAGTAGTAATTCAGTGGGATTATGCCATTTGAAACTAACCCATGGATATTTTATCATCTTGCTTGAGTTCTAAAATGCTTTTCATTCTAATATTAAGGATATGCTTGATGCGGAGATTAGCAAGATTAGATGGATTTTAGGTAAACATTTTTGGACATCTGCCGTGTATTACAGTATATTAAAATATGCCTTGGCTGTTCTTTACTTAACAGAACGTTGTCGTATTTTCTGTTTGGGCAAGACAGCATCGCTCATCTTCCCCTCACAGTCATCTGGCTTTTGCCCAAGCTGCTTGCAAGACAACACTCTAAAGAGGGAGACATGTTACTTGTAGTGGATGTTAACACACTGAACACCGCGTTACTCACAGCAAACTGAACACCTTCCACAGCGCATCAAACACATAGGATAATCACTTTGCGCTGAACAACACAACTGAAAAGAGGAAACATTTAAAGAACATTCAATTTTCACAAAGACATCATTTAGGAGGCCAAAGGGGAATAGGTGTACTTGGCAGCATAATGACTAATAATTATGTTCAAAAGACGAAAGAACTGCTGAAGAAATAGCAGGGCATTTATAGCATCATCGTTCTTTCAGTAAGCACCACAGAAGCATCTGACATGAGGAGAAGCCATCTTTAAAAACACCCTCCTTCTTTGCACCAGTGGAAAACCTTCAAAGGAATCACCTTTACAAAACACAACGGAAACACTCACATAATGCCTCTGGGGAAAGGGTGGGGGGAAAAATGCAGGAAGGGAAGAGGAAATAGGGTGATGCCCGTGAAGCGGCACGCTCTCTGCGTTGCACAGATCTGCTCCTTACAAATCGACATGGAGCACAGCATGTGAACCGCCACATTTATAACCCTATGCTGATATTCAAATGCTCTGTCTTAAGCTAAAGAAAGATGGAATACCCTGCTGCTGTGTGGTCAAGATTGAAGAGGTGTCTCACTGACATTGTTCCAAGTTTATGAAAATATATGAATGCTCAAATGTCATTGGCTTTGCGCCTCTAACAGACTGCGGTTTTATGAGAAATCAGTCTTTTAATCAAAATGATTGAATACCTTAAGGTCGAATCCAAAGATATCAGTTAATATCTAGAAACGTGCTATTTCTGCAAATTTTGCCAAGCTGTACATATTGTGGTGCATTTTAAAGTGTTAATTTGTGCATTCCATATTGAAAATTGATCTTGAGTTTTAGCTTTTTGTCAAGCAAAAACATATGGTTACAAGCTCCATGCATTTTACGTGAAGGCTGTTGGAGCTGTCACATGTGCAAACTTGATAACCGATGTGACACATACGCAAATAATTTGCTTGTTTAGTAACAATTCAAAGATTCATTATTCATGCAAACACACATTTTTAAAAATGATCAGATGGAAATAGTCTCCGTTTTGTACAACCTAGTCTGGTTGGTGTGCAAACTCAGATAAAATAAAGCTGGGAACTAAGTGGTATTAAACAAATCCAAGAATATGGGTATTTTCAGATAATTATTGAACCAGATGGTGTTTTTTGTTAATTCTGCCATCAGTCTGAGAACTTGATGTCTTACATCTGCACTTGGTAAAATAAATTTTACCACTGACATTATTTCAGTTTTCTTAAAATACTTCAATCAGTTTTAAACCAAGATTTGCAAACATCTGCCATAGTGCATGCTTAGGAGATAAGATTATTCGAGATAATTCCTTCAAAAATGCACACCATTACATAGAGCTCTAGGTTTAGCACCTTCTAAATTAAATGTTCGGAATTACTGGTTGGAAGAGCCGATAAGAGTAAATGGGAATAAGGTGGCACATCTGAGAATGAGCATTGTCACTAGGTCACGGAGAGTCCGCTCCTTTGGACATGTGACCGTGGAAGTCCACGCTGTGTTAGTTCACTATCTTCACTGAACACAGAACAAGAAGTCAGCACTTGCTTCCCCATGTCCTTTAGGCAGATGTTTCACGTGGTGTCAATGAAGAATAATCAAAAGACACATGTGATGAAGGAACTTTACCTGCAAGTAGGCTAATCCACCCTAGCAGAATTCTCCCTCAACTCTGAGTCCAAGCATTGTACCCTATGACAGACGAGTAGTCTTAAATGCACGTCAACACAGCACACCGTTGAAGATGCTTTTTCAGAGACCCGAATGTGAATTCCGGACAATGTAATTTAAGCATGAAAGCCATCTAAATGGCTTAATTTCTTTAAGGTAACATTCTTTTTAAAGTCATAAACAATTTCTTAATTTCAAATTTAATCATAAATTAATATCTTTGGATAACTAGACTACATCTGTGTAATATAATAGTTTCTAGCTTGCTTGATAATGAATTTTCAGGAAAACCTGAAACTTTTACACACTCCCCCTTTTTCTTCTTTTCCTCCTCAAACCGAGGCCTCTGAATTGGAATCAGCTTAATAATTTAGCATAGTGCTTTCCAAACGGAAGGTGCTCCAGACATGTACATCAGCTGGAACCACCCACCCAGCTCTGAACTTCTCCGTCACAATGATGACTATTTTGGACTACTCCATCTGCAACAGCAGTATGTAAAGTGAGCTAAGTGAGGTAACCCAATCAAGGGTTTCCCCTGTTAAAGCAGGTTCTATGGAATGCGTGGAGGGATTCAACACTTGGCTGCACCACACTCGCGCCCCAGCGTGTGCCCAGAGAGCCAGTGCAGCGCCCAGAACTCCGCGACCACCTTTGCCTAGCTGCGAGCACTGATGAGTCTCCTGGCTGCAGAGCTCTGGGGACAGAATGCTGACCTCAGGGCGCCCACTCCTGGCTGCCCTGGGAGGAAGGAGTGCATCACGAGGGAGGAGTGGTCAGCTGTCAGTTGAATCAGAGGACAGCACCGATTAGAACATGCTGGCGTGCCCAGCACGTTAAATTCACGGACCCCAGGAGATCAGCTGACTCACCCCCTGTCTGACAGGCAGTTATTAAAATTTGCTACCATTAATTATTAATTAATTATACTTTTATGTGATACATTACTAATTATATTAAATAGAACATATGTTATTAATTATAATTATGATATACCATTAGTACCCACTTACAACAATATCAGCTAATTATAACCAGTGGAAGCATACTAACAGTTCATAGAAAGATTATTACATGACATATGCTAAATGGTAATTTCTACATGCCTTACCTTACACATACACTCATAGAATGTACGCTCTACAGTTAGCGTCAGCTCATGTGAGTAAATTCGAGCTGAGAAAGGTCAGACCATCGCCTGGTTCATGGAACGACAAAACGACACATATAGAACCAAACCTAGCCCGGCTGAGCCCCAGGTGTGCACTGAGCTACAGGGTGGCTGACTCACAGCTGAACGCCACACAGTGTGCGGTGGCCCCAGTCCTTGGCACTTGGGCTAGCTCCAGTGAGGCACACCCACACGTGGAAACACGTCTCTTCTCTCTCATGTGCTCCTTCTCACACTCTCACACACACATCAAAGGAAAAGAAAAATTTTAAGGCACTTGATTTCTATTGTCAAGTTACTTTACGAACAACTGGAACTGATTAAAGCCATTTCTTTCCTATAGTAGATGCACGTGACTCCCAGTGGGTTCTGTACCTTTCCTGCCAATATGATAGAGACAACGCATACAGTTTTCTTTTATAAAACGAGCTTGCTTTTGTTTAATCGCTAGTGAGAGTTAACGGCGTTCCAGATGTGCATTCCCAAGTTCCAGTTTCTATTTGATGATTGACCTGTCATCCCCGTTACCTAATGAGTTTGTAGTGTTCATCCTATTGATCTGTATGAGCTATTTAAGTAAAATGCTACACAAAATAAGGTATTATTTGACGGAACACTATTTTGTCAGTGTTCTAACTGCATTTCTTTCTTTCTTTTCTTTTCTTTTTTTTTTTTTAAGTTTCTTATTCCTTGAGAGGGAGGGATAGAGAGAGACAGGGACCCCTACAGGGTCTTGTTGTGCTGTGTCCTCCCCCGCGCCCCACCACAGCTAGCTGAGGTCATGGCACACTGTGGTCATTCAAGCTGGCACTCACATCCTGGCCTTTATGCACTGTGGTTCCAGTCTCGTGTTGGCAGCACCAACACAACTGGCATTGTTGCTTTTCCAGCCTAGGAACTTCTGACATACAGAATTTAACTCACCAGCTAAATTTATTAATCTGTTCTTTTCGTGACTTATTTGTTCATATTCTGAGACAGTTCTCTCATCAGAATTTTGCTGCAATTTTATTTCTGTATAGAGTATTATGACTTTATTCTTCTTCATTTAACTCTTCAGTGCATACATATTTACCTTTGGGGACGATGCTCAATAAAATCTAAACTATTTAAATTAACTTCTCTGATGGCTGTCCTTTGAAGTCATGCAATTTATTAATTATTAAATAATACTTTCCTTTTACATTGATTTGCAAATCCTCTTAAGAATGTATATACACGGTATATTACAGTTTTAAAAGGGACTTCAAAATGTTCATAAAAAGTGTGCCTTACGAAAAAACCACACATGGACTTAAGAATTTTTATACCTTTGTATTTCTTGGGTCTGAATGCTTGAGAGGCATTCGAGACCCAAACAGAATCAACCAAAGAAGATCTTCCCAAGGCACATCTTAGCCAGACTGGCTAAGACCACAGATAAAGACAAGGCACTAAAACCGGCAAGAGAGAAATGACAAGTGAATTACAAAGGCCATCCCATCGGGCTGACACCGGACTTCTCAATGAAAACAATGCAAGCTAGGAAAGAATAGGAAGATGTATTGAAAGTGTTAAGAAAGAAACTATTTCAACCAAGATTATTATATCCTGCAAGATTATCCTTCATATGGGAAAAAAAGACTAAAATCTTCTCAGACAAACAAAACCTGAAAGGATCTGCCAACACCAGATCAGCTCTTCAAGAAACTCTGAAGAGAGTACTGTTCCAGGACAACTGAAGAATGAACATCCAGAGATAAAGGAATAAAAGACAACCAAGACAATGACCATCTTAAACATCAGGACAAGTCTGGAAATATTGATAAGAACACTGAATGCTTTTTCTTTTTTTTAAGAATTATTTTTATTTAATTTTTTAATTTATTCATTTATTTTTTAATATGACCAGAGAGAGACACAGAGAGAGACAGAGAGAGAAGTAAGTCGCCAGGTCCAGGACTAGAACCGTTGTCAGCCATGTGGGAGTGTCCAGATCCTTAACCTCCACACCACCTGCTGGTCCCAACACTGAATGTTAATGGATTAAATTCTCTAATCAAGAGACACAGACTGGCTGAATGGATATAAAAAAAAAATACAACCCCTCTATCCATTGCCTACAAGAAACATATTTCATGGATAAAGACACACATAGACTAAAAGTGAAGGGCTGGAAAAAAGTATTCCATGCAAATGGGAACCAAAAAAGAGCTGGAGTTGTGATACTAATTTTTGACAACATAGGCTTTAAAACAAAAACTGTTCGAAGAGACAAAGAAGGGCACTATATTGTAATAAAAGGGTTAATCCATCAAGAAGATATAATGCTAATAAATATCTAAGCGCCTAACACAGGAGCACCCAAATATGTGAAGGAAAGACTGTTAGATCTAAAAGGAGAGATAGACTACAACACACAATGTTGGAGACCTCACTATCTTCTCTGGACAGATCATCTAGACAAAAAATAAGTAAAGAGATAGAGGATCTAAATGATACCATAAATCAAATGGACTTAACAGACATCTATAGAACTTTCTACCTGAAAACCACAAGATATATTTTTTCTCACCTCCACATGGAAACTTCGAAGATTGAACACACGATAGGGCACAAAGCGAGCCTCTACTGACTGAAAGACATAGCAACTATACCCAGCATCTTCTCTGACCATGATGAAATCAAACTTGATTTTAATTCCAAGAGAAATCCTCAAATACACAAATACATGATAAATAGCCTACTACTGAACGACTTTGCAATGACTAAAGAAATTAGGACTAAAATAAAAAGGTTCATGGAAGTCAATGACAATGAGGACACGAGCTTCCATAATCATTGGGACACTGCAAAAGCAGTCATAAGAGGGAAGTTCATAGCAATCAATGCTCATAAGAAGATGGAAAGAAGGCAAATAGATCATTTAACATTGTGCCTCAGAGAATTGGAAAAGCAACAGCAAAAAACTCCAAAAAACTCCAGGAGAAAAGAAATAATAAAGATCCAAACAGAAATAAATGAAATAGAAGATAAATGAACTATACAAAAATAAATGAAAGTAAAAGCTAGTTATTTGAGAAGATAAACAAAATTGATACACCACTAGCGAAACTTATTAAGACGAGAGAAAGGAACCAGGTAAATCAAATTTGCAGTGAAGCAGGCAATATAACAACAGATGTAACAGAAATACAAAACATCATTAGAAGATACTATAAACAACTTTATGCTAACAAACAAGACAATCTGGGTGAGATGGACAAATTCCTGGACACATATAATCTAACAAGATTTAGCCAGGAGGATGTAGAAAGTCTGAATAGGCCCATAACTAGCCAGGAGATTGAATCAGTAATAAATAATCTCCCAACAAAGAAAAGCCCTGGTCCTGATGGCTTCACCTCTGAATTCTACAAAACTTTTAAAGGAGAGTTGACTCCCATTCTGCTCAAGATATTTCTAAAGATCCAAAAGGGTGAAACTCTCCCAAATTCATTCTGTGAAGACTCCATCACCCTTACCCACAAAAACAGATAAGGACAGGACAAGGAAGGAAAACTATAGTCCAATATCGCTGATGAATATAGACACAAAAATTCTCAACAAGATACTAGCAAATTGTATTCAACAACATATAAAAAACATTATTCATCATAACCAGGTAGGCTTTATTCCACGGATGCAAGGTTGGTTCAAAATATGTAAAACCATAAACGTAATACACCATATTAATAGAAAGAAAGATTTAAAACCATATGATCAGTTGATGGAGAAAAAGCATCTGACAGGATATACCACCCCTTTATGATCAAGACTCTCAGCAAAATTGGCATAGAAGGGACATTTCTCAACATAATAAAAGCTATCTATGAAAAACCCATAGCTAACATCATCCTGAATGAAGAAAAGCTGAAAGCTTTTCCATTAAAAACTGGTACAAGAAAAGGATGCCCACGTTCTCCACTCCTTTTCAGTATAGTACTGGAAGTCCTCGCCAATGCAATCAGAAACGAGAATAAAATAAAAGGCATTGAAATAGGAACAGAAGAGATGAAACTATCTCTATTTGCAGATGACATGACTGTATACACAGAAGACCCCATGGTATCCAAAAAATTCCTGGAAGTAATACATGAATACAGCAAAGTTGCAGGATACAAAATCAATGTACAGAAATTTATAGCATTTCTATATATGAAGAGCAGGCAGACTTAGATTGAACTGAAAAAAATAATTCCATTTGCCATAGCCACAAAAAGTATGAGATACTTAGGAATAAATCTAACCAAAGTTAAAGACCTCCACAAGGAAAACTACAAGAAACTTAAAAAAAAAAAATTGAACATGACACAAAAATGTGGAGGGACATCCCATGTTCCTAGATTGGAAGAATTAATATAATCAAAATGGCAATTCTACCCAAATTAAACTACATATTTAACATGATCCTATTCAAAGTGCCAGAGATATTCTTAACAAATCTAGAAAAGACAATCATACAATTAGTCTGAAATAATAAAAGACCTCATATTTCCAAAGCAATCCTCCATAAGAAGAGTGGAGTGGGTGGCATCTCACTCCCTAACCCAAAAATATACTACAAAGCTATGATAATCAAAACAGCCTGGTATTGGCACAGAAACAGACAGGTGTCCCCAGAAATAAACTCCCAAACATACAGCCAACCAGTTTTTGACAAAGGGTACCAGTCACTCCATTGAGAAAAAAAGAAAACCTCTTTAGCAAATAGTGCTGAAAAAACTGGTATCCACCTGCAGAAAGATGAATCTGAACCCCTACTTCTCACCACTGACAAAATTAAACTCAAAGTGGATCAAAGATCTAAACCTAAGACCTCAAACTATAAGACTGCTGCTGGAAAACACTGAGGAAACTCTGGGAGACATTGGGGTAGGTAAAGACTTCTTAAGTAAGTCCCCCGGAGCACAGTCTATAATCCCAAAAAATGGACAAGTGGGATTAAATTAGATTAAGAAGTTCTGCAGGGCAAAAGACACAGTAATTACTGTGAATGGACAGCCGTCAGAATGGGAAAAGATTTTTGTAAACTATACATCAGACATGGGACTGATAACCAGAATACACAAGGAACTCAAGCAGCTGTCTCGAAAAAAGATGATCAACACTATTGAAAGATGGGAGAATGAGTTGGAAAAAACACTAAAGATGACATTCGAATAGCAAAAGACATATGAAAAATAAATGCTCCACATCCCTCATTGTAAGGGAGATGCAGACCAAAACCACAATGAGATACCATGGAACCCCAGTCAGAATGACTAAAATTAAAAAAAAAAAAAAAAAAAAAAGTGCTGGGGGGGTAGTGGTGAAAGGGGAACTCTCTTACATTACTGGTGGGAATGTAAAATGGTCTAGCCATTGTGGAGAACAATCTGGAGATTCCTCAAATATCTACAAATAGAACTACCATATGATCCAGCAATCCCACTTCTTGGTATCTGCCCAAAGGACAGAAGAATAGAGGGTTTTGGTTTTTGTTTTTGTTTTTGTTTTAGATTCACTCATTTACTGAAGAAAGAAGAGAAGAGAGAGAGAAGAGGAGAGGCAGGCATTCCAGACAGTGACCTCAGGCTGTGATCTTCCCCATAAGACATAAACCTGAAGTCCTCCCCCACGGCCTTCAGCATCCCATAGCACACCCTACCCTTACTGTCTGTGACATCATGCTGGGTCAAGTATTTTGATATTTACAGGTGGCTGGGCCATTTTCCCTGTTAAATCATTATCTACTGCAGTCAGACTAAGACTTGGCAATTCCTGGTTCCTTCAGTTTCCTGAATTCTCCTCCAAAGTCAAGGTCCATACGTTTTCCATAGATACTTGATTATAAGGTTAATGCAGTGTTTAAGCAATTCCAAGATAACTATGCTTATTAATTCCATCTTATTAATTATGTGGCTCAAATAATTACACTGTTCAAAGAAAACGATTGTTCCTCTTTCTGATTTATCATCTTCTACCATGACCCTTCTGTTAGATGACTTCTAATGCTCTGTCTTCATATAGTCACGTAGTCATCAACACTTGTTTAAAAACCTACGCTGTGCCAGGTATTTCCTGGGGTTTGGGGACATGGCAGTGAATAGCTCTGTCCTGACAGAACTTCTATTCTAGAAGAAGAGAAACAGAGTACAACTTAGTAAGTAAAATAGGGTTTCACATGATTTCAGATATATTTTGAAGATTAGTCAAGAGCATTTGCTGACAGCTTGGCTATAGATTCAAGGAAATACATTCACCAATCACACTTCATCAATCCTGTTCAATTAGCTAGGGGATCACATCACCTGAAACAGGTAACACAGGGCCGTGAAGGGCTGCCAGGAAAGGCCTGAAGAAAAGCTGACGTTAGCAAAGCCCAGAGCAGGTGAGGAGCAGACCCTGTGACTCTTCGTGGCAGTAAAAGCAGGTGCAAAGCCCAGAGGTGGGAGCAGGCTGGTCTGTCTGAAGATAAGCAAGAACGCAGTGGGACTGCAGCCGAGAAGTAGGGGGCAATGACAGGAGATGAGCTGCAAGCCACGCTGTCTTATATAATTTTGGCTTTTACTGTGAATGGAAGGTAAACCATGAAAGAGAATGAGCAAAAAAGGAACAGAAATCGACAAGTTTCAAATAGACCTGCACTGTGTCAACAGGATAGCCATTAGCCACTGGGGTCATTTTAATTTAAACTAATTAAAGTGAAATTAAATGATGAAAACTCAGGTCCTTGGTTTCACTGGCCATGGTTCATAAGCGTAATAGCCTCAGGTGGCAAGTGGCCACTATGGGACAGTGTAGACAGAGAACAGAAAATTCTTTAGGTGAGGCTGTTTCGGGACTCCTCTGCTGTAGTGAAAATAGACAGCACAGAATAAGGCAAAGAAGGAAGAGGATGAAGAGGCTCCTGCTGAGGGATGATGCAGCTGGGCCAGGGCTTGGTGGGACCACAGGAGGGATACATTACATGTACGTATTGAAGAGTCATCATGAGCATTGGCTGATGGCCTGGACATGGAGCTGACTGGCTCTTCCAAAAGGAAGTATTTTATGCCAACATGATTTCATCGATTGCCTGAGGAATGGCATAGGGTGGCTAGTTCTTGGAGACCACAGCATCTTGGATGCCCTATACAAAAGGCAGGACACTTCAGCCCTATCAATGTCTCCACAGTCCCTCAAATCAATGGTTCTCTAATCCTACACAAGGCAGGGTCATATGGGAGTTAGGGGGGAAAAAAACAAAAACTCAACTTTCCTTAGGCTGACATGTAACATTTAAAACTGAGCAAGTAACTTCTGAGGGTACGAGATGCCCTTGTAGCTGGTGCAGAAAATGTGGATGAGGTGATTGTGTGCACCTGACTATTTGAGTACTGTACCTGGGACCAGTGGATGGCATAATGATCATGTCACTGGACTCCCATTGATGGGTTGATCAGGGTTCAAGTCCTGGACATGGCAGCTTTAAACACGCTGGGCGTTTGTGTGTCTGTGTGTGCCCAAAATCCCAAGAGAAAAAACTGCAGCATGGCCATGCCCACTGGGGGTTGATTTCTCACTTTCTCCCTCTCTGTCTCTCCAGTGATTGCATGAACACTAAAGCAAAAAATCTCTCTCTAAAAAACAAAAAACTGCATAGTCCTTCAAAAATGCTTGCTAGTCTTAATTAGCAAGAAAGTAAGAGTATTACCTACATAGTATTTTACCAAGATCTCAGACAAAACTGTACATTTTCTTCTCTGTACCTGAAACATAGCAGATGTTTAGTAAATACTTATGGAAAGAAAGATATGACTAAACTGATTCCAAGACTACTCAGCTTTGTATTTAGGCTTCCTCTTGTATTCCTCAGGGCTCTGGAGAGTGGAAAGACAGAGCTGCTTTGCGGGGAGCTCATCAACCAAAGGGGAAGCAGAAATAAGACTGTTCTGTGAGGCCTTCAGGGTGACTCTGACGGCAGTGGCGACCCTGTGACTCTTCGTGGCAGTAAAAGCAGGTGCAAAGCCCAGAGGTGGGAGCAGGCTGGTCTGTCTGAAGATAAGCAAGAACGCAGTGGGACTGCAGCCGAGAAGTAAGGGGCAATAACAGGAGATGAGCTGCAAGCCACGCTGTCTTATATAATTTTGGCTTTTACTGTGAATGGAAGGTAAACCATGAAAGAGAATGAGCAAAAAAGGAACAGAAATCGACAAGTTTCAAATAGACCTGCACTGTGTCAACAGGATAGCCATTAGCCACTGGGGTCATTTTAATTTAAACTAATTAAAGTGAAATTAAATGATGAAAACTCAGGTCCTTGGTTTCACTGGCCATGGTTCATAAGCGTAATAGCCTCAGGTGGCAAGTGGCCACTATGGGACAGTGTAGACAGAGAACAGAAAATTCTTTAGGTGAGGCTGTTTCGGGACTCCTCTGCTGTAGTGAAAATAGACAGCACAGAATAAGGCAAAGAAGGAAGAGGATGAAGAGGCTCCTGCTGAGGGATGATGCAGCTGGGCCAGGGCTTGGTGGGACCACAGGAGGGATACATTACATGTACGTATTGAAGAGTCATCATGAGCATTGGCTGATGGCCTGGACATGGAGCTGACTGGCTCTTCCAAAAGGAAGTATTTTATGCCAACATGATTTCATCGATTGCCTGAGGAATGGCATAGGGTGGCTAGTTCTTGGAGACCACAGCATCTTGGATGCCCTATACAAAAGGCAGGACACTTCAGCCCTATCAATGTCTCCACAGTCCCTCAAATCAATGGTTCTCTAATCCTACACAAGGCAGGGTCATATGGGAGTTAGGGGGGAAAAAAACAAAAACTCAACTTTCCTTAGGCTGACATGTAACATTTAAAACTGAGCAAGTAACTTCTGAGGGTACGAGATGCCCTTGTAGCTGGTGCAGAAAATGTGGATGAGGTGATTGTGTGCACCTGACTATTTGAGTACTGTACCTGGGACCAGTGGATGGCATGATGATCATGTCACTGGACTCCCATTGATGGGTTGATCAGGGTTCAAGTCCTGGACATGGCAGCTTTAAACACGCTGGGCGTTTGTGTGTCTGTGTGTGCCCAAAATCCCAAGAGAAAAAACTGCAGCATGGCCATGCCCACTGGGGGTTGATTTCTCACTTTCTCCCTCTCTGTCTCTCCAGTGATTGCATGAACCCTAAAGCAAAAAATCTCTCTCTAAAAAACAAAAAACTGCATAGTCCTTCAAAAATGCTTGCTAGTCTTAATTAGCAAGAAAGTAAGAGTATTACCTACATAGTATTTTACCAAGATCTCAGACAAAACTGTACATTTTCTTCTCTGTACCTGAAACATAGCAGATGTTTAGTAAATACTTATGGAAAGAAAGATATGACTAAACTGATTCCAAGACTACTCAGCTTTGTATTTAGGCTTCCTCTTGTATTCCTCAGGGCTCTGGAGAGTGGAAAGACAGAGCTGCTTTGCGGGGAGCTCATCAACCAAAGGGGAAGCAGAAATAAGACTGTTCTGTGAGGCCTTCAGGGTGACTCTGACGGCAGTGGCTAAAAAACACCACTCCTGCTCTTCCTTCACCATCACTGACACACTTCGGTAAAATACAAAGGCATTAACATAGTGGAAGTGGAGAAAGAATGCTAGGATGAAATAAGTCTACATCATTTTAGGGTGGAAAATGAGAAACAGAAGACAAAAGTATAATTTTATTATAACTGGATCAAGAGGAAACTCACAGAATTAAAATTACCCATAATTATAACAAATTTGGTTAACCTTCATGATTATCAATATCCTTATCTTAAGTTTTGTATCTTTGGTAGAACAGGTTGACAATCAATATAGCACAACGAAACCAACTTTCCCATTAAACCTCACCTACAAGGGAGGAGAATGATTCACACATAATTCAGAGGAGGTCTTCCAATATGGCACCAGTAAAGTCCTATCTGATGCCTGGGACGTACCCAGTAAGTGTTCACAATGCAGCAGCAGTAGCAGTATGAAGAGATACAGTAATGGGAACCAGGAGTTAGCGTAATGGCTATGTCGCTGGACTCCCACGTAGTCGACCGTGGTTCGCGTCCCGGACCCGGTGGCTTAAAACTCACGCCGGGCGCGTGTGCGTGTGTGCCCAAGATCCCGAGAGGAGAATGGAGAAGGGATTGCGGCGTGACCATCCCCCCGGGGGGTGTTTTCTCGCTTTCTATCTCTCTGTCTCTCTCTGTCTGTCTGGCGAGCGCACGTGCCCTATAGTGAAAAAACCTCTCAAAAAAAAAAAAAAAGAGATACAGTAACAAAAATTGTGATGACTTTAGCGGTGAAAAAAGCTGAAACTACATAGCGTTCTAAATCAGATGAAAATAATGTGTAATTGTTATTTAACTAATTTTAAGAAGTTAGAAATTAGTCTGGAGTAAGATTCCAGATATCAAGCAGCAGGACTAGGAAAAAGATGACCATCTTGGCTCAGAGAACAGAGGGAACCAGACCCACATTTGCCACTTTAACGTTCACAAACATCTAGCTTCTAGTATTTGTCCTTATATGGATCTCTCATCAAAAATCCTAATACCTAATTCATTTATAATTATAATATTATGATGGTTTAAATGCAGTTCCATTCTCAGAGTGCTGAACATTTTTTGAAGGCTGACAAGAAAGGCTTTTTAAAATATACCTAGCCAAGACAATCAGTTTAAGGTCTGTTTTATTTCTTGCCAGTAGACACCATTAAAAGTTATAAAACTCTAACGATTGCTTTCATTTATATCTCTCTCTGATTATTCTGATAGCTGCAATGTCTGAAGAACTTTAAAATCTGTAAAGCCTGTCACAGTACAGAAACATGTCTCCTCAAACTCAATGTGAAATTCCAGTAATTGAAGCGATAAATCTTGTATTTTTTTGCCGGGGCCCCTTTGATGAGAACTATAGTAGTAAATTAGGAACTCTTCTGTGCAGTAAAAGCCTTTCCATCACCTGTTGTCAGTCACCAAGCTGAGGCAGCTGAGTCGGCTGTCAATCTACCTCAGAAGGCTGAAGTTCTGCAAATGATCAATAAAGAATATCTAAACTCTCCATTATCTTCCTATGACTCTCTGGACAACTCTAAGTTGTTTTCTTCCACTATATTGGAGCACATCTCATTTATTCAGAAGCAGAATGGAGACCTTGGAGTATTTCATTCTGTTATAGCTCGTTGTGTATCATCCTATTTTCAAATGGTATGCCAGTGTTACATTTCAGTAAGTATAAACATCTGTGCTCTGGGTGCTGGGGGTAATTTTACATATGACACAGACTTAATAAACTTACTAATAACTGTTATATCCATTTTGCTATTGACTTGCCTGCTAAAACATTTATTATCTTATAGTTTTACTTTAAAAATCCATTCCTTAGCATTTCTT